>NC_135822.1:14565806-14915595 GCF_964213995.1 Mustelus asterias | reverse complement strand
CTATATTTTGTTCCTAACACCCACAAATACATAAAACTATTTCTGGTTCTTAACAAAGGAGGCATGAAAACCAAGTTTGCAGATGATATGAGAATTGGTTATATAGCTGATGGTGGGAAAGAAAATAGACTACAAGATTATCAGTGGTATTGTTAATGCATTTCGGGAGGACAAACAAGGCAAAAGAATACACTGTAAATGGTAGGATTCTGAGAAATGTAGAGTAAAGTTTATTTATTAGTGTCACAAGTAGGCTTACATTAACACTGCAATGAAGTTACTGTGAAAATCCCCTAGTCGCCACACTCTGGCGCCTGTTCGAGTACACTGAAGGAGAATTGAGGGAACTGAAGGACTTGCGAGTCCATCTGCATAGATCCTTGGAGATAACAGTATTGGATAGGCTGGGATTACATAATAAATAGGAAGAATAGACCATTCAATCTATTGAACCTCCTGAACCATTCAATACAGTCGTGGCTGGCCTTATCTCTCAATTCCACTTTGCTGTTTGCTCCCCATAACCTTCAATTCCCAGAGATCAAAAATTTAATGATCTCGGTCTTCAATAACCATAACCTACTGGAGTAGACAATACCAAAGATTCACAATCCACTGAGTGAAGAAATTTCTTCTCTCAGTTCTAAATGATAAACTCCTTATCCTGAGGCTATGACCCGATGTCCTCGGTTGTTTTCTTTGGAACAGAGGGGCTGAAGGGAGATTTAATTTAGTGGTATAAAATAATGAAAAGCCCACAAAAAGAGTGGATAGGGAGCACCTACTTCTGTTAGCAATGCGGTCAATAACCAAGAGGCAGAGAATTTAAGTAATTGGTTGAAGGATTAGAGAGAAGTTAAGGAATAATTTTTGGGGGTCTGAAATTCACTGCTGGAAAAGCAATAAAAGCAGAAACCTACATTGCATTTAAAAAACACTTAGATATATAATTAAGGTGCCATAACCAACACGACTACTAATCATAAGTTGAAAGGTGGTAGTAAGTTTGATTGCTCTTTCTGCCGGCAAGGATATGATAGGCAGAATAGTCCCTTTCTGTGCCATAAGCTTTTGTGAGTGTAAGACTCAAATTCTTACCAGTTAACTTAATTGAACGCAAATAAACCAGAAAAAATATTCCCCAAATTTTTCCCTTCTTCTTTGAAGCTGCTGACTTATGGAGGGAGTGCTGTTCCATCTGTGGTGGTACATCAAGTTTGAGAGCCTACAACCTTTTTGCGAAAAGGAAAATCAAATTCGGTATTTGTGTCCTGCTAACCTTGAAACAAGTAATCCTCTGTGTTCATATCTGGATTATCAGTGATGATGTCAAATGGTGATCGTCCAGCCATCATTTCAAACATCAATACGCCAAGTGCCCACCAGTCTACACTAAAACCTGCCAAACAACAAAAAGCAAAAAGCAGTGTTTTTGAAGAAATATTTATTTTTACACATTCTCTTTCTGATTCGAACCTGCCATCTGACTATTAGACTAAAAGCAGATGCCTTCTCCCCTCTTCTTGCACCCTCCCCCTCACTTCAGCCAAGTTCTGGGACTCATGGCATGGAAAAAAGCAATCAGTTTCACCATGGGGAGATGGTGGCTTAGTGGTCTTTTCACTAGACTAGTAATCCAAGAGACCCAAGGCAAGATCAATGACCCGGGTTCAAAATCTGGAATTAAAAAGTCTAATGATAATCATGAAATCATTGCCAATTGTCATAAAAACTAATCTGGTTCACTAATGTCCTTTAGGGAAGGAAACCCAGTCTGGCCTACTTGTGACCCCCACATTCACCACAACATGATTGACTCTCAAATGCCCTCTGAAATGGAAGGAAGTTAGGGGTGGGCAATAAGTGCTGGCCCAGCCAGCGATGCCTAGATCTGTAAATGAATAAAAAAAGTAACATATACCCAACATCAATAAACAGATCATTGAATTAAACTGCTAAAACTTTTCAGCTTTCAATATCTTTAAATGCAAATATTCTGATGAAAGTTAAACTGCAAATATATCAACATATTGATATTATTCTTGAAATCAATAGTAAAAACTAATTTTAACATTTTTGAATGTGTAGTTCCTCAAGGCTTGAATTTTATCATCCTTTTTCTCTTCAATCTGACCTATTAATGTTTCACTTTTTAAGGGATTTTTGTTGCATTTCCTTCCTCTTTGTTCTTCAATAGGGTTGTTTAAATACGGCCAGTGGGCCACACTCTGGCCCACCATGCTTCTCTATCAATGTGGAGTCTGTTTTCAATATATGGTTAAGTGAAGTGAAGGATTCTGCAAGGAGCTGCTCCTCCAATCACAGGCTGTTTCCCGCATTTGCTGCTGATGGTTCACCAGTGAGGCAGAGAAATAGTCTATAACTGGAGGAGCAGCTAACAACATGAAGATGCATAGACAGGATTGAAACAGAGTGTCTTGGTACTTTCACAGCCATTCCAAACCTCTCCCCAGTGGATATACTCTCCAAACCTTCCTGGTGTGGCAGGTGTGTACGTGTGTGTGAGAGCATGTGAGTGAAAGAGAGAGAAAGTGTGAGAGAGAGCGAGCGAGAAAGCGTGAGTGAAAGAGAGAGAAAGTGTGCGAGGGAACGAGTGAGAAAACGTGAGAGTGCAAGAGTGTGATAGTGTGCGAGTGGGAGAGACAGAGAGTGAGAGAGTGATAGTAAGGGAGTGGGAGAGAAAGAGTGAGAGAATTATAGTGTGCAAGTGGGAGAGACAGCAAGTGGGAGAGACAGCAAGAGTGTGTGCGTGCGAGCGTGGGTGCGAGAGGGGTCTGTGTGACTGGACCACTCCCAGTTATAGGGTTCTGACTCACCCTCGCATACCAACAGTGTGTGGATTAGGGTAATGAGCACCCTGAGTGGGAATGAGCCTGACGTGTACACACACATTCGAATTACTCATTTTTAGAATGACCAATTTATTACTTTATCATTTTTGTTTTGCACAGAAAGTTGCTTCTTTTCTTCATTCCTCAACTTTATTCTTGAAATTCATGTTTAATGTTGTACCAAACTTCATATTTCCAACAGTTGCTCATGAGCCTTTTAAGTGAGAAAAATTGAAATGTGGCCCCTCACATGAAAGGTTTGTAAACCCTGTTGTTCAAGCTTTCCAAACCATTCTTGGCAAGATAGGTAAGCAACTTACTACAAGCCTCTGGCAACAAATCAATTATTGAAGTGAAGAAGTGTAAAAGATTGACTTGTGAGGGCTCGAGCCAAATTTTGCCTTTCTAAGTGGGTACCTGGCATTTATTTCATCTCTCCAGTATGAGAGCAGAGAGCACAAACTAACCACACAGAGCAGGAAATCATTTTCTACAAATAAATCAGAAGGACCTTGGGGTCCGGGTCCAATGCACTCTTAAATCGGCCTCGCAGGTAGAGGAGGTGGTTAAGAAGGCGTACGGTGTGCTGGCTTCATCAATCAAGGGATTGAGTTTAGGAGTCGGGAGATAATGATGCAGCTTTATAAGACCCTCGTCAGACCCCACTTAGAGTACTGTGCTCAGGTCTGGTCGCCTCATTACAGGTGGGATGGAAATGATTGAAAGGGTGCAGAGAAGATTTTCAAGGATGTTGCCTGGATTGGTTGGCATGCCTTATGAGGATAGGTTGAGGGAGCTCGGTCTTTTCTCCTTGGAGAGACGAAGGATGAGAGGTGACCTGATAGAGGTGTACAAGATGTTGAGAGGTATAGATTGGGTGGATTCTCGGAGGCTTTTTCCCAGGGCTGAACTGGCTGCTACGAGAGGACACAAGTTTAAGGTGCTGGGGAGTAGGTACAGAGGTGATGTCAGGGGTAAGTTTTTCACTCAGAGGGTGGTGGGTGAGTGGAATCGGCTGCCATCAGTGGTGGTGGAGGCAAACTCAATAGGGTTTTTTAAGAGACTTCTGGATGAGTACATGGGACTTAATAGGATTGAGGGTTATAGGTAAGCCTATATATAAGCCTAGGGAGGTAGGGACATGACTGGCGCAACTTGTGGGCCGAAGGGCCTGTTTGTGCTGTATTTTTTCTATGTTCTATGTTCTAATACTGATCCTCTAATGTGCTATGCTATACAGATAATAAAGCTCAATGTTAGCTTAGTGTTCTATTACAGTTGCTCACCATATTCTTCTCCTCTCAATATTTCAGGTGCTATATAATTGGGTGTGCCACAGAAAGTGCTGGTAGTGTCACCAGGGCCAAGCCCTTCCTGGAGAGAGAACATAAATCGAGACCCATGGAAAAAATATGTTTTGCAATAATTTGGACAAGTAGCAGCAGTTAAAACAGATCTTCCACAGTTTCAGGCAATTTAAAACTAATTAGTTGCTTGAATTGACATTCAGCCATCCAAATACAAAACAGTGCTGGAAAATATTTATCGAAATGAGTGTCAAGTTATTCAGAGGGCCATGCTACATGGCACTACTGTAACAAATAAAGATGAACATTTAACTAGGATAACATGTCATTGTGGAATGCACACAGTAAAACATCACAATTGTAGATGAACACATCTCAAGGTGAAACCTCATTGCAATACAAGAGACTGAAAATACATCTAATCATGATAATGTCACTGTACAAGATTGTGAACAATATTGAGGAAATGGTACTAATGAATCTAGTTAAATATTGAAATAATCACTTTAATACTCATGAATAATTAATTGATTGTCACAATTGAAAGTTTTCACATGATGCATTGTAATTCAACAAGGAGCAGGCCACTATAGTAACATGGATGGTTTAAACGTCAAGAATTCTTTTCTCTGCCTTTTCGAACAAGCAAGTTCGCTATTTAATAACATATGCAAATATGTGTCCTGGGCATATATAATCAGTGTGGGTTGGTCATTGGTCATGATCAGTAATTCAAGCAATTGTGTTTAAAAGCCAGAAGACTGCAATGGCCTTAAGTACACAGCATGGTATGGTAGGAAACAACACAAGTCAAAAGGTTTGGCTGAGGTACCTTAGCCTGATGCAAAGGGAGAGAAAAAAAACAAGTCATCAAGGGTTCCAGCCCTCCACTGTAACCTAGTGCAAATTGGTACATGTGACTATTTG
This sequence comes from Mustelus asterias, assembly GCF_964213995.1. Classification (NCBI taxonomy): domain Eukaryota; kingdom Metazoa; phylum Chordata; class Chondrichthyes; order Carcharhiniformes; family Triakidae; genus Mustelus; species Mustelus asterias. The sequence continues at coordinate 14,910,509 of NC_135822.1, read as the reverse complement.
GTGAATAGAGGATTGGACTCAGCTACTTGATTATGTTACTGCTTGCTGCCACCTAATTAACTGGCATGCGAGTTAGATCCTGAAGGATAGGGAGCTAATAGGGAGCGAGGAAGCAAGCTGGAAAGTAGGACCTCAAAATAGTGATCTCAGGATTACTACCGGTGCCACGTGCTAGTCAGAGTAGAAACAGCAGGATACATAGGATGAATATGCTGAAAAGATGGCGTGAGGGGGAGGGTTTCAGATTCCTAGGGCATTGGGACTGGTTCTGGGGGAGGTGGGACCTGTACAAACTGGATGGGTTACATGGGTTACACCTAGGCAGGATTGGGACTGATGTCCTTAGGGGTACTTGCTGGAGTGGTTGGGAAGGGTTTAAACTAATATGGCAAGGGGATGGGAACCTTTGCAAGGATTCAGAGCAGGGGGAATTAAGTACATGAGGAAAAGACAGTAAGGAGAATAAGGAAAGTGATGGGCAGAGTAATCAAGGTAAGAGTCAACTAAGGACCGAGTAAAAAATAGTGGGAAAGGGAAAAGAAACGTTAAAAGTGCCCACATTAAGGTTTTGCACCTGAATGCGCGGAGCATTTGAAACAAAATGGATGAATTAGTTGCACAGATAGATGTAAAGATGTATGATATAGTTGACATTATGGAGACGTAGCTCCAAGGTGAGCAAGGATGGGAAAAAAAGATTGAGGGCTAGTCAGTGTTAGGAAGGACAGACGGAAAGGAAAAGGTGGTGGAGTTGCATTGTTGATTAAAGATGATATTGATACAATATTGAAGAAAAATATTAGCATTGATGATGTGGAATTTGTATGGGTCATGTTAAAAAACAACAAGAGGCAAAAAAACAGTGGTGGGTGTGGTATACAGACCACCAAACTGTAGTGATAACGTTGGGAAAAGCATTAGACAGGAAATCAGAGATGCACATGTTAAAGGAACAACTGTGATTATGGGCGACTTTAATCTGCATATAGATTGGGAGAGTCAAATTAGTCACAGTACAATAGAGGAGGAATTTCTGGAGTGCATACGGATGGTTTTCTGGAGCAAAACGTTGAGGAACCAACAAGGGATCAGGCCATCTTGGACTGGGTGTTGTGCAATGAGAAAGCATTAGTTGGCAATCTAATTGTGAGAGAACCATTGGGGACGAGTGACCATAATGTGGTACAATTCTGTGTCAAGGTGGATAATGATGTAGTTGATTCTGAGACCAGGGTCCTGAATCTCAATAAAGGTAACTATAATGGTTTGAGGCATAAATTGGCCATGATAGACTGGGAAATATTACTGAAAGGAAAGACATTGGACAGGCAATGGCAGGCATTTAAAGAACGAATAGGTGAACTCCATAAGTTGTTTATTCCTGTTTGGCGCAAGAGTGGTAAGGGAATTGTGGTCAAACCATGGCTTACAAGGGAAATTAGAGATAGTATCAGATTCAAAGAAGAAGCATAAAAATTAAAAGAAAAAGCAATAGGCCTGAGGATTGGGAGCAGTTTAAAATTCAGCAAAGGAGGACCAAGGGATTGATTAAGAAGGAAAAAATGGAGCATGAAAGTAAGCTAGCAGGGAACATAAAAGCTGATTGTAAATGTTTCTATAGATATGTAAAGAGAAAAAGATTGACAAAAACGAATATGGATGCCTTACAGTCAAAAGCGGGAGAATTCATAGTGGGGAATAAAGAAATGGCCGAGGAATTAAATTTGTGCTTTGCTTCAATCTTCACAAAGAAAGGCATGAATAAGGTGCCAGAAATGCTGAGAGAAACATGTTTTAGTGAGGAGCTGAAGGAAATCAGCATTGGTAGAGAAATGTTTTGGGGAAATTGATGGGATTGAAGGTGGCTAAATCTCCAGGTCCTGATAATCTTCATTCCAGAGTACTGAAAGAAGTGGCCCAGGAAATAGTAGATCCATTGGAGGTGATTTTCCAAAATTCTTTGGATTCTGAAATAGTTCCTACAAAGGTAGAGAGAAAACAGGGAACATAGACCAGTGAGCCTAACGTCGGTACTGGGGAAGTTATTGGAGTCTTTTATCAAAGATTTCATTGCTCAGCCTTTGGAAGGCAGTGGTATAATCAGACAAAGTCAGCATGGATTTACACAAGGGAAATCATGTTTGACGAATCTATTGGAATTTTTTGAGGATCTAACTAGTAGAATTGACCAAGGAGAAGCAGTGGATGTGGTTTATTTAGACTTTCAGAAGGCTTTCGACAAGGCCTCACATAACAGATTACTATGTAAAGTTAAAGCACATGGGATCGTGGGTAATGTCTTCAGATGGTAAGTAGGCTGGTTAGCAGATAGGAAGCAAAGAGTTGCCATAAATGGGTCCTTTTCTGATCGTCAGTCAGTGACTAGTGGGGTTCCACAGGGATCTGTGTTAGGACCCCAACTGTTTACATTATATATGTTAATGATTTTGAAGAGGGAACTGAATGCATTATCTCCAAATTTGCAGATGATACAAAATTGGGTGGGAGGGTGAGCTGTGAGGAGGATGCAGAGATGCTTCAGCGTGATTTGGACAGGCTAAGTGTGTGGGCATCTGAATGACAGATGCAGTATAATGGGGATAAATCAGGTTACTCACTTTGGTAGCAATAATAGGAAGGCAGATTATTAATGTGGGTGTAAATTGAGAGAGGTGGATACTCAACGAGACCTTGGAATCCTCATGCATTAGTCGCTGAAAGTAAGCGAGCAAGTACAGCAGGCAGTACAGAAGGTAAACGGTATGTTGGCCTGCATAGTGAGAGGATTTGAGTATAAGGATAGGGATGTTTTGCTGCAATTATATAGGGCGTTGGTGAGGTTACACCTGGAGTATTGCGTGCAGTTTTGGAACCGTTATCTGAGGTGGGATGTCCTTGCTGTAGAGGGAGTACAGCGAAGGTTTACCAGGCTGATTACTGGGATGACAGGTCTATCATATGAGGAGAGACTAAGTCAGTTAGGATTATTATATTCACTGAAGTTCAAAAGAGTGAGAGATCTCATAAAAACTTATAAAATTCTAACAAGGTTAGACAGGGTAGATTCAGAAAGAATGTTCCTTTTAGTGGGTAAACCCAGAACTAGGGGTCATCATTTGATGATAAGGGGTAAACATTTTAGAATGGTGAGGAGAAATTTCTTCACCCAGAGTGGTGAATGTGTGGAATTCACTACCACCGAATGTAGTTGAGGCTAAAACGTTGTCTGATTTCAAGAAGAAATTAGATATAGCTCTTGGGGCTAAAGGGATCAAGGGATATGGGAGGAAGGGGGATCAGGATATTGAATTCCATGATCAGCCATGATTAAGATGAATGGCGGAGCAGGCTCGAAGGGCCAAATGGTCTACTCCTGCTTCTAGTTTCGATGTTCTGTGGTCCAAAGGTGTGCAGGTTAGGTGGATTAATCTTGCCAAATTGCCCCTTAGTATCCAAAGATGTGTAGGTCAGGTGGATTGGCCATGGTAATTGCATTGGGTTACAGGGGTAGGGTGGGGGTTGGGCCTGGGTAAGGTGTTCTTTTGGAGAGTTGGTGCAGACTCGATAGGCTGAATGGCCTTCTTCGGCACTATAGTGATTCTATGGTTATCAGGCCTGCAAGTAGAGGATTTAAAAAAAAATCTTATCTCTTAATCTGTATCAATTTAATGACTAATTCAATTGCTCATGTGAATAAGAGCATTTTTCCCTCTAAATGTTATTCTCACTGTCACGGATAAACACCTTACCTTGCACATTCCATAATCTGTTAACTTGATGTGACCATCAGAGTCTAAGAGAACATTATCCAATTTTAAATCTCTGTAAATGATTCCTCTGTCATGAAGGAAGTTGAGAGCAATACAAATTTCTGCAGCATAGAACCTAAAGAAGGCAAACATACTGGTAATTCCACTAAACTCCACCACAATGAGTATGGGCGTCCTGTTAAATATTTGCATAATTTAAGAAACTAATTTTATGCAAGATAGTTCATCACATATTTTTCCAGTGATTTTCACTCATTGCAGATTTCCTTTATAAATTAGATGTTATTTGCTCAAAACTCGAGCAGTTGCTAGGTCCTGTCCATTTGCCGTTGCTTTGACATGCCATCCAATTTTAAGACACAAATGAATCCTGACGATTAGAAATCTAACAGACAAGATCCACATAAATAACTGCAAATAGAGGTTGTGATATCATTTAGAACCTGAACCATTTTTCACCATCACTATCCGAGTACAACCAGCTGCTCTCAAGTAAAGCTTACTACAGCTATTGGAACCATTTCTCTTGCAGCAGGTTGGAGGTTATTTCATGTGAAAAGCATTCAAAAGTGCTTGCATTTGGTGCTGTAGGTTCTGCAATAATTGACTGCCACTCCATAATGTAGCTGCTGTAGCTACCACATAAGAAATGCATCCAGCACTTTACATATTTGATGCAGTAAGTTTATCAAATTGGATTGGATGTAACTATTCTTCGGGGTTTCACCACAGGGCATCCTGCCTCCAACCACTTGATCCCATATTCCTGCAATTGGCCGCGCAACATGTCTATCTTTGTGGTACCCTGCTTTCCCATGGCGATTGCAATAGATAGCATCACCTGACAGATGATTCTGGACTGTCTGCCAACAGTTATCCCTTGCAACATCCATTTCTAGTATATTATAACTAATAAGTGAACGTACTGAAAGAAAATGATCAAAAGATTAAGTCTAAATTCTTGGAAACTTCAGCACTATCCTGACGGGTTGGTAAGCCCATGCTGGAGGCTCTTAAGTAGGTGCACCACCCCATTTCCTGCTTCCAAACTGATGAGCTGCCTTTTGAGATCACATTTTGTGTTGGCAGCCCCCTTATCACATTAATAATGGGTGACATTGAAAATTGCATGGGCTCCTCGCTGGCTCCAGAATGATCACTATACCTATTCTGCCCACACCCCACCCAATTACTGCTCAAGAAAGTTGGTTAATAATGTAAAGATTATCAGTGCTTAAAGAGAAACATGCAACAAATATTGGTCTGAATGAATAGGACATACTTATATCCATTAATGCTTGGATATAAATAGTAACTAGATTACATAATAGAACTAGGGGGCATGGCTTTAAAATAAGGGGGAGCAGATTTAGGACTGAGTTGAGGAGGAACCGCTTCACACAAAGGGTTGTGAATCTGTGGAATTCCTTGCTCAGTGAAGCAGTTGAAGCTACCTCATTGAATGTTGAAGGATAGATAAATTTTTGAACAGTAAAGGAATTAAGGGTTATGGTGAGCAGGCGGCTAAGTGGAGCTGAGTCCACGAAAAGATCAGCCATGATCTTATTGAATGGCTAGCAGGCTCAAGGGACCAGATGGCCTACTCCTGCTCCTAGTACTTATGTTCTTATTTAACAGCAAAATTAACTCAGAAATACAAGAGTTTAACCTGACTATCCATTATCTTACATAAGGGCATAGGGAATACGTACATCGGATGACAATGATCTACAAAAAAAACAATTCAATTGAAAGGGCTCAAATATCATTATGAACCACTACAGCATATCTGGGTTTCTTTTGGGACATTAAAAACTCCAATATTTCATGACTCTCCTGTAATTAATTTAGTGACACATACCCGATGTTTCAGCAATAGATGGTTTTTATTTCCAGCGTAGGCCACAAAACACAAATTAGTGGCACTTTTGGTAACTTTAATGACTACCAGTTAAGTCTCCACAGAACTCCAAATCAATCAGAAACAATATTTATAAAATTTAAAAATGCCATCAAAAGACTGAAATAAGTTTAGTACATATTCCTAATTAGCTATTATTTAGTAACTTGAGAAAAGAAACAAAAGAAGAAAGAAAGTGAAAATGAAAAAAGAAGGAATAATGAAGAAAAGGAGAATAAAATGCGCAAAAACTGACTTGCAAAGATGAAAGCCTCAGGGAGGCACTCAATGCAGAGTTCAGTTTAAAATCACAAAATAATAGATAGGATGGAAAGTTCCAAGAACTGAGTATGTCAGAAGCAATGGCACATGTTAACAATTTGTAGTTATATAGTGCCTTTCACTTAACAAATAGAACAAAGAACATAGAAAAGTACAGCACAGAACCAGGCCCCTTGGCCCTCCAAGCTTGTGCCGATCATGATGGCCTAACTAAAAAAAAATCCTTCTGCCTTTACTCGGTCCGTATCCCTCTATTTCCTCCCTATTCATCCATCCAGATGCCTCTTAAATGTTGCCAATGTGCCTGCTTCCACCACATCCTCTGGCAGTACATTCCAGGCACACACCATTCTCTGCATCAAAAACTTCCCCCGTACATCTCCCTTAAACTTTCCCCCTCTCACCTTGAACCTGTGCTCCCTTGTAATTGACATTTCTACCCTTTGAAAAAGCCTCTGACTATCCACCCTATCTATGCCTCTCAATTTTGTAAACCTCTATCAGGTCTCCCCTCAGCCTCCATCTTTCCAGTGAAAACAATCCTAGTTTATTCAACCTCTCCTCATAGCCAATGCCCTCGAGACCAGGCAACATCCTGGTGAACCTTCTTTGCACTCTCTCCAAAACTTCCATGTCCTTCTGATAGTGTGGTGACCAGAACTACACACAGTACTCCAAATGCAGCCTACCCAAGGTTTTATATAGCTGCAACATGATTTCCCAATTCCTGTACTCAATGCCCTGGCTGATAAAGGCAAGCATGCCATGTGCCTTCTTAATCACCTTGGCCACCTGTGTTGCCACTTTTAGGGAACTATGGACCTGCATGCCCAGATCCCTCTATGTTAATGTCCCCAAGGGTTCTGCCACTTACAGTATAATTCATACCCAAATTTGATCCGCCAAAATGCATCACCTCGCATTTATCCGGATTAAACTCCATCTGCCATTTCTGTGCCCAAGAATCCAATCCATCTGTATCCTGTTGTATTCTTTGACAATCCTCGGCACTATCTGCAACTACACCAATCTTCACGTCATCCGCAAACTTACTAATCAGACCACCCACATTTTTCTCCAGATCATTATATATACTATAAACAACAGAGGTCCCAGCACTGATCCCTATGAAACACGACTAGCTACAGATCTTCATTCTGAAAAATATCCTTCCACCGCTACTCTGTCTTCTATAACCAAGCCAATTCTGTATCCATCTAGCCAGCCCACCTCAAATCCCATGTGATTTTACTTTTTGTACCAGTCTGCCATGTGGAACCTTGTCAAATGCCTTACTGAAGTCCATATAAACTACATCCACAGCCCTTCCCTCAATTTTCTTTGCCACCTCTTCAAAAACCTCAATCAAGTTGGAGACACATGACCTTCCCTATACAAAACCATGCTGCCTGTCACGAACTAATCCATTTTACTCCAAATGCACACATATATCCTGTATCAGTATCTTCTCCAAAAGCTTCCCCACCACTGATGTCAGGCTATAATTTGCTGGATTATCCCTCCTTCCTTTCTTGAACAAGGGAACAATAGCCAACATTGGCTATTATCCAGTCTTTTGGAACCTCGCCTGTGGTCAAACAGGATGTGAAGGCCCTGGCTATTTCTTCCCTTGCCTCCCATAGTAACCTGGAATAGATCACATTGGCCCCTGGGGACTTGTCTATCTTAATGCAATTTAGGATACTTAACACTTCCTCCTTTGATATATTGACGTTTTCTAGAGTGTTCACATACCTGTCTCTGACCTCAAAATCCATCATGTCCATCTCCTTGGTGAATACTGATACAAAGTATTCATCAAGGATCTCACCCACTTCTTGTGGCTCCACACATAACTTCTCTCCATTGTCGTTGAGTAGGCCTACTCTTTCTCTTGCTACCCACTTGCTCCTAATATATGCATAAAAAGCCTTGGTATTCTCCTTGACCCTGTTTGCTAAAGACATTTCATGGCCCCTTATAGCCCTACTAATTCCACATTTAAGTTCCTTCCTACTTTCACTGTACTCCTCAAGGACTTTGTTAGTTTTTAGATGCCTGGATTTATCGTATGCTTCCTTTTCCCTTTTGACTAAGCTTACAATTTTCCTTGTTATCCATGGTTCCTGAATCCTGCCGTTTCTATCTTTCATTTTTGTGGGGCCATGCCTGTCCTGCACTTTAATCAATTGGCCTTTAAAAGCCTCCCATGAGCCAGATGTGTATTTGCCCTCAAATAGCCACTCCCAATCCACATTCCTCAGTTCCTGTCTAATTTGGATGTAATTGGCTCTTGCCCAATTAAGCACCCTCATCCGAGGGCCATTCTTGTCCTTATCCATGAGCCCGAGGTCTTATGGAATTATGGTCACTAAGATCAAAATGCTCCTCCACTGAAATATCAATCACCTGGTCTGGCTCATTCCACAATACTAAGTCTAGTATGGCCTCGTTACAGGTTGGATTGTCAACGCCCTATATCAAAAAGCCCTCCTGGACACATCTAACAAATTGTTCTCCATCTGAGCCCCTGGCTGGAAGGGATTCCCAGTCAATATGGGGGAAGTTAAGGTCACCCATCACAACCACCCTGCTTTTTTCATATCTTTTCAGTATCTGACTACACAACTGCTCCTCTGTATCCTGTGGGCTGTTGGGAGGTCATTGAGATTTCACCCTTCTTATCCTGAGCTCCACCCATAATGCCTCACTATAAGATCCCTCCAATGTCTCTTCCTTCAACAGAGCTGTGGTCAGCTCTCTAATCAGCAGTGCAACTCCCCCCACCACTTTTGTTTCCCCTTCTGTCCCGTCTAAAACAACGATATCCCGGAATGTTAAGCTACCCAGTCCTGCCCCTACTTTAACCATGTCTCCGTAATTGCAATTACGTAATTGCCATGCCTCCCAAAGGTGTTTCACATGAACACTACAAAACAAAACTTGACACTATGCCAGATAGGAAGATAATAGAGCAGATGAATGATGTGTCTTGAAGGGGGAAACAGAGACGTGGAGAGGTTTAGGGCTTCAGCAGTTGAATACAGGATTGCTAATACAGGACTGTTGCAGTGATTAAAATTGGGGATCAGCAAGAGGCCTGAAGTGGAGGAATGCAGATATCTTGAAGGAGATTAGAGAGGAAGGAAGAGAGAGAGGCCATGGAGAGATTTCAAAACAAGGATAAGAATTTTAAAATGAACACTTGTTCAACCAGCAGCCAGTATAGGGCAGCAAGCACAAAGTGATAGATGAACAAAACTGGTTAGGTTTATGACTATACTTGGCTGGCATAACAGTATCTTTTACAGAGATAACCAAAAGATTTTGACCTCTTTCTTCCTGTACCCACCCCAATCAGTAATTCACACTGGCAGCAGCCCACTGTCAGATTTGTTTGTCATTCCAGTCATTCAATTCAGTACATCAGCTTGATAAATTTGTCCTATCCATGATTTTTCCATTATTTGGCCACGTACCTAGCATGTTCTTCGGGCAGTTTCCTCTGCCGTTGCATATGAAACATGAGGTCACCACCATTGACATATTCTATAACCAGAAACAGCCTGAAACGTACCAAATAAAACAAGGTTAAATATATAAAAAGCAAAAACACAGAGCTGTTGTTTAGAAAAAGTCAAATATGCGAAAGTGTTCTTTGCTTTCTGAAGTTTCAATATCATAGGACATCATATCAAACACTATATTTTGGCTTTTGCAAATATTAAACAATTGCAAGTATATTTAAGGTTACTTGTGGTCAAGCAAGCTTTCAATTTGTGCTGTCCAGGAGCTCAGAAAATCCAGTGACCAGTTAGTAATAGCAACCCCACCCCCAATACATTTGTCTATTTATAAGTTGGTTCATTTTCTTTGAAGGAATACAAAAGGCATTCCTAAAGAATGGCATTACCTGTAAGCAGAATCACATAAGTGTTACGACGCAGAAAAATGCCATTGACCCATTGTGTCTGCAGCAGTTTTCCAAGCACAAAAGTCCATAAATACAGCTTTATGACAACATCATGAATACAATACCAATGATGACACCAAAGGAAATTTAAGAATAATGAGCTTACTGCTTGGCAACTGTGCCCATTTTTTCAAATACAACCACTTCCTCAGTCTTGTCATAAATATCAGAGCCAGAATGTCAGAAAAATGGCAGAGAAGACAGATGTCACTTATTTTTGCAAATTCTTTCCCTTCCTCTTAACTGAATCCCTTTGCTGCCTTCTGCAATCCACTAGCAAACAGGGTGGGCAGTTTGAGTTGTTGCAAATGCCAAGACAGTACCATCTTGTTGTCACTTTATCGTTCCACTCAGTGATGCAGTCTAAAATTAGTGAAATTCAATTCATTGAGAGCCAGCTAGCATACTGGATAATCAGAAGGCTTGAAATCACAACCTTCTGAATGGGAAATTATGGCCAAAAATTGCTCAAGATACTTGTGTTTGATTTTATAGGATGTAGTGTTGCTCAACCCTTCCAACTAAAGTCAGTTGGGAGCCTGTCCACAAAAAAGCCTGCTGCCCCACCTGGGAAGGAAGTCCAGCTTTAGAGAGCTGCTGGCCAATCCGATTGGCTGGCAGTTCTGAAGTCCCAGCAGCACAAGGGTTGAGCGGTACCCACTGCAGGGACTACAGTCAGTACCGAAGAAGAGGAGGTTAGGGAAGCTGGAGAAGGCTGGGATATCAGCAGGAGCTGACTAGCAGGCCCATGCGAGAGGGGGGAGGGAGGTGTGAGGATGCCTCCAATGGACACAGATGACCTCCTCCAAAGGACATCCTTTCCTCCACCCCTAGCCCAACACATGTTCGCCCAGTAAAAGTTGCTAGTCTATCCACTAGGCCTGGGCCGCCACCACCACCACAGATAGAACAGTGGCAGGGACAGGATGAGGCACTTAAGTGGCCAACCAAGGTCTCAATTTGCCCTGGAGTGAGTGGGCTTCCAACAACTCCACCGTGCCCCACATAAAATAGAAGGCAGGGAGGAAGGCAATAAACAGGCTACACATTGCATTTTATGCCTTCAAACACACCAGCGGAAAACAGTAATATCCAGACCACGTGTCTTATGTACGATTCTTACTTAATGTTTCGATCTCCCCAGATTCATTAGTTACGAATAAAAAGGCCCAATGAAAGAAAATAAAAAAATTCAGTGTTTGCAAGGACTATTTCTTACCTGCTCTCTGTTTGGAAACATGAGTGAAGGCCAACCAGAAATGGATTACTAGAGGCCTGCTCAAACACATGTTTTTCTGTCTGTACCCAATCGATATCCTGTGAAGGAAAAGAGAATTGCATAACGCATCGTTCAAATGACAAACCACAAGATATGAATATAAACAAATCTTAATTAGAGTGGAAGTACATTTTTTAAACTCCTCCTTGCCTATTAACCCCCTTCACTAAATTCCATGTTAATTCTGGCTGAAAGGAGCAGCAGAATATACCTCATTCATTAACCTCCTCAATTCTTCAAACTAAATATAAAACATGGCCATAAAAACTTAAAAAAGGCTTTGCCCAGAGTTTTTTTCATATACACAGACTATATAGAATATATAACATTTGGGCCCGTCAGTCCATGCTGACATTTATGCTCCACTTATGCCTTCCTCTATTCTTCCTTGTCTAATCTGATTAGCAGAGCCCTCTATTCTCTTCTCCCTCCTATGTTCATCGGCTCTTCTCTGAAATGCCTGAACTATACCCAGTGGTGGTGGGTTCTTTGTTCTCTCAACTCTCTGGATAAAGCTGTTTTTTCTTAATTGTTGGGACCCCGCAGGATCCTGTATGTTTCAATATGATCACCCCTCATTCTTCTAAATTCCAATAGATATAGACCCAATCTGTCCACCCATTCCTCCTAAGATAAACCCCTCATCCCAGGAATCAGTCAAGTGAAAATAGCTGAAAATATGCATTTATGAATGATATACTAGATCGAATATAGAATTTTGTATATATATATATATATATTTTAACAGATCAAATGTTTTCATAATTTTAAAGATCTCTATTAGGTCACTGCTCAGCCTTCTCTTTGTAAGAGAAAAGTGATTCCGGCCTATAAATCTTTTGCTGATGAGTATAACCTTGAACTTCTGGTATCATCCTTTTAAATCTTTTTTTGCAGTCTCTCCACAGTGCCGCATGTTCTTTTTATAATGTGGCAACCAGAGCTGTGCACAGGCCTTTTGGAAATCTAGATAAATTACAACTATTGCATTACCCTTGTATATTTTCTCTGTCACCTCTTCAAAGGGTTCCATGACGTTGGTCAAACTTTCACTTTTGAAATTTAAGCTGATCTTCTCTTCTCCTTTGGTAGGGATTACTGATGTTAACTTAACTGGTCTATAGTTTCCTTGAAAATTTCTATCTGCCTTCTTAAATATAAGTTTAGCATTAGCTATCAATCAATCCTCCTGTGCTATATATTTTTCTAATGTATTAAATCTCTTCTGTAGATTCTTTAAACTGTTTGAACAGAGTATGTTGTCCCCTTTGAATTTGGTTAGTTTATTTACTATTTCTCCTCTTTTCATTATAAAAGTGGTTCCAGTCTAACCTTCCTACATCAAGTTCACCTGATCTATCTCCTTGGTAAATACCACAGTAAAGTAATTTCTTAGAATTTCTGCCATTTCACCATCACGGTTTGTGACTTTTATCCTGCAAATCCCTTGACAGCCCTATTCCAATGCAGATCTTATGTGCCTGTAGAGTATGTAACTTTTCTGCTGTTTATGTACTTAATGTATGCCTCTTTCCGGACACTCAACTTCTCTTTTGAGTCATCCATCAGCCCAAATTCCACTTACAGATGCATCAGAAAGTGCACAAAGTCATATTCTAAAGGATGGTGTTTTTTTAAATTTGATTTATTATTGTCACACGCATTAGTGTACAGTGAAAAGTATTGTTTCTCGCACACTATACAGACAAAGCAGGCCATTCATAAAGAAGGAAACGAGAGAGTGCAGAATGTAGCGTTACAGTCATAGCTAGGGTGTAGAGAAAGATAAGTTTAATGCGAGGTAGGTCCATTCAAGTCTGATGGCAGCAGGGAAGAAGCTGTTCTTGAGTTGGTTGGTACGTGACCTCAGACTTTTATTTCTTTTCCCGACAGGAGAAGATGGAAGAGAGTATGTCCGGGGTGTGTGGGGTCCTTAATTATGCTGGCTGTTTTTCCGAGGCAGCAGGAAGTGTAGACAGAGTCAATGGATGAGAGGCTGGTTTGCGTGATGGACATTCACGACCCTTTGTAGTTTCTTGCGGTCTTGGGCAGAGCAGGAGCCATACCAAGCTGTGATACAACCAGAAAGAATGCGTCCTATGGTGCAACTGTAAGAGTTAGTGAGAATCGTAGCTGACATGCCAAATTTCCTTAGTCTTCTGAGAAAGTAGAAGCATTGGTGGGCTTTCTTAACTACAGTGTCAGCATGGGGGGGACCAGGACAGGTTGTTGGTGATCTGGACACCTAAAAACCGGAAGCTCTTGACCATTTCCATTTTGTCCCCATTGATGTAGACAGGGGCATGTTCTCCACTACGCTCCCTGAAGTAGATGACTATCTCCTTTGTTTTGTTGACATTGAAGGAGAGATTATTGTCATTGCACTAGTTCACCAGATTCTCTATCACATTTCTGTACTCTGTCTTATCATTGTTTGAGATCCGACCTACTACGGCGGTGTCATCAGCAAACTTGAAAATCGAGTTGAAGGGAATTTGGCCAGAGTCATGGATGTATAAGGAGTATAGTAGGGGCTGAGTACAAAGCCTTGTGGGGCACCGGTGTTGAGGATGATCGTGGAGGTGTTGTTGCCTATCCTTACTGATTGTGGTCTGTGGGTTAGGAAGTTCAGGATCCCACCGAAAGGTTTTTCCCACCAATCCTATTTTCATCCACTTGAAGTCAATGCACAACTTGCAAAATGATTTGTTTATGTACTAAAACCACATTTGTTCTCTACAGCAGATAAGATAAAGGTACATTTGTTTTTTAAAATGACATTTCTAAATCCATCTTTAAATGAGAATCATGCAGTATTATTACTGCATCACAGCTCTATGAACAGTTCATTCCTAGCTCGATCTCCTGCGTGTTCCTCCTCCCCTTAGCCTTACCATTGTACCTATCAAGGCCCCACGCTCAGGAACATCCTTCCAAAACCTCTCTGCATCAGAATTGTCTCACAAAATCTTTGTCTCTTCATCTCCTTCCTTCTATGAAACATTCCTTAAAACACTTTGACCAAGTTTTGATCGCCTCCTCCAATATCTTTATTTTACTCCGCAACAAATTTTCATAATAGCTCTGAAGACTTTGAGATGTGTTTCTACATGCAAGACACTTCACAAATGCAGGTTATGACTTTTTAAAAATTCATTCATGGGATGTGGGTACCACTGGCTAAGTCTGCATTTATTGCCCATTTGTAAATTCCATTGAGAAGGTGGTGGTGTCCTGCCTTCATGAAGTGCTGCAGTACATTTGTTGTAGGAACACCCATGGTGCTGTTAAGAAGGGGGTTCCAGGATTTTGACCCAGCGACAGTGAAGAATTAGTGTTATAGTTCAAAGTCAGAATGGTGTGTGGTCCAGAGGGGAAATTGCACGTTGCGGTGTTGCCATGCATCTGCTACCCTTGTCCTGCAAGGTGGTAGAGGCCACAGGTTTGGAGATGCAGTCAAAGGACCTTGGTGAGTTGCTACAGTGCATCTTATAGATGATACACATTACTGCCACTGTGCTTCAGTGCTGGAGAAAGCGAAGGTGGTGGATTGGGTGCCAATTAAGTGGGCTGTTCTGTCCTGGATGGTGTCAAGCTTTTGAATGTTGTTGGAGCTGCACACAGCCAGGCAAGTGGAGAGTATTCCATCACAATCCAGCCTTGCAGGTGGTGGACATGTGATGTGTTACTCCCCCAGAATTCTCAGTCTCTGACCTGCTCTTGAAGCCACGGTATTTATACAGTAGAACCAGTTCAGCTTCTGGTCAGTGGTAACCCCAAAGATGTTGTTAATCTCCTGACAAACATGGTTAACCAAAAGAATGTTGCATGAAACTTACCCACTTCCTAATAACCTAAGGCACTTTTACAGTTTGGGTCACACAAGAATAAGGCCAATGCATCAGCTCCTCAATTTTGCATCATATTGAAACAAATTCTTCTCCACATTTTTTTCTCCTTTAAATTTGCTGTCATCACCCCTCCTCAAAAAACAAATATTTGATCCCCCCTTCCACACAAATACTGTCCCATATCCAGCCTTCATTTCCTTTCCAAAGTCCCTGAACATATTGTGATTCAAATCCACACCCATCTTTCCCAGAACTCCATATCTGACTTCCTCTAGTTGGGTTTTGGCCCCTGTCATGGTACTAATACAAGTCCTACCAAAGTCTCAAATAATGTCCTATGTGACTGTAACAAAGGTAAACTATCTTGGCTCATACTTCCTGACATGACTGATCCTTTGACACAGTAGCTCACAGTCTTCCCCCAACCCCTCTCCAATATCACCTTGCTGGGTTGAACTGTACTCAATTAGTTCCATCTTTATCTATCTAATCATAGCCAGAGTATCACTTACAACGGTTTTTCATCTTACTCCTGCACTGTTAACAAGGAATCCCCTCCTATTTTTAATTTTCATGCTTCCCTGATCATATCATTGAAATGCACAGCGTTAGTTTTCCGATGTACACTGATGACACCCAGCTCTCAAATCTTCCACAGTTGCTAGATTATCAGGATGTTTGGCCAACATTCAGTCTCTGATGAGCAGAAATTTTCTCTAAAGACGTAGTTAGAGACCATCGTCTTCAGCACCAGTTCCAAGCTCTGCTCCCTAGCTACTTATTCCATCCCTATCCCTGGAAACGAAGACTAGACTAATTGTGAAGAGCAAGAGGATAAGACGTGAAAGAATAGGACCTATCAAGTGTGACGGTGGGAAAGTTTGTATGGAACCGGAAGAAATAGCAGAGGTACTTAATGAATACTTTACTTCAGTATTCACTATGGAAAAGGATCTTGGTGGTTGTAGTGCAGACTTGCAGTGGACTGAAAAGCTTGAGCATGTAGATATTAAGAAAGATATGTTGGAGGTTGTGAAAAGCATCAAGTTAGATAAGTCGCCGGGACTGGATGAGGTGTACCCCAGGCTACTGTGGGAGGCGAGGGAGGAGATTGCTGAGCCTCTGGCAATGATCTTTACATCATCAATGGAGATGGGAGAGGTTCCGGAGGATTGCGGATGTTGTTCCTTTATTCAAGAAAGGGAGTAGAGATAGCCCTGGAAATTATAGACCAGTGAGTCTAACCTCAGTGGTTGGTAAGTTGATGGAGAAGATCCTGAGAGGCAGGATTTATGAACATTTGGAGAGGTATAATATGATTAAGAATAGTCAGCATGGCTTTGTCAAAGGCAGATCATGCCTTACGAGTCCGATTGAATTTTTTGAGGATGTGACTAAACACATTGATGAAGGAAGAGCAGTAGATGTAGTATATATGGGCTTCAGCAAGGCATTTGATAAAGTGCCCCATGCAAGACTTATTGAGAAAGTGAGGGGGCATGGGATCCAAGGGGACATTGCTTTGTGGATCCAGAAATGGCTTGCCCACAGAAGGCAAAGAGTGGTTATAGATGGGTCATATTCTGCATGGAGGTTGGTCACCAGTGGAGTGCCCCAGGGATCTGTTCTGGGACCCTTACTCTTTGTGATTTTTATAAATGACCTAGATGAGGAAGTGGAGGGATGGGTTGGTAAGTTTGCTGATGACACAAAGGTTGGAGGTGTTGTGGATAGTGTGGAGGGATGTCAGAAGTTGCAGCAAGACATTGATAGGATGCAAGACTGGCCGGAGAAGTGGCAGATGGAGTTTAACCCAGATAAGTGTGAGGTGGTTCATTTTGGCAGGTCAAATAGGATGGCGGAATATAATATTAATAGTAGGACTCTTGGCAGTGTGGAAGATCAGAAGGATCTTGGGGTCCGAGTTCATAGGACGCTGAAAGCAGCTGTGCAGGTTGAGGTTGTGGTTAAGAAGGCGTATGGTGTACTGGCCTTCAACAATCAAGAAATTGAGGTTAGGAGTCGTGAGATAATGTTGCAGCTATATAAGACCCTGGTCAGACCACACTTGGAGTACTGTGCTCAGTTCTGGTCGCCTCATTACAGGAAGGATGTGGAAGCCATAGAAAGGGTGCAGAGGAGATTTACAAGGATGTTGCCTGGGTTGGGGAGCATGCCTTATGAGGATAGGTTGAGTGAGCTCGGCCTTTTCCCCTTGGAGAGACGAAGGATGAGGGGTGACCTGATAGAGGTGTATAAGATGTTGAGAGGTATTGATCAAGTGGATAGTCAGAGGCTTTTTTCCAGGGCTGAAATGGTTGCCACAAGAGGACACAGGTTTAAGGTGCTGGGGAGTAGGTACAGAGGAGATGTCAGGGTTAAGTTTTACACTCAGAGGGTGGTGGGTGTGGGGAACGGACTGCCAGCAACAGTGGTGGAGGCGGATTCGATAGGGTCTTTTAAGAGACTTTTAGATAAGTACATGGAACTTAGTAAGATAGGGGGTTATAGGTAAGCCTAGTAATCGCTAAGGTAGGGACACGTTCGGCACAACTTTGTGGGCTGAAGGGCCTGTATTGTGCTGTAGTTTTTCTATGTTTCTAACCGTGGTGACCTTGATTCAAAAACTTCAAGTCACATATCAATGTTGTCACTAAGACTTCCCATTTTCACCTCTGTAACACTGCCAGACTTTACATCTGCCTCAGCTCAGCTCATCTGCTGAAAGTCTCAGTAGCATGGAAAGTGGGGATTGTACTATTGGCGTGGGCCTGCATCTGAAACATCTTAGGACCAATGTTCTTGCAAATCACATAACTAGGGAAGTAGAGCGCATTTAAATTAATGGGGTGCGTGGGGGGGTTGGTTGGAGGAGGAGGAGATGGTTCAGGAGAGGGGATATGTAGGCTTACAAAGTAAAAGGATATGGCAGCACTGCAAGGCAGCTATTTAAGTAATGTTACCCTGAGTGTCACAGTGCACACAAACATTTAAAAAGCAAATAGGATCAAAAAGGGAAAAATGGTAAAAAGCCAAAATAAATGAGTCTTTATTTAAATACAGGTAGCATTCAGGATAAAATAAATGAATTAACGGCATCAATTGAGGTCAGTGGATATGGTCTTATAGCTATTATAGAGATTTGGGACAGGATTTTCCGACCTCGCTCGGTCGGACGAGGCTCATAAAATCCTGCCCGAGGCCAATGGAGAATGCCGTTCTGCAATTGTGTCTTTGGCTATATATGCCGTGTTTATGAACTAACCTCCACTCGCCTGGAGGAGCAGCGGCGTTCCGAAAGCTTGTGATTCCAAATAAATCTGTTGGACTTCAACCTGGCGTTGTGAGACTTCTTACAATACCATCTATAAGATGCACTGGAGGAACATCCAAACCCATGACCACTACCATCGAGAAGGACATAGATAGCAGATATTGGAGAACACCACCTCCTGGAGGTTTCCTTCCAAGTCACTCACTGTCCTGACTTGGAAATATATCACTGCTCCTTCATTGTCTAAATCCAGGACAATTTCTTGGGCTTTTAACAAATTTCAAAGTCTCTTGTGTTGAGTAATTATATCAACCAAATAATCTTTATTTGCTGCTCGCATGTGTTTCTATTGCTTTGTTTTGCTCACACTTGATTTTTCCCAACATTTGTTTTTGATGGTCCAGTTCTTCTATCAGCCCAGGGGTGGAATTTCCAATCTTTTCAATCTCATTTATTCTGCTTTCAGAACTGCCATGAACTTGCCTGGATTGGTTGGTGAATAACTTGTGTGATACTGGAGCATACAGACAGAGAGGTCTGGAACTTCACTCGTGTATTTGAATTATCTGGGTTGTGGTGGAGATGCTACAATTGGTCTCTAGGTTAGGGCACCTGTTTCTTTGTTGATGCCCAGTTAACCTTCCTGGAAATGATGCACGTGTAAACATCTGGTGTGGAGGTGATTGGGCTCAGCTATGATAGCATTCATCATTGAGTAATCTGTCTTGATGTATTGGCTCTCGAATGTGAGAAATGGTCATTTGTATAAGTTATCACGAGACTGTACCTGTGAAGCTACTTCAGCATGAGTCAGCACTTACAGATGGACAGGGAGAAATGGGAAGAAAATTTAGGCTGGTAAGGAACTTAAATTAAACCATTCCTTAACTAGTAGAGATTGTATTTTGTTATCAAGGAACTGGAAAGAGATCAGGCAAGAACAACATGAGAATTCAGTACTAGTCTTGATCTGCAGAAGAAAATGTTTTGTTGATAGCAGATAAACAGCTATGATGTGACACCACCAAGGAATATAAAATGTAGAACGAATATTTATGAAATATTTTGGGTCTTTTAATATTGCTCAAAGGGAGTGTTTTGTGGTATTGTCAACTCCGTTTAAGTCACATAAAGCCATGGACAAACTTCTTTGCATGCTGTGCACCAGAGAGATTGTTTTACATACCAATAGAACAGGCATTCTCTCAAAAATGAGAGCAAAGACAACCCCTCTTAATGAGTCATGGCAAGATTAAAGTTTAATCAGAGTAAAATAAAAGGCAGTCTTTAAAAAAATCTAAAGTACCACCATGGGACGTGTCGCTGGTATCAAATGGAAAGAAATAGGTTCATGCCATTTATTTGAAATGGTTGCAAAATGTGCAATCAAGCCTCATTTATAAAAAAAACATTATTTCTGTTAAATTGAAATCTCAGCAGAATTTGTTAAGTCCCTGTTGACTCAAAATTCTAATTTACAGACTTCAATATCAGTAATTTGTAATGTAAGGCACAGGACTAAACTCTGTGCTCATAATTTCATTTACGGTGCCAGTATTCTTACCTGTCTTTAGTTCAAAATCAATTAAAGAATTGGTTTGGCGGCACAGTGTCACAGTGGTTAGCACTGCTGCCTCACAGCGCCAGGGACCTGGGTTCGATTCCTGGCTTGGGTCACTGTCTGTGCGGAGTTTGCACATTCTCCCCGTGTCTTCGTGGGTTTCCTCCGGGTGCTCTGGTTTCCTCCCACCATCCAAAGATGTATGGGTTGGGTGGATTGGCCATCCTCAGTTGCCCCTTAGTGTCAGGGGGGCTAGCTAGGGTAGGTGCATGGGGTTATGGGGATGGAAGCTGGGTGGGATTGTAGTCGGTGCAGACTCAATGTGCTGAATGGCCTCCTTCTGCACTGTATGATTCTATGAGATTCTATGAAATATTCAGTCATCATTGAAACAATGGCAATTGTGTAGTTGGCCATCACAGTATTAAAAATAATGTTTACTTGAAATTTTAATTGTTTCTTCTTTTGTGGATGTTGCAATTACATTTTGGAAACATGCATTAATATTTTACTAATATTAATACATTAATATTTTACTAATATTATGTTCAATCGACCCATGTAATGTCAAGAACCATCCTTGAAGTATAATGTGAGCATAATAAAAAGTTTTATAATATTTCAATTTGAGAAAGAACTTTCATTTTTATTGAAACTTTACACCCTTAAGATGTTCCACCTCAAATATTGAAGTTTTGTCTATTAATTTGGGGAATTTACTACTCTTGGAGATATAAAAAATGTCCTACTTTAGATTTGAATTGAATGGGTTCATAATTGGAGGTCTAACGCTTCAAGAATAGTTTGTAAAGTTGGGGTTCAGTTATGAAGGCGGACATAAAGATATGGGGGTATATGTTGTAAGGGTTGCCGTCACTCTGTGTCTAACCCAGTGTTTCAGATACGGCACATTAGTTCGCCACTGTCCATTATGATTCCAGTACACTCTCCAAATTCTAATCCGGTACGTGATGCCATTACATCTGGCTATTTGGAAAATTCTTTTCTACTGAGCTGATTGATGGTACTCCATTGGTCAAAGGTTTTGCACAATTTGTGGCACTAATTGGACTGAGGACTGAAAAGAATGACAAATTACATTGAAAGTTATCAGGCCCATTGTTGCGACTAGCCCGGTACAGGAGACAATTTCCCATTGTTCTTATACTTGCATTATTAACTCTTATATCTACATTTATCATTGAACTCGTCATGCAGGCTTCTCATGCTGTAATCATATTTTACAGCCAGTGGGATGCTGCTGTATTTCCTCAGGAGGGTGGGGTCATTCGGTGTCATTTCAGCATGACAAACTTGCACAGGCAGTTTCCAGTATAAATATGAAAATAGAAACATTTTTGATAAAGAAAGATGGCAGGAAGTACATGTATATCTTTACATAATGCATATATAAATATTGTGGTAGGCCTTGAGAGTTTTTGCACAAAATGAAAATAATTCAGTTCAAGTTGCTGTAAAGTTGGTGTGCTGTGACAGATGGACAACATCACAAATTATGGCTGCCTCTGTTCCCAGAAGCAAAATTGGGCTGACTTCATGACCTTTAGTTATCATACTTGTGATGTATACAAATGGCTACATATAAAGCTAAGGATTGGTCAATGTAAATCCACAATTATATTCATGGTACAGGACAGATGATTTGCTAATTCACTCCTTATCAACTGTGATCAAGAATATTGTTATTTGTTTTCCTCCAAACCTACACCCTTGTGCCTCCCTCTGAAATTGTTTTGGAGACGCTTAAAATTATACTTCTATTCCATTTGTCCCTTCTACTCTGAACTGAGCAATATTGGTGCTTCACTAGAAGTTGCTGCATGAAAGGGTCTTGATTTTATCATAAAGGCAAGGGATATAATGAATGACAGCTAGCTACTTTCCTGAAAGGGAAAAGACAAAGACAATATAAGGACTCTTCTGCCTCAGCCCCACCCTTTCCAATGACAGGTAAGTTTAGAGGTTAGGAGCAGGCCACCTACTATTCTTTTTTCAGGTATGGTACAAAAAAGGTAGAGTGCAAAATATAAAATGATCAAAGATATCAACTGTTTAGTCAGCCAGAAAGAGCACTTACATTTAAGCCTTTATATAGACTACAGGTGTAGCTTAGTTGCGTTAATAAATGACATCACAGTTCAAGTACTGCATGTTTATAATGGTGCTCATGGCAAGTGATATCACTCATCAAGGGGACCACTGGAATAACATCTTCAGGTTTGTTGCAAGTAAATTATTGCATAACATAAAACACCCACCTACACAAACATGCAGAACATACAACACCATTTTGTTAGTACAAGACAGTACAGAGAGCTTAGCTGCTGATGATAGACATCATGGCGTACTAAAGGAAGATGACAGTAAACATTCATCATCTCATTGAGGATCTTGACACAGTATAAACAATAAACTGTACTTTCAAATGGCCATATTCATGTTTTGGCAATCTCACTTTGAATTTTAGCTCATGTCCATCAGTTAGTACCTCATATTTGAACATTAATAATTTAAAGATGTAGAATGCATAACATCTTGATTACAGTGCTTTTCCAATTACACCAGTAAATTGCTGACAATATTGTGTGCTACAATAAATTAGATTGAATTATATTCTTATCTTATTCCGAAAGCATAACTTTGATACCAGAAGATGTCAATGATCTCTGTAGATTCCACTACAAATGTTTAAATTTTAAGACTTCTACTGTAACAAATAAACAAAGCAACATTGACTGAACATTACCTAGTAGATAACTAATGTTCTAAACTACGGAAAAGATAACCCATATTAATGTCTTAACACAACTGATAACCCCAGGCCACACATCTATTTGCAACATTCTCTCCACAGGGTTATACTCTTCATAGAAAACAGTCCATAATCACACCCAATGGGTTCAAGTCTCCCTGTTTTATCAAGTTGTATTATCCAGTGAGTACTGAAGGTCCCCTCCTTCAGAATTCCTGAATTGACTTTCAACAGTAAGACCGACTCTGGTGATTTCTTCCCCCAGTCTCGCCAGAACAAATCTTTCAGAGTCTTTAGATATGATGTGGAGATGCCGGCGTTGGACTGGGGTAAACACAGTAAGAAGTTTAACAACACCAGGTTAAAGTCCAACAGGTTTATTTGGTAGCAAAAGCCACACAAGCTTTCGAGGCTCTGAGCCCCTTCTTCAGGTGAGTGGGAATTCTGTTCACAAACAGAACTTATAAGACACAGACTCAATTTACATGAATAATGGTTGGAATGCGAATACTTACAACTAATCCAGTCTTTAAGAAACAAAACAATGGGAGTGGAGAGAGCATCAAGACAGGCTAAAAAGATGTGTATTGTCTCCAGACAAGACAGCCAGTGAAACTCTGCAGGTCCACGCAACTGTGGGAGTTACAAATAGTGTGACATAAATTCTGATTCTAGGATCGCATGATAAAGACTCAGGAGGAAAAAAGCAGAAATATTTATGTGAAATAGTGTGACATAAACCCAATATCCCGGTTGAGGCCGTCCTTGTGTGTGCGGAACCTGGCTATCAGTTTCTGCTCCGCGACTCTGCGCTGTCGTGTGTCGCGAAGGCCGCCTTGGAGAACGCTTACCCGAATATCAGAGGCCGAATGCCCGTGACCGCTGAAGTGCTCCCCAACAGGAAGAGAACAGTCTTGCCTGGTGATTGTCGAGCGGTGTTCATTCATCCGTTGTCGCAGCGTCTGCATAGTTTCCCCAATGTACCAATGCAAGAAAGGATGTCCCGAGGCATGGTACATTGGGGAAACTATGCAGACGCTGCGACAACGGATGAATGAACACCGCTCGACAATCACCAGGCAAGACTGTTCTCTTCCTGTTGGGGAGCACTTCAGCGGTCACGGGCATTCGGCCTCTGATATTCGGGTAAGCGTTCTCCAAGGCGGCCTTCGCGACACACGACAGCGCAGAGTCGCGGAGCAGAAACTGATAGCCAGGTTCCGCACACACAAGGACGGCCTCAACCGGGATATTGGGTTTATGTCACACTATTTCACATAAATATTTCTGCTTTTTTCCTCCTGAGTCTTTATCATGCGATCCTAGAATCAGAATTTATGTCACACTATTTGTAACTCCCACAGTTGCGTGGACCTGCAGAGTTTCACTGGCTGTCTTGTCTGGAGACAATACACATCTTTTTAGCCTGTCTTGATGCTCTCTCCACTCCCATTGTTTTGTTTCTTAAAGACTGGATTAGTTGTAAGTATTCGCATTCCAACCATTATTCATGTAAATTGAGTCTGTGTCTTATAAGTTCTGTTTGTGAACAGAATTCCCACTCACCTGAAGAAGGGGCTCAGAGCCTCGAAAGCTTGTGTGGCTTTTGCTACCAAATAAACCTGTTGGACTTTAACCTGGTGTTGTTAAACTTCTTACTGTGTTTACCCCAGTCCAACGCCGGCATCTCCACATCATGACTACCATAGACACCGCAAACTGCCGGCTCCAAGTGGAGAGGATCGCCAAGAAGATCGCGCATATCGACACAGACATCAAGTTTCTACAAAGATGCAAGAAAGCAGACAAGATACCGAAAGGACTACAGATCACGAACCCACTCAGGTCAACCTATAACACAGACTACGCTGAGAGACTTTGCCGTCGCACCTCTCTCACCCTCCTCAACCACCTCATACACCAACTCTACAGCAAACGCCGCAGCCTGGAAACCAAGATCGAATCCATATTCTCAACTTGCGCTCAGGACGCAGACCAGCTGCGAAACGCTGCCAAGCAGACGAGACAAAGGAACTACACCATCTACATGCACACCAAGAACAGGAAACTTGAGAAACTCGGCATCACCACCAGCAGCAACCAAGCCTCCCCCGGTACCACAGTAGGAAACAGTCCCACTGCAGGGAAGTCCATTGTCAACTTGTCCGACTACACACTTCAACCAGATGAAATCGAAGTTCTCAGCCGAGGGCTTAATTTTTGCCCCACCACCAAAATAGACCCCATCAGTCTCGCAGCAGACACAGAGGAATTCATCAGGCGAATGAGGCTGAGGGAGTTCTTCCACAAACCCCAAGAGGCCAACAACGAACACAATGAGACAGCCAATGAACTGGAACAGCCGACAGAGAGATCCGCAGTGCATCCGAAGAGGAAAGAGTCGAATTGGACTCCTCCGGAAGGCCGCTGCCCTCGACTTGACATGTATGCCCAAGCCGTCAGGAGGTGCGTCAACACCAAATTCATCAGCCGCACTCACAAGACAGCCCCGAACATCACCCAAGCACAACGTAACGCCATCCACGCTCTCAAGACCAACCGCAACATTGTCATCAAACCAGCAGACAAAGGAGGGGCCATCGTCATACTGAACAGAACGGATTACTGCAAAGAAGTGTACCGACAACTCAACAACGAGGAACACTACAGACAGTTACCTGCAGATCCGACCAAAGAACACACCCGTCAACTCAACACTCTGATCAAGACCTTTGATCCGGACCTTCAGAACACCCTCCGTGCTCTCATCCCACGTACTCCCCGCGTTGGAGATCTCTACTGCCTCCCGAAGATACACAAGGCAAACACACCCGGCCGTCCCATCGTATCGGGCAATGGGACCCTGTGCGAGAACCTCTCCGGCTATGTCGAGGGCATCCTGAAACCCATTGTACAAAGAACCCCCAGCTTTTGTCGCGACACGACGGACTTCCTACAGAAACTCGGCACACATGGAGCAGTTGAACCAGGAGCGCTCCTCGTCACAATGGATGTCTCAGCACTCTACACCAGCATCCCCCATGACGATGGCATTGCTGCAACGGCCTCAGTGCTCAGCGCCAACAACTGCCAGTTTCCAGATGCAATTTTACATCTCATCCGCTTCATCCTGGACCACAATATCTTCACCTTCAACAACCAGTTCTTCATCCAGACACACGGAACAGCCATGGGGACCAAATTTGCACCTCAATATGCCAACATCTTCATGCACAGGTTCGAACAAGACTTCTTCACCGCACGGGACCTTCAACCGGTGCTATACACTAGATACATCGATGACATTTTCTTCCTTTGGACTCATGGTGAACAATCACTGAAACAACTCTATGATGACATCAACAAGTTCCATCCCACCATCAGGCTCACCATAGACTACTCTCCGGAATCGGTTGCATTCTTGGACACGCGCATCTCCATTAAGGACGGTCACCTCAGCACCTCACTGTACCGCAAGCCCACGGATAACCTCACGATGCTCCACTTCTCCAGCTTCCACCCTAAACACGTTAAAGAAGCCATCCCCTACGGACAAGCCCTCCGTATACACAGGATCTGCTCGGATGAGGAGGATCGCAACAGACACCTCCAGACGCTGAAAGATGCCCTCATAAGAACAGGATATGGCGCTAGACTCATTGATCAACAGTTCCAACGCGCCACAGCGAAAAACCGCACCGACCTCCTCAGAAGACAAACACGGGACACAGTGGACAGAGTACCCTTCGTTGTCCAGTACTTCCCCGGAGCGGAGAAGCTACGGCATCTCCTCCGGAGCCTTCAACATGTCATTGATGAAGACGAACATCTCGCCAAGGCCATCCCCACACCCCCACTTCTTGCCTTCAAACAACCGCACAACCTCAAACAGACCATTGTCCGCAGCAAACTACCCAGCCTTCAGGAGAACAGTGACCAAGACACCACACAACCCTGCCACAGCAACCTCTGCAAGACGTGCCGGATCATCGACACAGATGCCATCATCTCACGTGAGAACACCATCCACCAGGTACACGGTACATACTCTTGCAACTCGGCCAACGTTGTCTACCTGATACGCTGCAAGAAAGGATGTCCCGAGGCATGGTACATTGGGGAAACTATGCAGACGCTGCGACAACGGATGAATGAACACCGCTCGACAATCACCAGGCAAGACTGTTCTCTTCCTGTTGGGGAGCACTTCAGCGGTCACGGGCATTCGGCCTCTGATATTCGGGTAAGCGTTCTCCAAGGCGGCCTTCGCGACACACGACAGCGCAGAGTCGCGGAGCAGAAACTGATAGCCAGGTTCCGCACACACAAGGACGGCCTCAACCGGGATATTGGGTTTATGTCACACTATTTCACATAAATATTTCTGCTTTTTTCCTCCTGAGTCTTTATCATGCGATCCTAGAATCAGAATTTATGTCACACTATTTGTAACTCCCACAGTTGCGTGGACCTGCAGAGTTTCACTGGCTGTCTTGTCTGGAGACAATACACATCTTTTTAGCCTGTCTTGATGCTCTCTCCACTCCCATTGTTTTGTTTCTTAAAGACTGGATTAGTTGTAAGTATTCGCATTCCAACCATTATTCATGTAAATTGAGTCTGTGTCTTATAAGTTCTGTTTGTGAACAGAATTCCCACTCACCTGAAGAAGGGGCTCAGAGCCTCGAAAGCTTGTGTGGCTTTTGCTACCAAATAAACCTGTTGGACTTTAACCTGGTGTTGTTAAACTTCTTACAGTCTTTAGATAACCATGGATGTAATTCTTCAATCATAAACAATCACCAGGAAAGGGTACTAAACAAATTATTAGAAGTAAAAGCTGACAAGACCCCAGATCCTGCCAGGCTTCATCCTAGAGTCTTCAAAGAAGTGGTTGCTCAGCTAATAGATGCATTGGATTTAATTTTCCAAAATTCCCTCTTTGGAAAGGTCCCATCAGATTGGAAAATATCAAATAGGACTCCTCTATTCAAGAAAGGGAGACAGAAAGCAGGAAATTAAAGACCAGTTAGCTTAATATGCCACATGGAAATTGCTGAAATCTACATTAAAGAGGGTCTTGCGGGGCACTTGGAAAATTTCAATGCAATAAGGCAGAGGCAATATGGTTCTGTGAAAGGTAAATTATGAGGAAGTTACAAGTGACGTGGAGAAAGGGGAACCTGTGAATGTGCCATATTTAGATTTCTAAAAGATATTTGACAAGGTGCTATGCCAAAGATTACTATTCAAAAAAAAGCACATGGTGTAGGAATAACACATTAGGATGGATAAAGGATTGGTAAGCTAACAAGAAACAGGAATCATAAGTTGGCTTGGGTCATTATTTGTGTGGAGTTTGCACATTCTCCTCGTGTCTACGTGGGTTTTCTCTGGGTTCTCCGTTTTTTTCCCACAGTCCAAAGATGTGCGGGTTCAGTTGATTGGCTATGCTAAAAATTGCCCCTTAGAGGCCTGAGATGCGTAGGTTAGAGGGATTAGCGGGTAAATATGTACGGATATGGGGATAGGGCCTGGGTGGGATTGTGGTCGGTCCAGACTCGATGGGCCGAATGGCCTCCTTCTGCACTGTAGCGTTTCTATGATTCTATAAATGGATCATTTTCGAGTTAGCAAGATGTGATGTGGAGTTCCATAGGCATCAGTGCTGGGATCTCAACTATTTACAAATTTATATTATGTCTTGGATGAAGGGATCGAATACATGGTTGCTAAGTTTGCGGATGGCACAAAGATGGGTGGGACAATAAGTCGTGAAGAGGATATAAGAAGTTTGCAAAGCGTCATAGATAGCTTAAGTAAATGGACAAAAATTTGGCAGATGGAATATAATGTGGGGAAACATCTTGTCCACTTTGGCAGGAAGCAGATAAAAGCAGCATATTATTTAAATGGAGACATTGCAGAACTCAGAGGGACCGGAGTGTCATAGAGTTTTACTGCACAGCAAGAGGCTCTTCAGTCGATCGTGTCTGCATTGGCTATCAGGCACTTTTCTATTCTAATCCCAATTTCCAGCACTTGGTCCGTGGCCTTGTATGCTATGGCATTTTTTCAAGCGCTCATCTAAATGTTTCTGAAATGTTGCGAGGGTTCCTGCCTCCATCATCCTTCCAGGCAGTGAGTTCCAGATTCCCACTGTCCTCTGGGTAGAAAAGTTGTTCCTCAAATTCCCTCTAAATTGCCAGCCCCTTACTTTAAATCTATGCCCCCTGGTTATTGACCCCTCTCCGAAGGAAAAAGGTCTTACTATCTACCCATAATATGTCATGTGGAAATTGCTGGAATCTATTAAGGAGGTTCTTGCAGGGCACTTCGAAAATTTCAATGTAATAAGGTATTGTACACCTCAAATCAAGTCCCCCTCAGCTTTCTTTGCTCTAAGGAAAACAACCTAGCCTAACCAGCCCCTCTTCATAGCTGAAATGCTCCAGCCCAGGCAACATCCAAAAAGTTGTCATCTCTGTCTTAAATGCAAGACCCCTTATGTTTAAACCAAGTCCCCTTCTCTCCCACAAGCAGAAACATTCTTTCAGCATCCACCCTGTCTTACATTAGGATCTTACGTTTCAATAAGATCACCTCGCATTCTTCTAAATTCCAATGGATATAGGCCTAATCAACTTTTCCTCATAAAATAATCCATCCCGATGTTTGTGTGGGTTTCCACTGGGTGCTCCGGTTTCCTCCTACAGTCCAAAGATGTGTGGGTTAGGTGGATTAGCTATGCTAAATTCTCCCTTAGTATCAGGGGGACTAGCTAGGGTAAAATGTATGGAGTTGTGGGAATTGGGTCTGGGTGGGACTGTGGCCGGTGCAGATTCGATGGGCCGAATGGCTGCCTTCTGCACTGTAGGGATTCTATGAGATCATAAAACTCTTCATTGCTCCCTTTTACCTTAAATTAAAGAAATGCAGAGATGGCTTAAAACATACTGAAACGTACTGAAAGAAATGGCTGAGGTAATAGCAGATGCGTAATTTATCAAAATTCGCTGGACTCTGGGGTAGTGCCGGCTGACTGGAAAACAGCTACTGTTACGCCGCTGTTTAAAAAAGGAAGTAGACAAAAGGTGGGTAACTACAGGCCGGTTAGCTTAATGTCCGTAGTTGGGAAGATGCTAGAGTCCATTATTAAAGAGGAAATAACAGAGCACCTGAATAAGAATGGTTTGATCAAGCAGACGCAGCATGGATTCATGAAGGGAAAGTCGTGTTTGACGAATTTACTGGACTTTTATGAAGATGTCACTAGTGCGGTTGACAGAGGGGAACCGGTGGATGTGGTGTTTTTAGATTTCCAGAAGGCGTTCGATAAGGTGCCTCACAAAAGATTGCTGCAGAAGATTGGGGTACACGGAGTTAGGGGTAAGGTGTTGGCGTGGATTGGGGATTGGCTATATAACAGGAAGCAGAGAGTTGGGATAAATGGGTGCTTTTCTGGTTGGCAGTTGGTGACCAGTGGCGTGCCGCAGGGATCGGGGCTGGGGCCTCAATTGTTTACTATTTACATAGATGATCTGGAGGAGGGGACTGAATCTAGGGTATTCAAGTTTGCTGATGACACGAAGGTGAGTGGGAAAGCGAATTGCGTGGAGGACGCGGAAAGTCTGCAGAGAGATTTGGATAGGCTGAGCGAGTGGGCGAGGATCTGGCAGATGGAATATAACGTTAGCAAATGTGAGGTTATCCACTTTGGAAGTAATAATAGTAAATTGGAATATTATTTAAATGGAGAAAAATTACATCGTGCGACTGTGCAGAGTCCTGGGGGTCCTTGTGCACGAATTGCAAAAACTCAGTCTGCAGGTGCAGCAGGTGATCAAGAAGGCGAATGGAATGTTGGCCTTTATCGCGAGGGGGATAGAATATAAAAGCAGGGAGGTCTTGCTGCAACTGTACAAGGCACTGGTGAGGCCGCAACTGGAGTACTGTGTGCAGTTTTGGTCCCCTTATTTGCGAAAGGATATATTGGCCTTGGAGGGAGTGCAGAGAAGGTTCACCAGGTTGATACCGGAGATGAGGGGTGTAGCTTATGAGGAGAGATTAAACAGATTGGGTCTGTACTCGTTGGAGTTTAGAAGGATGAGGGGTGATCTTATAGAGACATATAAGATAATGAAGGGGCTGGATAGGGTAGAGGTGGAGAGATTCTTTCCAATTAGAAGGGAAACCAGAACTAGAGGGCACAGCCTCAAAATAAGGGGGGGCCGGTTCAGAACAGAGTTGAGGGGGAACTTCTTCTCTCAGAGGGTAGTGAATCTCTGGAATTCTCTGCCCATTGAAGTGGTGGAGGCTTCCTCGTTGAATATGTTTAAATTACGGGTAGATAGTTTTCTGATCGATAAGGGAATTAGGGGATATGGGGAGCAGGCGGGTAAGCGGAACTGATTCGCTTCAGATCAGCCATGATCTTGTTGAATGGCGGGGCAGGCTCGAAGGGCCAGATGGCCTACTCCTGCTCCTATTTCTTATGTTCTTATGTTCTTATATCAATCTTGTAAAATCTCGCATTTGTAAAAGACCTGTTAAAACATTTGCGATCAAACTAGTACACTTAACCAATTTCATCAGTTCATCCATTCTTTCCAACTCACCCCTCCACGCAATTTCTATTCCATGCTGCTCCATTCTTCCAATGCCATCCCACTCAGTCCATCTCTTTCTTTTATGCCATCTCATGCCCCCTCTGATGCTATCTCTTCACACCCCTCCCATGCAATTCCCATCTCATTCGTCCCATGCCACCCCTCACATACCACCCCATGCCATTCTGGCGATTTCATGCCATTCCTGTCCAATGTCACCCTTTCAATGCCATCCCCTCCCTCCCATGCCAGCCCTAACCATCCCCTCATCCCAACCTGTCTCATGTTATTCCACCTTCCCTACCATAATATCCCTATCCCATCCCTCCCATTTTCTTCCTAGCATGCCATTCCACCCTTCCCATGCCATTCTTCCCATGCCAGCCCCTCCCTCACAGGCCTTCCCACACTCACAGGCTATCAACCTACATTCTGAAAATCTAATTAAAATTCAACTGGTTTGTTTACACTGGAACTAAACATGGCAGCACTGTCTCAAAAAGTGGAGCAGGATCTTGGTTTCATTCCTAGATTCAATGGGCTACTTTCCTAGGTCAGTCCCACTGCAATCCTGATATCTGGTCAGCCAGTGTGGGGCTGCTGACTGAATCTGCAGTCATTGTTGAAGTGATTCTAGGTATTGCTTGTACATACTCATATCCCAGCTGGCTACAGTATGTCAAGAACATTAGAGGGAGATTAGAGAAGAGCATGATTCCTGGCATCTCTGACCAATTTCTGGCCCAGATTTTAATAAAACACTACCTTCATAAGCGTCAGGGAGATTCCATCCTGTTTCTCTCACACAATTCTGCAACATATTAACCATTGGCAACTGAACATGCGTCACATGGAAAGTCAAAGGAAATCGGGGGAAATCTCTCCACTGGTTCGACGGGCACAAATGAAGGTGGTGTTGGAGGTCAATAATCTCAGCCTCAGGGCATCTTTGCAGTAATCCCTCAGGTGATAGAGCCCTAGGCTCAATCATCATGAGCTGCTTCATCTGTAACCTTCCCTCCATCATAAGGTCAGAAGTGGGGATATTTGCTGATGGTTGCACACTGTTCTATCCCATTCGAGACTCCTCAGATAAAGAGGGCCCACATGCAGAAAGACCTGGACAACATTCAAGCATGGACTGAGAAGTGGGAAGTAATATTTGTAACACTGCTGCAAGAAATGACCATCTTGAGCGAGAACGTCTTACCACCTTCCCTTCACAATCCGTGGCATTACCATTCCTGAATCTCCACCATCAACATCCTGGGGCTTACCATTGATCAGAAACTGAACTGGACCAGCCATATCTTCAACCCGGATAAATGTGTAGTGGTCCATTTTGGTAGGTCAAATGGGATGAAGGAGTATAATATCAAGGGTAAGACTCTTAGCAGTGTAGAGGATCAGAAGGACCTTGGGGTCTGGGTCCATAGGACTCTTAAATCGGCCTCGCAGGTAGAGGAGGTGGTTAAGAAGGCATATGGTGTGCTGACCTTCATCAATCGAGGGATTGAGTTTAGGAGTCGGGAGATAATGATGCAGCTTTATATGACCCTCGTCAGACCCCACTTAGAGTACTGTGCTCAGTTCTGGTCGCCTCATTACAGGAGGGATGTGGAAATGATTGAAAGGGTGCAGAGAAGATTTACAAGGATGTTGCCTGGATTGGTTGGCATGCCTTATGAGGATAGGCTGAGGGAGCTCGGTCTTTTCTCCTTGGAGAGACGAAGGATGAGAGGTGACCTGATAGAAGTGTACAAGATGTTGAGAGGTATAGATCGGGTGGATTCTCGGAGGCTTTTTCCCAGGGCTGAAATGGCTGCTACGAGGGGACACAGGTTTAAGGTGCTGGGGAGTAGGTACAGAGGAGATGTCAGGGGTAAGTTTTTCACTCAGAGGGTGGTGGGTGAGTGGAATCGGCTGCCATCAGTGGTGGTGGAGGCAAACTCGATAGGGTCTTTTAAGAGACTTTTGGATGAGTACACGGGACTTAATAGGATTGAGGGTTATAAGTAAGCCTATATATAAGCCTAGGTAGGTAGGGACATGACCAGCGCAACTTGTGGGCCGAAGGGCCTGTTTGTGCTGTATTTTTTCTATGTTCTATATACTCTGGCTACAGGTCAGTGGCTGGAATTCTGTGGTGAGCAATTCACTTTGACTCCCTAAAGCCTGTCCACAATATTCAAGGCATAAGTTAGGAGTGTGATGGAATACTCTCCAATTGCTTGGATGAGCGCAACGCCAACAACATTCAAAAAGCCTGACAGTATTCAGACAAAGTATCTGACTTGATCAGCACTCTTCCACCACTTAAACATTTGCTCCCTCCATCAACAGCGCACCATGGCAGCAGTGTACCATCTACAGCAACTCTTCAAGATTTTTTCAACAGCACCTTCCAACTCCACAAACTCTACCACCTAGGACAAGAATGTAGACACATTGGAAAGTCACTATCTGCAAGTTCTTCTCTATCACACATACTATCCTGACTTGGGACAATTTCACTGCCCCTCACCCGTCACAAAACAAAAATATGAAACTCCCTTTCTAACAACCATTCTGGTACACTTGCATCACATTGATTGCAGCAGTTTAAGGCAGTGGCACATCACCAGCTTCTCAAGGGCACATAGAAATATGTAACAAGTGATGGTTTTGCCAGCAATGCGCACTTTAAGGTCTCGAGGGAGATCATTAATTTTTAAGATGAAATTAGAGTTCCCAAGTATTAAGTGAAAGAATCATGCCACAAAATTTCACATTTCATACAAAAACTTTTACAAAAGTCAAACAAAGCAAGTACTAATAACTTTTAACACTAAATATTTCATAAACACTTAGACTGTAAATCCAAAAATCTCAACAGACCACATCCCATTCTGTTTTTAATTCCACCCAAGAGTTCTCTTATACCTTACAGGATCTTGAGGGTTCCTTCAACTCAATGTATGCCCACAGCTCTCAGGAATTCACTTTGATTCTCCTCCTGTTTTCCAAGGTATGAGATTTCTTGCGGTTCTTCTTGTAGCACTACCCAGCTCAAACATGGGCTTCACTCACTTCTTGCTCAGTGGTGTACAGCCCCAGAGTTCTCTTTCTGTTCATCTCAAAGCTGCTTCCATCTTCAAATGCAACTGCTGGCAGCTTTTTCTCTCTACCTGCTTTGATGTGAAATCTCATAGATAAACCCGAAAAAAAGGTTGCCTTTCCTGCAATCTATCCCTATAGTAATATGGCATACCTGGGATGCCCCAATAGAAATTTCAACTGAATATTTTCAATTGTTAAACTTGCCTTATGATCCAAAAAAGATTTTCCCTTGCCTACCCTCTGTTTTCAAACCTTTGATCTGAGACACATGAATAATTTAAACCTTTATGGAGACAACTGTATTAATTCATTTCAAAGCTAGTTGAAGTAGGAAACTAGATGTCAATCTTTTACTTAATACCTGATTTATTTACAGAATGCAGCATTACAAATGTTCTTCCTCCCTATCCAACATATCCAGTGTCCCTGACGTCTCTTTATATTTTTAATATGTGTTCAAGATGCTCAGTGCCTTCCACCTGTATATTCTAAACCTTAGTACAATTCACCATTAACATTAACTACCATTAACAAACTATAGACAACACATCTCTAACATAACTCAAAGATAGCCCATTCATTGCTTAGTGTCTTCACACTTCCAATTCTGACCTTATTAAATAAACACGGATACTTTTTGAATTGCAATTACTTTAGGTCTATTTACTAAGCTCTTAAACTCAAGTCTCGCCCCCCGCCACCACGATTCATCCGACATTTAACACTTAAATCCCCAAACTAAAAGTTATATCCCTAAAACATACGAATCATGAAATTAGACATATTCTTGCAAATAAAAATATTGGAGAATACATTGGGGGATACCCATTGTTGAGCCTAATGGAATGATACATTTATACATACTTCTCTGCCTCATTGATACCTCCTTTTGTTGTGCAAATGCACAGACTATAACCAGCATTTATGCAGATAATATCTGAAGGTGTTTTAAAAGCACATACAGAAACAAGTCAATGATATCCCCAGGCATAGCTTTTACAATGGAGATGGGTTTGAGAAAATAATTCAGAAAAAATATTCCAAAAACTTAGGGGGGAAATCGAATCAGTACTAAGCCCTCAAATTGTTTTCTTTTGATGGAACACAAGACAACTGAGTTGTCATGGCAAATAACAGTTGCACAATTCTATATTGGTGAGAACTGCACAGGCATCAGCTTGTCCATGCCAAGGTTTCAGAATAGAATTTATTTAATATCCCATCACCATGGCCTAATTTTAGGCATATAAATTGATATAAACTGTTTATTAACACCCATTTCCTGTTTAGTCTCACATTCCTTGAAATCTCAGTCAATGTTAGTGTGCATGTCTGATGCTTTGCAGCTGCAATACATTTGTGCTGACACAGTGTGTGTAATATATAATGGCATCATAATAAGAAGATTTGCTGCATTTGAATTCTGAACACAGCAAATATGAGGAGCAGATCCATGACCCATTGTTAAATAAATTTAAATAAATAAATTTAACAATGACCCATCAAGCCTGCTCTGCCATTCAACACAACCATGACTACCTTTTCCTGTCCTTTCCCCATTTCCCTTACTTCACTGAGACCCCAAAAATATCTCTATCACAGTCTTAAATGTATTCAATGATGAAGCATCCACAGCCCTCTGAGACAGTGAATTTCAAAGATTTACAACCCTTTGAGTGAAGAAAATTTCTCTCATCTCAGTCCTAAGTGATTGGCCCCTTATCCTGAGACCATGCCCTGTGTTTTAGATCCCAAAACCAATGCAAACAATCACAACATCCTCCTATCAAACCCCTTTAGAATTTTGTAGGTTTCAATGAGTTTGCCTCTTATACTTCTATGCTCTAGATAGTACAAACCCACTTTACTCAGCCTATTATAGGAAATCTCCCTCACCCAAGGAATCAATTTAGGGAACCTTCCCTGTACCTCCTCCAATGCAAGTATATCCTTTCTTAATTGTGGAGACTAAAATTGTACACAGTACTCCAGATGTGGCCTCATAAAAACCGATGCAATTGTAGCTTGGCCTCTTTATTCTCGTACTCCAATCCCTTTGCGAAGACCACCAATATGCCATTTGCCTTCCTAATTGTTTGCTGCAGCTGCATGCTAACCTTCCTCGTTTCTTGTATAAGCACATCCAAGTTTCTTTGAACTTCATATCAGTTTCTCGCCTTTTAAAAAATATTCTGCTTTTTTATTCTTACAACCAAAATGAATAACTTCATACTTTCCTATATTATACTCCATCTGCCATCTTGTTGCCCACTCATCAAACCTGTCTACATCTCTTTGCAGCCTCTGTGTCCTCCCCACAGCTCAACTTCCCACCTAGTTTGGTATCACCAAAAAACTTAAAACACTACTCTTTGTGAAATCATATTACTGTAAGTACCTGAAGTCCCAGCACTGATCCTTGCTGCACTTCACTCGTCAGTGTCTGTTAATGCCCATTCTATATTTTCTATCCATTAACTAATCCTCTATCCATGTTAATATATCACCCCCACCCCCCACAACTCCATGCACCCTTATTTTACATGTTCACCTTTTGGAAATTCAGGAATACTTAATCCACTGGTTCCCGTTTATCTACCCTGTTGATTACATCCTCAAAAAAGCTCTAATAAATTTGTCTAACTGGATTTCCCCTCAATAAAATCATGATTACTTATTCTAATCATACTCTGTTTTTCTAAGTGCATTGTTAACATTTCTTTAACAATAGATTCTAGCATTTTTCTAAAAACTGACGTGAGGCTAACTGGCCTGAAGTTCACGGTTTTCTCTCTCTCTCCTCGTTTGAAAAGCAGTGTAATGTCTGCCGACTACCAATCTAATGGAACCATTCAAAACTTAAAGGAATTTTGGAAAATCATAGCTAGTACATTATCTCTTTTTAGAACCTGAGGGTGTAGACTCTCAGTTCCCAGGGATCTGTCAGATTGTAGTCCTGTAAGTTTCTCCAATACTTCATCTCTGCTGATATTAATTTCCCTAATTTCCTCACTTTATTTAAGCCCCGTGTTATTGTCTATTTCTGGTGTGGAACTTGTGTCTTCTACTGTGAAGACAGAGCAAAATTTTTATTCAATGCCTCTGTCATTTACGCATTCTCCATGATAATGTCTGCTATCCCTGCTTCTAAGGGACCAACGATTACTTTTTACATACTTACAAAAGGTCTTGCAATCTGTTTTAATATTTCTGGACAGTTTACTCTCATCAACATTTTGGTGGCTCTTCGCTGGTTCCTAAAACACTCTCAATCCTCAGACTTGCGTCTGGTTTTTGCAATATTGTAAGTCTCTTCTTTTAATCTAACATGCTCCTTCACTTCCTGCGTAAGCCGTGGATGGGTTGAATTGTTATTGTTGTTCTTCAATGGAATGTATTTTTGTTGAACATTTGGAATAGCTTCTTTAAACATTTCCTACTGTTTATTTACCTCCACACCATTTAGCCTCTTTACCCTATTAATCTTAGCCAGTTTTCCCCTCATTCCTTTGTAATTGGCTTTAAGTTTAAGATTTTTGTTTGCGATTGGAATATGTCACTCTCAAACTTAACGTGGAATTGAATAGTATTATGGCCACTATTTCCCAGTGGATCTTTTACTATCATACTATTAATTAACCCTGCTTCATCAATCAAAAATAGTTTTATCCCTAGTTTGTTGCATTACGTAGCATTTCAAGAAGCTGTCATAAAAACATCCTACAAACCCATCATCTTAACCATTCTTGCAAATTTGATTGTCCCAGTCTAAGATCATCCAAGTCCCCCACAATTACGTCTATAATTTACTCCCACCAGTGTTTTCTGACTCTTGCTATACCTAATTTCCACTCATACTGATTCTATTTTATGATCTTCAGAGGCTACATCATTTCTCTGCACCCTAGCTATGACTGTAACCCTACATTCAGCACTCTCTCTTTTCCTTCTCTATGAACGGTATGCTTTGGCTGTATAGCATGCCAGAAATAATATTTTTCACTGTATCCTAATAAAATCAAAATCAAATCAAAATTCTCACTAATGTCCTTATGTCATTCTTTACTATAAGAGCTACTCAATCTCCTTTGCCATTCTACCTTGCTAAAATATTGTGTACATTTTTTGTTAAATTCTGTCCCTTCTTGCCACTCTTTGTCTTTAGCCACATCACTATAGTGTCCCAATACCCTGACCTTTCTGTTTGGATTTTGAAGTTTCTCTTGACCTGTAACCGTACCCCCCACCACTGCTGTTAGCATAAAGCCCTGCCCAAAGCCTTTTTGAATTTTCTTTTTGAAGGTGTGTACGATCAGGAAATTCTGATCTGCAAACCTAAGTGTCACTTAAAAAATAAACTGCTGATTTAAATTAAAAATGATGGTGCAAATGCGAGATCAGTGTCAATATTTGTACTTCTGTATTAGAATGAAGAGTAATAGATAATATTATTCCTCAAGTAATTGACGAAACTTTTGAAATCCTGAGTTACCCGATAGCTCAATTGAAGTTAAAATGTAACTGACCTGCAGAGACTGATAGTGATATTAGCAAGGATGTTGCAATTGGTTTGAGCTACCCTGGGCTAAGCAGGGCAGAAGAAAAATGCAACCATTATTATAAATTCACTGGATGTGGGCACAGACAGATATCCAGCATGGGATTGGGCTTGTAGTGATGTCTGTCCATGGCCAAATATGTTATCACTGTCTGGGCTCAAATATAACGAATGGTTGTAATAACTCAGGAAGTCCGACTGTAAATTATCATTTATTGTTAAACA
This sequence comes from Mustelus asterias, assembly GCF_964213995.1. Lineage (NCBI taxonomy): Eukaryota > Metazoa > Chordata > Chondrichthyes > Carcharhiniformes > Triakidae > Mustelus > Mustelus asterias. The sequence continues at coordinate 14,871,355 of NC_135822.1, read as the reverse complement.
TAAAGTAAAGCCACTATTCCGTGGCATACGTACATAAGTCCCAATCGGGACAATAGTTCTGCAAACCCTTCCTGGTGTCTGCCTTATATTCAGGTGACGAGTTCCATCTGGGCAGACTATTGCCTGTTACCAAGGGAATTCATATTCAATGAGCCCCACAGGGAGATCAATTGGAGATTGCCCATGGAATCCATGGGGGTTATCATAATGGTCACCTGATGTTTCTGGGTATCTGTAAATGCAAATTGTAGTAGGATGAATCAGGACCTCCGGGCCAAGAAAGAAAAACCATAGAATCTTAGAACAATAATAACAACTTGTATTTATATAACACCTTTGTAGTAATAAACATCCTACACAGGGGCATTTTAAAATAAATTATGACACTGAGCCACATATAGAGATATTAGAGCAGATGGTCAAAGAGATAGGCTTTAAGGAATATCTTAGAGAGGGATATAGAAAAGAATTGAATCAAGATAGCGCAGTCCCACCCAGTTGGATGAAAATGGAAAGGTGGAGGAGATACACAGACTAACAAGGATGTGGAGAGATAGTCTGCCAGACACATAAGATGTCACTTGTAACTTTGACAGGAGCTGTATAGTAGTGCCAGGGCTTGAAATCTGATTGAATGGATTCAAATATGGAGCTCTGGGAAAAACGGGCAGAGATTTGGAAGGTGACAATATGTTCAAGGATTTTGAAAAAAGGAAAGTTGGACATGGGTGATAGTTGCAAGAATGGATTGGGGGTGGGGGGCAAGAGTTGTTTTTTATTGAGGAGAGGAGTGATGATGGCAGATTTGAAGGAGCGAGGGACAGGATCTGAGGACATTAAACCATTAACAAAGTCAGCTAACATGGCAGCCTGAAAAAGAATCTTGGTGGTCAGTAGTTTAATGGGAATAGGGTCGAGGGTGCAGGAAGTGGAAGCAGGAAGATGAGCTTAGTGGGACATTAGGGGGTATATGAGAGAAACTAGAGAAGGAAACAAGTTCAGGGCTAGGGCATGGGATGCCTTAGAAGAAGTTTGTCCCAGTTGATTAGGGGATAGGAGGGAAGTAATGGAGGCAGTGGATCAGATGGTCTTAATCACAGTGACAAAGAAATCCCTAAAGCTCCTCTCAGTTAGAAGTGAGGGTGGAAGAAATGGGGCTTACCAAGAAACATCCTTACTAATAACAAAATTAGAAAAGCAAAATACTGCAGATGCTGGAAACTTGAAATAAAAATGTACTGGAAAAACTCAGCAGATCTGGGGGCATCTCTGCAGAGAGAAACAGTTAACATTGCAAGTTGAATAATTCTTCTTCTGAACTGCTCCAAAGAAGAGTCATTCGACTTGAAACATAATTGTTTCCTCTTCATAGATGCTACCAAACTCGAGTTTGTCCAATAATACCACCCTTGACTAGAAATGCTCATACCATAAGGGTAAAAATAGGATAATAAATAGTGACCAGGGTCCTACTTCATCAGTTTACCGTTTGACCAGGTACATAATATTTGTAAAAAGTTCAAGTTTTTGTTATTTCCATGATATCCTTATAAGGTCAGCCTTGACTACAGCACATCTGCTGGATATGCATAATCAAGTTAATCTCATCACACCACTGTCTTTTGCCACCTTAAAAAAAATTGGCAACTTTATAAATGCCGAGTTTATATTCGAGTGAGTGCATTATTTCAGTGTGAAGGTGAAAGTATTTTTCAATACTGAATTTGGCCCCAGCATATACATCAGGAACTGAGTAAGTCACTGCCAAGCTGTGAAGTAATGACATTTGGCACTGGTTATGATAAAATAATTTTAATTAAATAAATGTATATTCTTCAGTGAAGGGGTGTATATATAACTGTATATAGAAAGTATTGTGAAGAAATACAGCTACAAATACGGAGTTATAAGAGAATCTCCCTCTCAATAAGGAACTAAAGATGAAAGAGAGTGAATCGCCCATGGAAGTTGAGATTAAAAATTAAAAGCCCAGTTCATCTGCTGGACAAAGGTTTAAAAGTTTATAAACATGCATGGGCATAATTGTGTGCTCAAGTTATGAGACAGGTATCTCAGTAGACTCAGCAGCTTTCTTCCTGGGTATTTTAGGTAAGTGCTACTTTAAATAATAATGGATATCAAATATTTCTCTAACATTAATAATACTTTGATTCTCTATTAGAAACAAGGTTATATTTTATTTCCCCAGAACAATCAATGTTGCGATTACCATCAAAAGTGAACTGCATGCTTGGTTCTTTAATTATTAAAGTTTAATAAACCGTTACTTCATTTAGGGAGTATTGGGGGCGGGGGGGGGTTTCTGCCCATTTTTGGTGGGCAGGAATGGCGCAGGAGGTAGAGAATTCCTTGCGTGATTGTCCCTGCCCCCTGCCAGTGACACAACAGGGTTCCCGCCATGCAACAACAGAAACTCCATTTAAGTTCAAATTAATATTAGTGGGATTGAAAGTGACAACAGGTTGGTGGGTTCACGATAGGCTTTTAAACATGGGGAACTGGAGAACAGAACCTGCCGGGGGTGCAGAGGTTAAGTACTGCACAGTAAGGGGGGGAGGGGGCAGGGGCGGGCAAGCACAGGCAGTACCCTGGCACTGCCCCGTGTCACTGCCAGTGATTTGTTTTTACATTTTTTTAACATTGGGGTGCCCCTTTAAATGATGTTGTGAGATCCACCTCCTGTTTCTTTTTTCCCCCCCAAAGTGTTTAAAACTTTGGCAGCAAAAGCCGGCCACCCAGCTGGCGAGTTAAACACTGCTTTCCCCACTCGCATTGACAACTTGCAATAATATCATATAGATTGCAATAATCTCCACACTGTCTGTGTGGAGTTTGCACATTCTCCTCGTGTCTGCGTGGGTTTCCTCCGGGTGCTCCGGTTTCCTCCCACAGTCCAAAGATGTGCGGGTTAGGTTGATTGGCCATGCTAAAATTGCCCTTAGTGTCCTGGGATGCGTAGGTTAGAGGGATTAGTGGGTAAATATGTAGGGATATGGGGGGGGGTAGGGCCTGGGTGGGATTGTGGTCGGTGCAGACACGATGGGCCGAATGGCTTCTTTCTGTGCTGTAGGGTTTCTAAGGTACCTTCTAAGGTTTTCTGTATCCGAACTTGAAAATCCATCTCCGTACACTCTTCAGTAGAGAAGTACATTATGGAGGGGAGATGCCTGGGCTCTTCTAAAATCCAAGTTATAATCTAGCTAAAACTTGTTTAAAAGGCTATCTGGATGATGGCTATATTCTCTGGAGGTTCCTACCCTTCAGGAGGAGTCCGGTCCGTTCTTCTGACCCATTTAAGTGTGAGGAACCCATCTTATGGAATATAATATAGGCATCTCCAAAAACTAGTGTGTTTTTAAAATTCTGTAAAAATCCAGAAAGAATGTTTCAGCAATTCTCACTGCTTTTGCTTTTAAGTAGAGAAAGAATTTAATATAGCAACATAGTTTCTAGAAATGCTACTTTTGAAAATATGATATAAAATTTACTTTTTAGCTTTCCTTTTGAAAGAAAAATCTTCTTTCAAAGCCCTTCATTATATCTACAGCAGCAACTAATCAAAGGTAAAAAGGATGGAATAAAACTTTCAATCAGCATGTCAGTAGAGAGCGTCAGATGCTGATCTCATCAATGCCATGATAATTAATTCTACAATAATTAATCCTGTTAAAGGAAGCAACAGTACTTTTCCTTTGAAAGCAAACTAATGTTTTTGTTAAAAATTGAACGGTAAATATGTAATTATGTTCTGGTGTCTTGTCCACCAAGCTAAGAGAGATGGAGGTCGACAACGCTTGAGCAATACACCATCCCACCAATGACTACTTCCTTGAATACACATCAAAGTCCAGTATACATTTTCAAAAACAATTCATAATGATTTGAACAAGACACTATTGAGAGCAAGTACCTCAAGTAAAATCAAAGGGCCAGATTTTTAAGAAAGAGACAAGAATCCTGAGTCAGGAAATTTATCAACTTGGCAGGCCCAACTCCAAATGTCTCCTACACACACTATTTTCACTCCAGGAAGGTAGGAGTGGAATCTTCAGACCTGCTGCACCTGGAAACAGTCCAGTGATGGCCACGGAGATGTGAGATGGTCAGAATGGACTGGATAGATGGCTCAACTTGGCTATCTGGGAATTTGATCCAGTTGAATTAATGGCCGTTAGGTCCTCTGGCCATCACCTGTCACACTCATTCAGCTCAAATCCATGCCCATGCCCCACAGATGGCTTCATTATGAATGTTTGGCTGAGCTTTAAAATTCACTAATGGAATCAGCTCAGCAGGAATCTGTTTACACTACTTGAAATGAGTGTTAACTTTAATTTAACATCTTTGGGGCATTAATAAGTTATTATTTATTTGATTCATTGTTTATTTGGACAGGCTGAAGAGGTATGAGGCTGGGTAAAGCTTATTAAAAATATGAATAGCAGTGTCTGACTGAGACTTTTATAGGGTTGTAAGAACAGCTGTTTTTAAAAGCAGTTTTTAAAATGAGTTTTTTTTTAATGAACATGCTTTTTATTATATAGTTCATTGTTTCTGTACATGGTGCATACCGGGTGAGTGGACATGGAGGATACAGGACGGGCGAAAGGGACATGGGACTAATGGAAGGTATATGGAAGGGACACGGGAGATAAGGGGGCACAGGAGATATAAGAGGGCATGGGTAAGAGATTTTAAATTGACCTTTCAATAAGCTCCTGAATCCAGATTATGGTTCACAACTCCTTTGAAGGGCTGTGAATTGTGAGGTTCACTACTAGCACCCTTATTCTGCATCAGAGAAAATTACTGGCATCAAGAATGAGGACAGGAATCCCAGACTTGGGTTCCATCTGCCATTTTTAAAGGGCTCCTGAGTAGGCCCAACTCTGCAAAAATCCAGGCTTAAGTGTTTAAGTGATGATCAAAATCACACATTTTTGAAATTAATTGATCTTCCATCTCCAAAAACATGTACAGGGGCTTATCTGGCCTACGATACAATGCGCACTCCCAATGCAAGGATAAAAATGAAATTGTTCCATGCTGCTACTGTTTGATATGGTACCAATTTAAGTTTTAGCAAATGAAGAAAGAATGAATATTGGCATTTAAAACTCCAGTACGAGCACTAATTACATGACAGTAAAGAACCAGACTTGAAGCCTCTGACACGTTTCATGATTGTTGCATTTATTTCTATGCATATTGACAATGCATGCGCTGACAATGCAGGTAATACCATTTGGAAGTGCTCATGATTGGAAAATACTTTTCCAGATGTACACCCTCCAAGAACAGCTGGCACACACTAACAAAATTTTTAATATAGAGTCAAAACTCATTTTAAACTTTCAGTTAATGATGTTGATTCCAAAAGTGCTTTGTGTTTCTGATATTCAAGGTAATTAATAAGTTGCGGACTTCTGCGTTTACAATTCTAGCAGCCAGAAACATGAAATAAAACAAAAACCCTAGTATCACTCAGTTTATAAAAAAGGAAAAAAAACATGTAATTCAGATATTGAAGAACTTATTGATTTCACCAGTTAGGCAATAAACTTCAACAGTTCAAATTTCCAAAAATATCTGAAAATTATAAAAGTCATAAGGACAATCCAAACAACATTCCATCTGAGTTTTCATTGGACTTGAACTATAATGTATAACACACTAGTGGCATATGGCTTTCTCCCAAATAGTACATTTTGGTAATTTATCCTCAATACATTTTTGGTTTGTTAAAAATTCTATTTGAACATTAGTCTTTTGGATGATGGATGACAACATATGAATAGAAAAGGTTTCCTCTTTACATAATAGTGACAGTATCTAGCATCCCCAAATTAATAATAACAGAAGACAGATACAGTATAGAGTCTCCTCTTTCACTCCATATAATAATTGCATTTACCTACCTGACCTTAAACATAAATGCATTGCAGCAGCACACCTCTTTGGGCGGGTTTCTCAGACCATTCACCCCAGCAGGATTCTCCCCACTCGCCGAGCGCCAAATTCTCCACACACACTGGCAGAATTCCAGCCATTATTTGTCACCAATTTGAAAATGATTGCTGAACTAGCCCCAAACAATATTAAAGTTAAAATCCACCTTATGTTGCAAGGTCTCAATTATTTTGCAAAGAAAAAATTGAGAAACCCAATGGTTTTCACCAAAGGGCCTCTTTTGTGCTGTAAAATTCTATGGCCGGAATTCTCCAGCCATTCAAAGCCAGCAGATTTCTCCGGTCCCGTTCGTTGCGTACCCCAGCCTGCGAGTTTCCCGCCAGCGTGTGGTGATGTCAGTGGGAATTCCCATTGACAGCGCCGACAGAGAATCCCGCTGCGAGCAAATAATGCGTCACCTCCCACCGGTGTGAAACACGCGACTGGGAGTCCGGAAAATCTCGCCCTATGCCTCAAGAGCCATGTTGTGCTTTCATAAACTGTTCATTATACCTCAACATCCACTGACCAATTAACATAACTGACAACCCTACACCATGTTTATATTTGTACTCTTAGCAGTTATATAACTTTCCAATAAGGTCCAAAATTTCTCCCAGCATTTCAAAAGGCTCTCTTTTCCTACTCCACCAGGATGAGTCTTCCACTGTCTATTTAAAAGTCCCTTTACTCAATTTCTTCATTATAATCGAGTTGATACCCTTTGACAATTCCTGGATGTTTAAATCTCCAGAGGTCAGATCACTTTAAACTTGGAATCTCTCCTGACCAGCATTCTGCTTGGCGGTTAACATAAAAACCATCTCTCCCTTTGCTTGGCACAACAGCTGTCATTTTTGGGCTTCCCCTCCAGGCGTCTCAGTTTGACTGAGACCATATGTCTGTTCAACAAGACAGGTTGACCCTCTTGTGTCAAGTGTGAAAGCTGGCACTTTGAGTTTCAACCCAGGCCTCTATTCGTGAGGCAACCAAATCACATGGCCGGTCTGTGGGCAGATTAGAGCACGATCACCATCCCCAATTCCAGGATATTGTGCCTTACTTTAAAATGAGAGTTTGAAATCATAACCGCCTTGCATTTGTAACCATATCAACTGCACTATCCTTATTAACCCCTCTCACTTCCTCAAACTACATCATATTAGACAAACACAATTTGCCTTTATTAATCTATACGTTCATTTATTAGCCCATCCTTTTCCAAATACCAATTAATTGTGTCCTGGGTTACTATCTCTAAAAGTTTCCCCAACCTTGATATTAACCTGATAGGACTGTACTGGGTATATCCTTCTATGCCTTTTTAAACAGTGGTGTAATTTTGGCTCCTGAATTGGCGACCAGCTGTTTAGCTGACCTTCAAGAACACCTCCTGCTTTTCCTTCTTTTAAAATAACTGAATAACTCAGTCTCACATTCATGCAGGATGCATTATTTTATGTTAGATCTTTTATGAGACCAGCCTTTTGAAGTTATAACTGTGGATTTAACGGAGTCTCTATTGCAGCAAGAACCCAGAGAAAAATCATTGAAGCCTGTAACTGAACTGCTCCCCCAAACTTTAGCTCATTGCAAGATGAATTAGATGCCCCACACAATGTCCATTTAAAATGTGATACATCTGAATCAAACCTGTAGTTTTCCTTATGACAACTGCATCTCAGTGGTTCTATCGTTCACATACACCCATGATAATAGAATGAGATGTAGTTCTGAAATTGTACCTAGTGCAGGAGCATCAGGATGACAGGGTGACACAGTACACTAGGGTTTTGAGCTTGTATACAAAAAAGCAGAGAAATATAGATTAGCACATATAATGCCACAACTTTCCACTTGCATCTAATCATTGGAAGGCAAATACTCCCAAACAGGGAGGAAGAGATACCCCAATATCAGCCATTGCATACCTTCCAGTGACGAGTTGCCCACCATCTCACTTATAGATGCTGAAAGTGATGAGAAAACCATCATAAAAAGACTTGCATTCTTGCATAGCACCTTATCATGTCCTCATGATGTCCCACAGTGCCATTGAATTACACTGAAATATTAACGGTTCTTAACAGGGTGAACATTGATGAGGAGAAAGCAAAATCATGAGGAGTCTACATAAGAACATAAGAAATAGGAGCAGGAGTAGGCCATCTGGCCCTTCGAGCCTGCCCCGCCATTCAACAAGATCATGGCTGATCTGAAGCGAATCAGTTCCACTTACCCGCCTGCTCCCCATATCCCCTAATTCCCTTATCGATCAGAAAACTATCTACCCGTAATTTAAACATATTCAACGAGGAAGCCTCCACCACTTCAATGGGCAGAGAATTCCAGAGATTCACTACCCTCTGAGAGAAGAAGTTCCCCCTCAACTCTGTTCTGAACCAGCCCCCCCTTATTTTGAGGCTGTGCCCTCTAGTTCTGGTTTCCCTTCTAAGTGGAAAGAATCTCTCCACCTCTACCCTATCCAGCCCCTTCATTATCTTATATGTCTCTATAAGATCACCCCTCATCCTTCTAAACTCCAACGAGTACAGACCCAATCTGTTTAATCTCTCCTCATAAGCTACACCCCTCATCTCCGGTATCAACTGGTCTGGTGCTTTAATTAATAGTTTTCAGATGTTGGATTTTTGGTATGTTTAAGTATAGTATTGTCATAACTCTAAGGTCAATTTCAAATCCAAGGATCTCATTGGATAAGGTGAGGAGATTGGCAATCGAGTTGTAGAAAATAATAGCAGAGGATGTGGCCATTTAGCCCAACAGATATCTGCCAGCTGAAAGAGATTCAGCTCTGTAGATTTTGGCACTTCTAATGGATAACCATACACTGCATGTTTTGGAAGCTTTCTGCCTCTACTGTAACCCACCCACCACAGGCACATGCACGCACACACGCACATTAAAATAATTTCCCTTTAACTCCCCTTCAATCCTTTGGCCGACCACTTTTAATGTATGCCCACTGGTGACTCCTCTGCTTTTAGAAATAGGTCCTTCCTATAGAACTTATGGGTTCAATGAGAAGCTTCGCAGGCAAGAAAGAAAGCCAGTGGTTTAAAAAAAAGTATTAGAAAGCTTATCTGCTCTCTAGAAAGGGTCAGAGACTTGAACAAACACCGCAGTGTTAAAAAAATGGGGCTAGAAAGAACAAATGGGGCCAGAAGTGTGGTGAAAGGAGGAAGTACTTCAGGCTTAAAGTAGTATGAACTGATTGTATCAACAATTAACTCTTTGATTTGCCCTGGAGCTGTCAAAAAAAGCTTCTAGCAGATGAACCGTCTGTCCCTTGCATAAACAAACTTCAACTAAACTTCAACTCTTTGATATGCTCCGGAGCTGTCAATCAAAGCAGTTCAAAGAGGTCTCCGAGCTATTGGGGCTCATTCAAGCTGGAAAGGGGAATTTCCATAATGAGATTGAATGGTCCTGTCAAGAGGTTTCAGAGCTGTTGGGACTGATGAGAGAAAACAAGAGGATCTTCCCTTGTGAAATTGAATGCTCCTGTCAAAGAACTTCAAGGAGGTCCACTAACACTTGGGGTTTCTGAAACCAACCAAGGGCAATCCCTACTGTAGAATGCAGTGCTGTTGTGATTTTGAAAGCTTCCAGGTGTTCAGCAAGCATGGATTTTAATGAGATCAGGCCATTTCAAAGATTTTATAGAACACAGAGAATAGTAATTTTTTTTAACCAGGAAGGCATCTGAAATCACCATTCTAAGAATGATTCCCGTGGCTACAACAGCCCCATCCCAAGGGAGACCCATGAGGACAACCACTTTGCCCCAGCCCAAGCAATCTCCCCCCTGCCCCAGGTGTCCTTCTGCATCTTGGCAGCAACAAATGAGCACATGACACAGATGGAGGCAATACTTAGGTCCTTGTCCTCCCTTGGAGTCCAGAGCACCTGGTTCCCACTTGCCTGGGCCATGAGAGATTGGCAGCCGCAGGACTTCCAGCAAGGGTGGAAGAGCATATGCTCTTTACTCCAATACAAGGGTGTTACCTCTAAATCCCTTTTGACTAAATCTATTCATTTCTCCTAATGATAAATCTTTATTTTGCACAGTAACTTTTGATGTAGCATCATATCAAATGCCTTTTAGAAATCCAAGTACAGCACATTCACAGGTTCATCTATAGTTATGGTGCTTGTTACTTTCTCAAATAGCTCCAATAAATTAGTTGAACATGATTTCTCTTTCACAAAACTATGTTGATTCTGCATGATTGCATTAAGATCCAAGTGTCCTAAGAAAGCCTCCTTAATAATTGGTTCTCACCTCAAAAATGTTAGGCTAACTGCCCTGTCTTTTTGTCTCCCTCATTTTTTGCATACATGAGTTACATTCACTAGTTTCCAATTTGATGGGACCTTTCCAAAAGCAAGGGAATTTTGGAAAATTATAGCCAATACATTTACTATCTCAGTAGCCACTTTAAGATCCTACAATGCAGGTCATCAGGTCCTGGGACTTGTAAACCTGTTGTTATAATAGTTTTCTTAATACCCTTTCTTTAGTGATTGTAATTGTTTTAAGTTCCTCCCTCCTGCTCATCTTGAGTTAGAAGTATTTCTGGGATATTATTTGTGTCTTCATAAGGGCAGCACGGTGGCATAGTGGTTAGCACTGCTGTCTCACAGCGCCAGAGACCTGGGTTCAATTCCGGCCTCGGGTGACTGTGTGGAGTTTGCACATTCTCCTCGTGTCTGTGGGTTTCCATCAGGTGTTCTGGTTTCCTCCCACAATCCAAAGATGTGTGGGTTCAGTGGATTGGCCATTGCAAATTCCCCCTTAGTGTCAGCAGGATTAGCAAGGTATATATGTGAGGTTGCGGGAATAGGGCCTGGGTGGGATTGTTGCCAGGGCAGGCTCGATGGGCCAAATGCCCTCCTTTTGCACTGTAGGGATTCTATTCAATATGAAGACAGATACAAAATATCTGTTCAATGTTTCTGCCATTTCCTTATTTCTAAATATTAATTCCCCATTCTCACTCACTGGACGATCAATGTTCAGTTTAGTTACTCTTTTCCTTTTATCGCCACCATCTCCTTTACTGCTATTTAGCAGTATCCTTTTCTCTAATGAAGATGAATGCAAAGTACTCAGTTAGTACCTCAAAAATGTCCTTTAACTCATTTTCTGTCCCTAATTGGCCCCCTCTTTCCTTCAACAACCCTTTTATTATTTAAGTGTTTCGAAGTTACTTTTCGTTCCCTTTATTAGCAGTTGATCCATTCTTGTACTCTGCCTCATCTTGTTCCCTTCCTTGGAACTCCTCTGAATTTTTAAAATTCAGTTTTGTTCTCTATCGCATTACGAACTTTACAACTGTCATATAACTCTTGCATTCTCATTTTAACCACATCTTGGTATGATCTCTGTTCAGATCAGCAACATTAAAAACTGAAACTGAAGTTATTTATTGAAAGAATAAAGCCACAAGATTCCACAGTTTAAACAGATGAATTTTCAACTTTACAAGAGTCAAACAAAGCAAAAGCTAAATATCTTACCCAACCTTAAATGAGCAAAAGTGTTTATGTCATAAGCGATGTCGTACATCAACAGCAATGCAAACGTTATCTACATAGAGCTTTGGCTGAGGTAAAACAACACCTCATAATTAAATGAAACAACCAAGTGCATTACAAAAGACAACCGTACATTTATATTGTGCCTTTACTGCAATAAAAGACCTCAAGAAGAGTTTATTGAAAGCACAATTCTGAGGAGGCTTTTAAAGATAGCGAAGAAGTAGCAAAGCACAGAGATTTACTGGAGAGTCTTGCAAAAACTAAGAACTGGACACTTGAAAGCATTACAAGTCAAGAACTTGTTTTTGAAGCATGGGGGCATAAGGGTTGGCCGCAAGTAATTCAGGGCGAAATTTAGATGACTGTTACAAACCAGTACCTCATGGATATTAGAAGAACTATCATACATCACAACAGTAACTGCATAATGTAATTAATTCTAGGTGAAGCACTAGAGAACATTTCTACGAGACCTTAAGGTAGATAATAGATTCTTTCTTCACTATATCTGAAAATCTCTACTAACCTAGAACATAGAAGGAGTAAGCCATTCAGCCCTTCGAGCTTGTTCAGCCATTCAATGCGATTATGGCTGATCCTCTATCTCAATACCATACTCCAGCACTTTCCCCTTACCCCTGGATATCTTTACAGTTTAAGAATCTATTTCCTTCCTAAATATATTCAGTTATTTGGCCTCCATAGCCTTCTGCGGCAGAGAATTCCAGAGATTCATCACCCTCACTGAAGTTTCCCCTCATCTCAGTCTTAAATGACCTACCGCATATCTTGAGACTGTGACATCTTGTTGAACAACATGCCAGCATCCAGTCTATCCAGCCCTCTCAAAATGCTACAAGTTTCAATTAAATCCCCTCTCATTCTTGCAATTCCAGTGAACACAGGCCCGGTTGACCCAATCTCTCCTCATATGACAATCCTGCCATCCCAGGAATCAGTTGGTGAACTTTTGCTACATTGCATTTATGGCAAGTATATCCTTTTTTAGATGAGGAGATCAAAACTGCACACAATTCTCCAGATGTGATCATACCAAAGCCTCTTACACCTGCATTAAGACATCCTCATTTCTGGATGGAAGTTCTCTTGCGATGAAGGCCAACATACCATTTGGCAAATTTGAGCAGTTGTGCCAATTGCTAACTTATCCCAAGATGCTATCACACATAATTACAGCAGCATACCAGCCAATAACCTTTCTGCTCAAAGGAACAAAACCCAAATCCAATGCATGCCCTCAAACTCCATACATATGTAACTGCAAGACTGCAATTACAATTCAGATAACTGATACAGGCAAAGGGCTCAAGATTATTTGCTTATAATCACTATCGATGATGTTCTATTTTCCTGATAATGTATTTGGTGAGTGAAATGATTTTCATCATAAGTGCCAGAGTGAAACACAAAAAGCCAATTTCAAGGATATACAAAACTTCAAATGAGCGACAATATTCTGCATAGAAGTTATCACAGAAGACAAAAGTAGGTTGCTTTCCAGCTGAACCATAGTGAAATACATTGCCCTTCAGCTCAACAGAATGATATTACTGTAAATTATACATCAGTTAGTCTTAGCTCAATTGTCGTAAATTTTCACAATTCATAGTGATGATTAAATGGGTGGAGCAGCAATAATGATCATTAATCTGTCATGAGTATGGTGTGTTTGATAATGCACAGAAAGCAACATTTTTCAACAAGCATACTACAATCCAGAAATCATAAGTTACTGTTTTCGGTCGTAATGTAGTGTCCCAACTCCAATAAGTCTTTGTATAGGACTGACCAAATGAAAAGCGCAAGGAAGAAGGGAGAAAACGATTCAGTAACTTCCTTGGAGGGGCAATCAGCATACCCACTTTTCTGTGCCAAATTTCTTCTGTGGCTATCTTGCCTGACCTTCCTTTCTCAGGCTAGATGAGAATCAGGCAGCGCAGTTGTCCACCAGGCTCAGTGCTGAAGTCTAAGAGAGCTGGACTGAAGGAGGGCATGCCACCCTTTTTACTGCACTAGCTGCTATAAAGTGGGCAAATTTAAAGGTCTGATTGAAAATGACAGGTCAGAGAGAAGATAAATGTTTAAGGCAGTCGTGGACAACCTCCAGCCCGGGAGCCACATGCGGCCCATCTGGGTTCTGAGTGCGGCCCATGAGACATTTTGTTTACCACTGCCCATGCGCAGCGTTGCAACATTCTGCTGATTTCCATTGTGGAGTTTTTTTCCTACTGATAAGACTGAAGTGATATGCGAAGCAAGAGCAAGTGAAGTGAGGTGCATGCCGATTGTGCACAACAGTGACTGCGAGAGCTGTGTGCTCCCTCTGCGTCCAAAGTGTAAATATTTTTGTTTTTCCATTGAAGTTGATGATAGTTCTATTAATATAGAAATAGGGGTGGGGAATACCATGGGTGGTTGTTTAGTAAAAGGAGATAGGAGTGCCCCCTGAAGGGTTGGAGGCATCCCTTATGGGGATTGGTGTGGATCTTTAAAATAGTTAGAGAAGTTAAAAGAGATTTTAATTCTTCTAACATTTTCTGAGTAACCCGTAGCATAACCCTGGTGGAACCATCTGAAGGTAGCAATTTAAAATTGCTTTTCCGAATGGTTCACAGCGCAGCACGATTGCACAAAGGAAGTTAGCACTTCTGGACAATTGCCGTGCAACTGTTTAGCTGGAAGTTCCAAGAGGGAATCCCCGCACATCTTTGGGGTACCTCCAAAACTTGGTACTGGGGAGCCCGGAAGTTACAGCAATAAGTAACCTGGTTGCATAAAGGTAAATAGGTGGATTGCAGCATGTATAAAATCTTTCAAAAACTGAAGTCGTTCAGAAAAACGAAGTACCTGCAAAGCATAATCAGTGTGTCAGGAGTCAGCCTTAACTATGATCACCTCTTTCAAACTAATTTAACAAATCAACTCTATTAACTTATCCACTGCTCTTATTTTCCACTTATTCTCCCTTTCCCTCTCTACTGATTTGATCTGTCCTATATGGAGGTTCGCTTATCTTCCAGTTTGCAATCTTGGCGAGGTGTTTGAACGCAAGACATGATCTACCTTTATTGCTCATCAGTTGTGACTAGATTGGCTGAGCATTTCTAGCATTTCATTTTGAATGCATATTACTTTGCAGATTTCTTAACATTTGTCTCCAAATTACTAAGTTAACTGTACATGCATTTTTCTTGCTCCTTCCAATCATGGCTGGTTATTAGATTGTATTTCTTCGTCTCGCTGCGCAACCAATTTGAAATATGTAAAGAAACACACTTGAACTGTAGCTTCTTTATTGGGAGAACATTTTAATAAATAAACTTCAACACCAGAAGATATTACTTGGATCACAGCACCACCTGTGGTTTCATAGGGAACCAATCTGATCAGAAAATGTGTTAAAGGGTCTTTAATCGAAGGTCAAGAACAAATTATCAGGGTTTGGGTAATCTTTTTGCAAGAACATAATTTGTTTCACTACTTCACAGGATACACAGCAGCCATGTAAAGTTCTTAAAATGGTTCATATTAAGCCGACATTTTCACAAATAAATCACATGTCGATATTGGAGACAATAGCATTTGACCTCAGTTTCTTTCACTATAATTTGAAAATCTTATTGAAAGTTTCATGGTCATTCACCTTAAAAAAAACTTTTATTAAACAATCATATAATTATTGAAGGGGGCAGAGGGAAATTAAAAATTATTTTCCAAATATTTCAGTCAGGCTCCAAACTTCTCTACCCCTCAGCAAATACACAGCGTCTCTCATATTCACAAGCTTCCCACAAACCAACCATGCTGGAATTCATTCAATAGAAACAATTTCCTTTAACCAATGTGATAGCTACATTGTGCACAAAAGCTTCAAATGCTGGAATTTTCATTACATAATTGAATTACTGCTCAAAATATCTTTAGCAAAAGGGGAGGAGGTAGGAGAAGTCAGTTCAATCTAATTACTTAGATATAGGAAAGCTTCTTGTTGTTGTTTACCTTTAGAGCAGTCATCCAACCATGTGGGCTCTGCTCAAACCACAGACTGCTGTCAGACTGGAGCCTGTGGTCCTCAAGACGCCCACACAGTTGACTGGCAGCACCCAAGACAAATAAATACTACAAAATTTACAGTATATCTAAATAAATATAGGAAATAGGATTTAAAAATTTTTCTTAAAAAGGTTATTTTGAAAATAATTTAGAATGAAAGGAGAAGGCTATCCTATTGATATCACACAATTCTAAATTATATATGCTCCATCTCCAAATTATCTTTCCTCTCCAAAGTCCTTGAATGTGATGTCACTATCTTCCATGCAGTTCCTTGTCTGAATCTCTCGAAGCAGGTTTCTGTCCTCACCAAAGCATTGAAATAGCTCTAAGAAATGTCATAAATGATATCCTTGTGACTGGAACCATGCTGTATTAAACAGACTTGGGCAGTCAATAACATAATTCTCCTCCAATACCTTATTCTCCCACTGACTAACTCAAACTGCCTTCAATCTTAATTTTCCAATCAGAGCCACAGTATCTCCAGTAATAGCTTCACTTCCCCAAGGATCTATCCTTGGCTCCTCATCTACATGCTAATCCTCGGCATCATAGAATCCTCACAGTGCAGGAGGTCACTCGGTCCATCAAGCCTGCACCAGCAACAATCCCACCCAAGCCTTATCCCTGAAATCCCACCTATTTACCCTGCTAATCCTCCTGACACTAAGGGGCAATTGAGCATGGCCAATTCACTTAAACTGCACATCTTTCGACTATGAGAGGAAACCGGAGGACCCGGATAAACCCACACAGAGGGACAACGTGCAAACTTCACACAGACAGACATGAACACAAAGAGGTCTGCTTCCACATGTATGCTGACAACCCACAGCTCTGCCTCTCTAATATCGCTTGATCCCTCTGCCTCTGTATTTCCAGACTGGTTAAGGGACATCCAGTCTTAGATGAATTGCAATTTCCTGGAGTTAAGCATCAGGAAGAATTAATTCACTGTCTTTGGTTCCTGCCAAAACAACATATAACTGTCACAGATTTCATCCTCCTCCCCAGTCACTGTCTCTGGCTGAAGCAGACTGCTTTTAACCTTGAAGTGGCTGCACCAGTGCTTCCAATGACCAACAGTTTAACAATGCAAGAAGAAGGAAGGTAGAAGAAAGAAACAAATGTAGATATTGTGCCTTCTTAATATAGAACATGTTACTTTATTAGTAGAATCCAATTGGACTAATGTTGAGTCTCAGTTTTGTGAAGTATTTATATTGCAGCTTGCAATTTGGGAGCAGAAGCTGCCATAACAATTCCAGCCCAGCAGTATCACATCCATACTAACAGATTCCAATAATAATTTTCCTGTCCAAGTGAGCACTATGTATATGTGCACAACTGCCACTCTTGGTTAGTAACCTTGAACGCTTTGAGTGTGTGTGGGAACAGCCCCGTTCACTAAACACAGAAATCAACCAATTGAGAATTTAAAATATGCTTAGAATTTAACAATGCACTATATATGATGACAAGCTTCAATAGTGCGTGATTTGATTCTTCAAAGGGCTTCGCACTGGAGTCCAGATTGGACCCAGATCCTTAAGAATAATGTAGAATGAAATTTTTGCTTTGTGGTGCGATTGGAGTTGTGATGTGAGCACACCTTTAAAGGTCTCCCTACTGAAAAAACAAGCCAAACACTAACATAAGGAAAATCAATGTTTCCAAGGAACATCAAATCACTCTTTTCTGTTAGCTTAAACAAGCTTCATTTTAGAAAAGAAGTGTAATACAGAATATCTGAAATACTTCCCAAAAGAAAAAATTTCAACTTCTTTAAGCTAATAAAAAAGTGCTTTTGCTATGCAGATTGAAAAGTGTGCCACTTTGCAAGAAGCTAAGGGCACTCCAGTCAATCTGGAAATTTACCCAATCACCAACCATTTGAGTCCTTCCGCAGGTTCACCTATGGAAACCTTGTTACGACTTTTACTTCCTCTAGATAGTCAAGTTTGATCGTCTTCTCGGCGCTCCGCCAGCGCCGTCGCCAACTCCGGCGGGGCCAATCCGAGGACCTCACTAAACCATCCAATCGGTAGTAGCGACAGGCGGTGTGTACAAAGGGCAGGGACTTAATCAACGCGAGCTTATGACCCACACTTACTGGGAATTCCTCGTTCATGGGAAATAATTGCAATTCCCAATCCCCATCACGAATGGGGTTCAACGGGTTACCCGCACCTGGCGGCGTGGGGTAGACACACGCTGATCCATTCAGTGTAGCGCGCGTGCAGCCCCAGACATCTAAGGGCATCACAGACCTGTTATTGCTCAATCTCGTGTGGCTGTACGCCACTTGTCCCTCTAAGAAGTTGGACACGGACCGTTCAGGGGTCGCGTAACTATTTAGCATGGAGAAGTCTCGTTCGTTATCGGAATTAACCAGACAAATCGCTCCACCAACTAACAACGGCCATGCACCACCACCCACAGAATCGAGAAAGAGCTATCAATCTGTCAATCCTTTCCGTGTCCGGGCCAGGTGAGGTTTCCCGTGAGGTTTCCAATGGGGTGGCACGGTGGCTAGCACTGCTGCCTCATAGCGCCAGGGATCAGGGTTCGATTCCCAGCTTGGGTCACTGTCTGTGTGGAGTTTACACCCCTGTATCTGCGTGGGTTTCCTCTGAATGCTCTGGTTTCCTCCCACAGTCTGAGACACGTGCTGGTTAGGTGCATTGACCCGAACAGGCGCCAGACTGAGGCGACTAGGGGAATTTCACAAATAAAACTTCATTGCAGTGTTAATGTAAGCCTTATTTGTGACTAATAAATAAACTTTAGTTTATTTAGTTTGACCTTAAAAGAGGCCAACCATTTGAGTCAGGTTGTGAGTTAATCTAGCTGAGGTCCTTGCACAACTGAACTTAAAGACATATACTGGAGAATTGTTAAATATTAAAGCATCCTGTATTTATGGTACTTATGCTGCTTCTTTCAAAAAAAAAGAATCAAATCTCTGAAGAAACTTGAAACATAGCAACAAGGATGGAGCTCAAAAGTGGTGGAAGAGTATGTATTTGTTGAATAAAGGCAAGGGAAAATGAAACAATTTGACTGCACCCACGCCTGTGGGATTTACAGATTTTGTGAAAGGTGCTTTATAAATGCAAGTCTTTCCTTGATGTGGCAATCATATGCCAAAGATGAAATTTAATTTCCAAGATCTGTGTGCATGATGGCACAGTGGGACAGTAATACCTGCCAAGTCAAGAATAAGTTGTAAGACATAGGAGCAGATGTAGGCCATTCAGCCCATTGGGTCCCTGGCCACTATTCAATGAGATCATGACTGATTTGAAGTGGTAGCTCTCAACTCCACTTTCCCACTTTATCCCCATCACTCTGGATTCCCTTACTGTTTAAAAATCTGCCATGACTTCACCTCTATGGCCCTCTGCGGTAAAAAATTCCACAGATCCACTATCCCCAGAAAAAATACCTCATCATCTCTGTCTTAAATGGGCGACCCTCGACTCCAGGATTATGCCTTCTGGTCTTCCTCTCAGCAAGTACCCTATCAAGCCTCCTGAGAATGTGTGTGTCTCAATATGGTCCCTTCTCATTCTTCTAAACTCCAATGAGTACAGGACCAGCCTACTCAACCTCCCTTCATAAGAAAATCCCTCTATATCCGGGATCAACCTAATGAACCTTCTCTGGGCTCTCTCCAATACCAGTATATCTTTCCTTACATAAGGAGACCAAAACTGTTGACTATATTCCAGCTGTGGTATAACTAGTAACTGGTATAGTTTTAGCAAAACTTCCCTATTTTTATACTCTATTTACTTTGAAATAAAGACCAACATTCCAATTGCCTTCCCGATTACCTGCTGAACTTGCATGCTAGTTTCTTGATTTATTTGCCAGAATTTTACTGCCCCACCCATCATAGGAATTAGAGGCGGCGAGGGGTGGTCAATGGGAAGATTTGTTGACCTCAGGCGGGATTTACGGTTTCAGGATGAACAAAGCCGTAAAGTCTCACCCATTATTTCTGCACAAGGACACCCCCCCCCCACAACCTCATCTCCCCCCCCCCCCCCAACCTCATCTCCCCCCCCCCCCCAAGTCCCTCAGTGTTGCAACTTTCTGCAGTCTTTCTCCATTTAAATATTCAGCCTTTTTATTCTTAGGGCAGCACGGTGGCACAATGGTTAGCACTGCTGCCTCACGCGCCAGGGACCCGGGTTCAATTCCGGCCTCAGGTCACTGCCTGTGTGGCATTTGCACATTCTCCCCATGTCTGCGTGGGTTTCCTCCGGGTGCTCTGGTTTCCTCCCACACTCCAAAGATGTACGGGTTAGGCTGATTGGCCATGCTAAATTGACCCTTAGTGTCAGGGGGATTATCAGGGTAAATATGAGGGGTTATGGGAATTGAGCCTGGATGGGATTGTGGTTGGTGCAGACTTGATGAGCTGAATGGCCTCTTTCTGCACTGTAGGATTTCGATGATTCTATAATTCTTTCCAAGGTGCAGAACTTCACATTTTCCTACATTATATTCCATCTGTTAAGTTTTTGCACTCACTTAACCTTTCTATATCCTTTTGTAGATTCTTTGTGTCATCCTCATCACTTGCCTTCTTACCTATTTGTGTACGTTATGATCCCAGTCGATGTTATAACTGGACAGGAAAATCCCAGAATGGAATCCTGGCTCAAAAGACCCTAATTTCTACTTTATTTAGAAAATGTGGAGGAACATAATCACAGGACCTCCAATTAGTTTTGACAATAATAAAGAAACATTGGTTAAATATGAAAAGTTTGATAATAATACAATACTCCATTACTCCCATTTTTATTCACAATATACACAGATTTTAAGGCTAACACAGGTTACGAAGTACATCTTAGGCTATAATGGGGTCAGTATCACACAGTCCCTTTAAACACACAGGCTGGCTGTGGCCAGACACAGTCCATTTTAAAACGGAATGAATTTCACTGGATTTCTCCTCAAAAGGCCCCCAAATGATTCTTATACTCTGAGCCACCTTGTCTTACTGAGCACTGTCTTCCACACAAGTATTTTCAAATTCTGCTTTCAAAAATACATACTTTCAAATCTTCTTACAAATGGTGCATACCTTCAATGGCATCCATCAAGAATTCTCTTCCAAATTTTATACCTTTTCCTTCAGGACTCTTTTATCTTGACTGACAAACTCTTCACAATTGCTTTAACTATCGATTCCCAGAATATATTAAGATGGCACTAAATTTTTAATTTACCTCTGAAGTCTGCTTTCTACTTTAAATCTGTTTACTGCAGCTGTCTCTTTAATTCAGAACACTATCAGCTTTACTCTAGAATTCTCCTGAACAGTACCTTGTTCAATTTCTTGGTCTCTGTCCCTTTACTTCAGTCTTACTCAGACATTCTTTCTGCCCCAATTCCCTGGTTGTCTGGACTTAATCTGGTTCTTTGGGAAGTCTGCTTTTGCGCAGCTCCCTTCTCCTTTCTAGCTTTTGGCAAAGCTGAGAGATGCTCATTCTCCAGCTTCCTATCTTCAACTGCAATGGCTTCACCCTAAACTAAACTCAAAAAGCATTCCTACCCTAAAGGTGCCCCAAGTTGCTAAGCAACAACCTCTACTTCTTCATAGTTCGATTACTTTTCATGCCTTACCCTTCTCTAAGCACAAAAGGAGCACAATTGTCTCTGAAACCAAAACCCTGAGCTGCAAACATCTTTGTCTAGCATGAATCTATTAAAGGATTATTTCCTTACACTGCAACACTAAATTAAACCTGCTTAAAACTATATCTTATTTCTAATATTTAAAATTACAAATATAAATCCCTCAAAACTACCACTGTTTTCCTTACATCTATCGTATGCAAACTTGGCAATAGTACATTCACTTCCCTCGCCCATGTCACTAATATATATTGTAAATAATTGCGGCCCCAGCACTGATCCCTCTGACATTCCATTAGTTACAGGTTGCAATCCTGAAAATGCCTGCCCTATCATAAGCCTTACTTGTGACTAATAAATAAACTTATATACAACTCCCAAAACCATGGGCTCTTATCTTAAGTAGTTTTTGTGAGGGAGCTTATCGAATGCTTTTTGGAAATCCAAACATATTACATCTACTGGTTCCCTTTATCTCTCCTGATCTACCATCTCAAAGAATTCTAATAAACTTCTCAGGCATATGTTCCTCTTCACAACGTTATGCTGATTTTGTTTGCTTATATTATGAATTTCTAAATGCTATCCTATTTCATCCTTTATAATGGACTCTAACATTTCCCCTACGACAGATGTTAAGCTAATTGGCCTATAACCAGCTTTTTGTCTCCCTCCCTTTTTGAACAAGGGTGTTGGCAGTTTCCAATTTTCAGGGACTTTTCCAGAATGTAAGGATTCTTGCAACATTACTACCAGTGCATCCACCATCTCTTTGGCTACTTTCTTTAATATCCTAGAATGCAACCTATCAGGTCCAGGGGATTTATCAGCCTTTAGCCCCATTAGTTTCCCTAATACCTTTTCCTAGTGATTGCCAATGTAATCTAACCCCCCCCCACCCCCCAATCTGCCTCTTGATTATTTTGTATTTTTGGAATGCTATTAATGTCTTCCACCATGAAGATTGACGCAAAGGCCAGAATTTTACCACACCGCCTGCCACGGGAATCCAAGTGGGCAAGGTGTGGACAATGGAAAGGTCTGTTGACCTCGGGCGGGATTTTACAGTTTTGGGACGAGCGAGGCCGTAAAATCCTACTCAAAGCATTTATTGAACTCCTCTTCCATTTCCTAATCCCCATTATTGTTTCCCCAGTCTCATTCTGAGGGGGGCCTGTGTTCACTTGGTCCCTCTCTTCCTTTTTATAGACTTATACAAGTTCTTGCTGTCCTTTTTTACATTACTTGCTAATCTAATCTCAGTTTATCTTCTCCGTCTTTATTATTTTTTTGCTCATGTTTTGTTGGTTTAAGAAGCTTTTCCAATCCTCTGGCTTACCACTAATCTTTGTCAAATGGTGGACCAAGGCCCATAACTGCTATTTTTCACACTCATGAGTTCCCAATGTAAGAGTTGACTAGCGGTCATGTACCCACCCACCTATCCCTTGCCCCTCCTCCCTCATCCAAAAAGGAAAGGTGAAAACTGGAGGCTGAGCCATTACTAATTTACTTTCGACATATTTCCTAGCATTTCAGGGTGGCACAAGTGTTAATTTAGGACACCCGGCTGTCCAGCCAACTGTGAAGATAAGAAACAACAATCCAGTGGCAGGTAAATATGAGCATCATTCTCATAAATGATAAAAAAAATTATTTTTAAACATTTAAACTAAAAGGTTGGCACTTTTCATATACAAGGGGCATAGGAAATTAGAGTAGAAGACAACAATTCATCCCCTTAAAACTGTCCCGCCATTCAACTTGATCATGGTTGATCTGCAACCTCAACTCCACTTTTCTATCCATTTCCCATATCCCTCGATCCTCAGAGATCAAAAATCTATCAAATCCAGTCCTGAATATATTCAACAGTGGAGCATCCACAACCCTCTGTGGTAGACAGTTCTGAAGATTTATAACCATCAGTGAAGAAATCTCTCCTCATTTCAGTACTAAATGATTGCTCCCTTATTGTAGCGTTGTGTCACCATGTTCTTGATTCCCCAAACTGGAAACAATCTCTCAGTTATCTAACCTGTCAACCCTCTTTAGCATCTTGTATGTTTCAATGAAATCACCTCTCAATCCTTCTGAATTCCAGAATATAGGCCCAATTTACTCAGCATCTCATCGATGGACAGCCTCCTCATCCCTGGAACCACACTAGTGAGCCTTCACAGTAAAGTCTCCATGGCAAGTATATCTTTCCTTCACTATGGAGACAAAAACATGTTGCCCACTCACTTACTCTGGTCTATATTCTTTGCAGACTCTGTCCCTTCCTCACAGTTTACACTCCCACTTAACTTTGCATTATCACCAATCTTGGGTACATTACTTTGTCTTTTGGATTTCAAAAATGAAGTTATGTATACTGACTAATGCACTGAATTTTCAACGAGGTTTTCAAGCAGTCTGAGAAAATAGAAGTTAACTGGCTATCATGTTCTAACTCACATTCAACATAATTAGCACATTACTAAATGGAAACAAACTGTAATCATTTCAAACTGTATCCTTAGAACAAATGTAGCTTAAGATTTGTGTGATTTTTGTGCCACAATGTTTTGCATAGGCTAGTTATAGTGAAGCACAGTTCAAGTTACCATTTCCATCCCAGATTATTGGGTTACAGTGAAAGTTAAATTCAATGTCTAAAGCATTCTGAACTACTGCAGTTAAACAAGTGCACAATTCAATTCTGCACTGCACTGTAAACGTATTGGTCGAGCACTGGGAACATAACTTTCTGACCATATTAAAAATCCTTCCTCAGCACTATAGAAGTTGAATGCTGAAAATCCCAGCACAAGTTTCTTTTCCTTGGTTCTTGCAGAAAGTATGAACTCATCCTTACACAAGCTGCCAAACATTCATCACAGCTAAGGCAAGAAGCCGAGTGAGATACAAGATTGGGATCCAAGAGCAAGAGAAATAAATTCCATGCATAAATATTGAAATAACTCTGTATAGATCCGTTTTACTTAAAGGAATAAAGATGCTGCAGTATGTTAAATGTTCTGCTGTTGAGGTTTTTGATAGCTGTGAAATATAGCCTCGAGTAAGCCAACAAAACAGGATACGGGCTCATTAAAGCTGGAGATGAGGTAGATTCCCAGAAATTCTTGGTAGTTAGATTAATGTCCAGCTGAACTGTAATTGAAAACAGCTGTTTCTGCACATTTTTCTTGCTGTTTGCTTCATCACAGAAATGTACCCTTTGACACTAATGCAATGTTAGCATCCTACATAAAATAGGTCCAAAATTTAACATTGTGAAATGATTTATATTGCAATAAAAAATTGCTTGCATCAGTCTATACATGTTGTGACTGCTTTGCTAAGCCAGGAAATTTTCTTCTTCCACACTGGTTAAATTCAAAATTGTGGTTTTCCGTTTTCTAATTTAAAAAAAAAACACCATTAGGTGGTGGGACTGAAAGCAAGAAGTGGGATGGTGGAAGTGAATGCTAATAGAGAGGAAAGCGAGGAGGAGAAGCGACAAGTGAGAGAGATGGGCTGGGTAATTGTCGGGTATGTGCAGGGAAGAGGAGGCCGGAGGACTTCGAGGCCAAGTTTGATCATCAAACAGACTTGCAGGCAAAAAATGATCAGCCACAAATAATCTTCTGGGTAACCATGGTAGACATATAGAACCTAAAATACATTACAGCACTGTACATCTAAAATCACAGCATCATAAGCCAATATGAAAACTCTAATACAATATACTGAACCAGAACACCAGTATTATATTTCTTCTGTAAAGACTTGAGGATTTGCAGTTAGCACCTTCTTCCAAATGGTCGACTCACTGATATTTCTCTTTTTAAAAAATGCTAATTTCCATCCTACCTTTGCTAAAGCCGTTGACTGGAGTGTGGTTTCACAGGGACATACCGGGTTATTTTCTCTATGCTGCCCCCAACTGACATTATATACACAGAAGATATCATGGGATAGTAACTATGTGGGGTAGAAAGGTTTTTGCTCTGAGTCAGCAGGTTGATGCACCAAAATATTGCATCACTGAGCTATCCTCAATGCACTGGAATATTAACCAGGAAGGTTATCTTCTGTACAGCATGTATTAAAAGTTGGATACTGCAGAAGAATCACAGCTTAGCTGTCAACAGAAAAAGCAAACTAAAGTGATGCTGCCATCTAGTGATGGCCAAATAACTTAACTGCAGTTGATCTGAAAGAGAAAAAGAATTCCAAACAGACTGCCAATTCCACTGTGCCCTTTGTAGGCTATTGGTGCCAGGAAGTCGTAAGTAAATTCAAGTTAATGAGATTGATTTCCATTCATTTCAGCATGAAGCAGTTAGCATTAATTTTCCAAGATGTTTTATTATTTATCTTCTTACTCTCTCTGCACCCTTCCCCACTAGTCAAGAAAGTAGGCCTCTGCAAATGCTGCTCTCTACTGGATACCCAGGAGATCTGTAACAGCAGTCTCCAGTGACTCAGATTTTTCTTTAATCCATAGGATGAAGCACCTGGCATTCACACAGTGCCTTTCTCTCTCACCTGGCCTGAAAAACAAACACATCTAATACTGGAAACACTGAAAAATTGTAGGATTGATTCAAAGTCCGACATGTCACACTATCAAAGCCATATTTCAACAATTAACTGGTCAACATTTTTATGACAGCTAACTTGAAAGCAGAAGTTACTGTTGGCAACATACTTGTATCAAGGTTCACTTTCTTAAATTTCAACAGTGGTGTTTACATTGCCATCAATAATCCCTGCCTTTCACTGATTAAGTGCAGAATAGTATTCAGAATCACCCATCAAAAATTATTGAAGCTGTAACTGATTTATGGACTCAGTTGCCTAACTTTTTTTGGAGTCTCTATACAGAATGGCCTAGCACAACCCTCATGTGCTTTACAATGTTGATCTGTATTAAAACTCCACTGGAAATCATGACTCACATTGGAATACGATTTCATGGGTGGAGACATTCCTCCAGCAGCTTACTCAAGTGATCACTCTTCTATGTCTTGGTGTACCCAACTTTTAAACACACGCTCTCACACACTGTCAATAAGCATCCGGTTGGCAGCTAGTTAGCTGTGGACTGTCAGAAGGTTTACTGTTGAAGGCTCTTATTAGTTTGTACAAATGATTTTGTGGATAGAATTCTGTTCAAAGTGTGTAACATAAAAATCCATTTTATGATTGTTTTTGGCTTTGGTGAGACCTTATCTGAAGTATTCCCTGAAGTTTTGGTAAACCGATTTCAGAAAACATTCTCAGTGACTGGAAAGGTACAGCTGAGCCCATAACTTAAAGGAATCCATACAAGTAAAAGATTGGTTAGCGCAGGCCCTTTCTCTCTCTAGTAAAAATACTTGGATGAAATACAGCAAGTGTTCAAAGCCTGTTTTTCTGCATGTATAGAATTTAAACATAAGTGGCATATTTAAGGATAGCATAAGAAAATAGGAAATGCAGGAAGAACTTGTTTTTACTCAAAGGGTATCATGTGAAACAGAGTATCAGCATGGGTGGCGGAACAAGAAAACAAAATGGGTTTCTGTTAACAAATGGGATTCAGGTCTAATAAAGCTTTATCAAGGGAATACTGTGGTTAGGTAGTTTAGTTCAGTTGGCTGGACACGATATGGACATGATATGCAGCGACACGAACAGCACAGGTTCAATTTCCATACCAGTGGATGTTATTCATGAACCTTCTCAATCTTGCCCCTTGCCTGAGGTATGGTGACCCTCATGTTAAATCACCATATCTCTCTCTCTTAAAAAAGGGGGAGAGCAGCCTATCGTCCTCTGGGACTTTGGCGACTTTCAATTCATTCAGGTGATCTAGACAGGCCAAAGGTCTTGTCCCACCTAGGACTGCTACTGTGTTATTATACATTTCAGCAGGAATCACTAGCTAACAATCAGGAGCAATTGTAGCTAAAACAACACAACCCAGGAATCAAACTTGGATCAGTTGGAAGGTACATTAAGTGATACATTATATGAGCAATGTCACTTCAAACTTAAAAGTATAATATAATCAAAGCCCAAAAACATAAAAGAAAACTGAAATCAAGAATATGCAATTCAGATAATCTTAATTTTCCTCTCCCCACAAGAGGGTCCCAATTGCAGATTAAGTTTCTCCAATGACAAAGCTTACTATTTGATTTATTATTGTCTCATGTATTAGCATACAGTGAAAAGTATTGTTTCTTGTGCGCTATACAAAGCATACCTTTCATAGAGAAGGAAACGAGAGAGTGCAGAATGTAGTGTTACAGTCATAGCTAGGGTGTAGAGAAAGATCAACTTAATGCAAGGTAGATCTATTCAAAAGCTTGATGGCAGCAGGGAAGAAGCTGTTCTTGAGTCGGTTGGCACGTGACCTCAGACTTTTATATCTTTTTCCCGACAGAAGGTGGTGGAAGAGAGAATATATGGGGTCCTTAATTATGCTGGCTGCTTTGCCAAGGCAGCGGGAAGCGTAGACAGAGTCATTGGATGGGAGGCTGGTTTGTGTGATGGATTGGGCTACATTCACAACCTTTTGTAGTTTCTTAGTTGGTTCTATTCATGTACATGGCTTAGCACCAGTAAGGAAGTCAATCCAGAAGTGGTTTGGCCAAGAAAGGTTAGTGCTGGATGAATATAAAGCAATTCCCAGCCAATAGTAATTTTTCCCAACTTAGATGCCATTGGATTGGCACCAAGGTCAGTACAAAATGCCAGGAAAAGTTAGTACCAGCTGAAAGGAAAGTAGTACTCAGCCAGTACTAACTTGCCCTAGTTATCAGATGCTGCCGGACTGGCAGCTACATCAATCCGAAATGTTGACTTCCATTAAGGATACATGCAGGCTGGCACTCAGTCTCCAATGTGAGAAACTCCAGATGAAAGCAGAACTTTAAAAAAACAGATTTTCATAAGGAGAAAAAAGGCTATTTAAATTTACATCATTGTAGGAAATAATATTTTTCAACTTCTACATGCAATAGAGTATTTTCTCCCTCACTCTCCCTCAGCTTCTCTTTATCTTCAAAAATGGACGTAATTAATGCATAATTACTTAAAATAATGCTGTGAATCAAGGGTTGACTGAAATTATCTGCAAATGTAGTATATAATCTGATTAATATTTGGTTGAAACATGCTTTGAAAATGCAATATTTCAGAAAACAAAGATCAAGATATCCAATTAATTGTAAATCACACTTGCATTACCACAGGTATTTAAAAAAAATCTGGCTAGTGATTAAAGCAACATAGCCTCATCCCAAGGAGGTGGCTCACCATGTGTGGGATCACAAACATTAATCCACTCCACCCAACAACTCACTTTTAAAAATTGAAGGCATGGTAATCCCATGTTTGCTGCCTAGTTTGTCACCTGGACATGACCAGAGATTTGAGAAGCAAACTATGTCTGATTTTTGACATTTTTACAATTACAGATTTTTCTAAGCAAATATTTGGACATGCTCTTCCCACAGTGCATTAAAAAACTTAAATGTGTTCAAAGTTATAGGCTAAATCAAACAATCCATGGACAGCTGTAATGGAAAACGGTCAAGACACTCAAAGAGCATAGAACAAAAAGGTATTATGCAATTGGATGATATCCTTCTCAAAAGAGCTGCAATAGTAAACTTCAAGATGGGAATTTGCTTGGTAGACCAGGATTTCACAATGCCAAACATATAAAACTTCTTAAATTTTAAACCAGAGATGCATTTGGTAAAGTCAAAGGGCATGATCTTACTGGCCGCTCACGCCATGCTCCCGGAGAATTTAGCATCCAACCAAATCTTCATTCACTGCAGCGGTTTGGGAAAATTCTGCCAGTGTGAAAGGCTGTAACATTCCGGCCAAGATTTTTGAGGGCAGTCTTATTTCCCAGTGGGTAAACAGAACAGTTTACAGTTAGTCACAGTTTTCACCAGATTTATTTTCTGATTATTTTCTGGTAAGATATATCTTCACTTTTTCACCAATGGTGTAACAATAATTTGCAGTAATACAGTACTTTCATGCAGAAAAGTGATCCCAGGTACTTTACACAGCGTACCAAAATATGGATATTTTGCCAAAGAAAGGAATATTCAGAGGGGTGGAA
This sequence comes from Mustelus asterias, assembly GCF_964213995.1. Classification (NCBI taxonomy): domain Eukaryota; kingdom Metazoa; phylum Chordata; class Chondrichthyes; order Carcharhiniformes; family Triakidae; genus Mustelus; species Mustelus asterias. Next base: position 14,841,966 of record NC_135822.1, on the reverse strand, counting down.
GGGTGTATTGTAAAGGGGATCTTTAAGGAAGAAAAATGGAGTAGAGAAATCCTGAGCATGGGGTCTAGTTAGCTTAAGGTGTACCTTCCCAAGGTAGAGTGAAGAGGAATAGAAGCAGTGAAGAAGCTTAGAGTTGGGAGGATTTAAAAATAAGAATCAGTTTTTAATTCCAAGGTGTCAGAGAACCAGAAGCCAAGGTAGATCAGTAAAGGTGGGCAAGGGTGAAAGAAGAGTTGATGGGGTGCAGAATAGGATATGAACAATTTTTTTGATAGCTAATGTTTACTTAGGGTGGAGAATAGGAACCTAGTTGGGGAAGCCTATTGAAATAAGCAAATCTGTAGATGACAAAGGTATGGATGTCAGTTGCGGTGACAAATGAATTAGCAGCAAGACAGTGATTTAATGGTGCAAGCAGTCTGAGTGATGTAAGTAGATTTAGGATTGAATCAATAATACAAGACCAAGAAAAGTTTAGTTCAGCATAACAAGCAACTAAAATGAGCAATGCAAGTGTTTGAAGAAGACATTCAAACCAGCAGGGAAACACTGGCTTTTTACAACATGACCAATAAGCTGGAGATTGGGGCGCTCCAGAATATGGTCGTGGGGGCTGTGATCGGGCTGTGGGAGGGGGGCAGCACTGTGGGGGTCCTGGGCTGGCCAGCAAATGGGAGGCTGACAGATCGGGGTCACTGCGCACGCACAGAGACCTGGAACTATCAGACTCTGATAATCACGATTGTGACCTCTGCAGTGCACAGAGAGAGATTCCTGCAAATACAGCAATCAGAATTTTTTTGGGAGAACCAGACCCATGATCTTTGTGCGAGTTTCATCACAGCAAAAACTCTTACAGTACAAAAATTGGGGAGGTCAGAAACTTCCCAAAGTAAATCTATGCCTCCCCCAAACAACTGACAATATACAACTAGTAAGCTATTACTACAAACATTCATACTAATAACTGTATAGCGGTAACACAGTATCAAATACAACAAAATTCTAAATAACTTCACATTAAACTGAAAGTAGGAACAAAGTGACAGGTTCAAACTAGTAAATGGCAAATTGAGAGCTCATGTCAAACCGACAGTGATCAATGGACTTCTGGATAGGATCGTGAAAATATTAAGAAATAAATGGCTGTTGTGAAAAGGTAAACATTGAGTCTTTCTGCACGAGTCAAAATGGGCCAAATAATTTTGCTTATCTGCATCTACTTCGTGATATAAGTATAAATTGGACACCAGGTAATGAAATACACATCGGGGATGATCTTACCAAAGAAATCTAAGTCCTGAATGAGCATAAAAACTGGAGAAATTCGCACATTTTTTGGGGCGACTTAAAAATCAAATCTTACCTGACTCGGGCAAAAAATCTCGACAAACTTTAACATCGCCAGCAGCAGGAGAGGATGGGGCCTAAATCGCCCAAAGGCCAGCTGATAGCAACAGAGGTTGCAAGTGCGCATGTGCAGGTTTCCGAGCTGACAGAACAGAGACCTGTCAATGCCTCTGCTGCTATAGCCAGCCTCTGTGGCCGATCACCACCCCCCCACCGGGCTCCGCTTTCCGCCACCCCCACCCTATCGCAGCCCAAACCACCAGCCCCCTGCATCCACCCCCCTCCCACTACCGATCACTGTTGCAGAGTGCGCAGTGATTTCCCCCACGCACTACTGATCACTACTATAAAGTGTGCACTGGCTCCCCCCCACCAAACAGGCTGCCTCCTCAACACTGCCCGGTGCCTGGTGGGCACTGCCAGTGTGCCAGGCTGGCATTGCCCAAGGGGCATCCCACCCCTACCCACAACCTCCCAGGGAGGCCACAAGTGCCTCCAGTTCTACAGGCGGGGCCATCACATCTGGCCCCCATTGATGGGGGAACCATATGTGATATTCACTGGAGAGAACCTTCCCCGGAACTTGCCACAGAGGCAAGTGAGCCAAGACAATTCAGTCCTGAACTCTCTAAATCCATTCAAATTGGTTTCTAAATAAATTTAAATATCAGCCTCGCGCCCGACCGTGTCGGATATCCAGTGCCGGTAAGATCGACAGGGGCTCAAAATTGAACCTGATTTCTTGGCTCTTTCACAATCTTACCGGCTTGCCCAGCCCATAGGCTGGTGGGGGGCTCAATGGCTCTCCAATTGCATCTTTATTCCCCCGAGTCCAGATGCCTCAAAAATCTATTTTTTTTTTTAAAAGTTAAATTTTGAAAGGAGCCCTTTTACTTCACTGAATTCTCATGCAAAATAGAAAAGTAAGTCCTCACCAATGGCACCACAGACCGACAGCATCCAGATTCATTTCTGTACTCAGTGGCAAGATCAGTTTACAATCTCAATTAAGGTACTGAGGAAAATGGTTCAGGTACTTTCTTACAGAGATTAAGGAAAATCACGGAGATTCCAGATAGGCTTGATTTGTATGACCCCGTGCATGAGCTGGGAACAGGTTCTTTATTATAGTTATTGAATAGACAAATACATCCAGGTTGAGAGATGGAAGAGTAACGTAAGTATATAGCCAGAAAAATCAGTATGGTTTCATCAAAACCTTTAAATGGACAAATATGAAAGGAATAGAGTTAACTTCAAGTTATTAACATATTAGCAATCACATATGGTAATGGAGTTCATGGCAGGATAATGCAACTCTGAGGTGCTTTGTAGCTTGTACATGCACTAGTGGCAAACAACAATAACATACCTATAATAGTTGTGGCAGCTGTCATTCACTACTATCATGAAAATAGTTTTCCCTCTTTTAGTTCCAAAATGGTGTGTCAAAATAATTTATGGATTGATCACAGATGTGCAGGATATCAGAGATGCAATTAGAGGCTAGAGAGCAACTATGACAAAGGAAAAAGGAAACCAGGAACAAAGGAGCCTACAATTCTAACAGCATATTTAGCACATTTTCCAGCTTTGGAAAAGACTTTAAGAAAAGGACATTAGAGATGTCACTTGCTCCTGACTTCCACTTGAGATGCTGAGGGCATAAAATGTAACAAGAGGAGATCGATTTTACTTCTTTTAATTTCTATCTTCATTTCAACACTAGCTATCTCATAAAACTACTCTCAAGTCTAATGACTTGCATGTTGGAAAACCTATAAAGCCCTATGTTGGTATTTCCATAGACCCTTAGAATCACTACATTGCAGCAGGAAGCCATTCGGCCCATTGAGTCGCTCCAAAACAGCATTTTGCCCATCATCCCGCCCTATCCCCATAACCCTGCGCATTACCATGGCTACTCCACCTAATCTACACACCTTTGGACACCAAAGGACAATTTAGCACAGCCAATCCACCTAACCTGCACATCTTTGGACTTTTTATCCTTCCTTAGCTACTTAAAAAATTACAATGATTTGTAGTCTGACAAAATCAGAAAAAGCTAATGTGAAAGTACAGTAGAAATGTATTTGAATTTCTTCCGCGCTAAAGTAAGTCACATTGTTTGTAGCATATGCACCCAGAGGAAACCCACGCAGATGCAGGGAGAACGTGTAGAATCTGTACAGGCAGTGACTGAAGTCGGGAATTGAACCCGGGTCTTTGGCGCTGAGGCAGCAATGCTAACCACTGTGCCACACAAGTCATCAACTCTATAAAAACACGACAAAAGTATCTATGTTTTACATGGAGTCACTTAAATACATAATTTCACCCTAGACATTTCTGAAAAAGCACAGCATTTCTGTTGTTCACATTTCCAGGAGGACGACACATTTTGAATGTTTAAAAAAAAATAATGATAGAATTGTTGGCACAGAAAAACCCAACCATGTGTTGGTGATCTACCTTGCAAATCTGGGACAATCTTGCTCACAAGATAGCTCTGGAAATTTATCATTGGTATACACAATGCAAGGATGGCTTCAGTCCATCAAACAATGCATGCATTACAAAAACCACAACAAATACTATTCTCCATTAACATTTTCTTATACCAACGAACTAATTACAATTGGTTTCTAACAAGTTACAAATGTTAAGATTCCATCAGTAAATTTATTTTAATATAACCATACAAGAGAGCTTCAGCTTTATTTTAGTATGATTTAAGATTAAGAGGGAGAAGACGGCAGGATTTTGCAGATGATATATTTCTCACAGCAAGAGAAACTATATCCCGATGAGAGGAATCCTCTCCACATCCACCCTATCATTATCCCTCATGATCTTAAACGTTTTGATTAAGCTGCCTCTTACTCAACTTAACTCTAGTGGATACAAACCTAACCCCTTCAACCTTTCCTCGTAAGACAACCTGCCCATTCTTGGAATTAGTAACCCTGTGAACTGTTTCTAGCACATTAACATATTTCCTTAAATGACAAGACCAATAATGTACACAATACCCCAGATATAGTCTCACCAATGCCCTGTACAGCTGAAGCATAATCTCCCTACTTATGTAATCAATTCCCCTCAATAAACAACAATATTCGATTGGTTTCCTAATTACTTGCTCTACCTGGTACCAGCCTTTTGTGATTCATGCACTAGGACACCCAGATCCCTCTGCAATCTCTCACTATTTAGACAATAAGCTTCTTTTTAATTTTTCCTGCCAAAATGGACAATTTCATATTTGCCCACACTATTCTCCTTAAGTCTCTCCTTAAAAAATGTCTATTAGGACAAAGCTTTCGATCACTCTTCAGAACCGTCTCTCTTTTTGCATGCTGTCTATTTTTCTCCAATGAGGTCTCAAAGAATTATCAGGACATTTTTCTGGAATGTACACCATATAAATGCAAGTTATTATTGTTGTCATATTACTATAACTTTTAAAGGCTAAGAATGCATTTAATGTTACATTACTTCCCATTTATTTTATACCATTGCGATTTCCAGTTACTTTCTCTGAAGGGCTGCAGTATAGAACTCCAGAATCTTTTTTAAGTATGAAACAATCCTAAATATTCAATTTAGTCAGAACAATGTGTTCCAATGCTTTGACATTTTCACAATTTTGACCTTGGTCTAATTAATTCCTTAAATATTGAAAAATATGTTGGCTTTCACATTAGGTACAGTTCTTACACATCGAAAATGTGATGGCAAATTTCTTCCCCCTCATTCTTAATTTTCTTCCATATTCTCTTCAAGGCAGTGGCTCATGCTAGGATTATGCTTTCTGTAGGCAAAACAATCTTCCAGAATCTCACCCACATTGCTATGTCATATATGTATCTTAATGTATGCTACTTGACTGCAGGATGCATCTCAAACATTACACAATAACCTGCACATAGAATCATAGAATCCCTCCAGTGCAGAAAGAGGCCATTTGGCCCATCGAGCCTGCACCGACAATCATTCCACCCAGGTCCTATCCCCGCAACCCCATGTATTTACCCTGCTAGTCCCCCTGATACTAAGGGACAATTTAGCATGGCCAATCCATCTAACCTGTACATCCAACTGTAGTCATTGGATAGTGACCAGGAGTATAAAACTTCAGTTGATTTTCCATTTCTCCCTCTATCAGTAAAGGGAGATTGCAGGGCCTTGCTCCCTCAAAGACCAGAGAGCAATTTTTAATAACATTTATGAAATGGGTCAGTAAAGTATAGAATCAAAAAAACTGAAAACAATTCTGAATTAATTATACTTTCAATGCCAAAAATCTGTGGTATTCCTCAATTAAATACAACAAGAAAACCAGACCAAAACAACTTTTCCCTATATTACAACAGTGACAATGCTTCAAAATAATATAACTAGCTGTGAAGCATTGTGGGACATTGAGTTTGTGAAAAATACTTAATACAGGTAAGGTCTTTCTTTTCTTCTTAAATGAATAAACTTTACCTCATCATCATGGACCAGTTCCTTCTTTACCACCTTCATTGCATAAATACAGTCGTTTTTCTTCAAGCGTACAAGGAGAACTTTAGCGTAGCTGCCACGTCCAATGACTCGTATAAGGTCAAAGTCTTGCAAACCTAACACTGAAGAAATCTTGATTCCGTCAACACCATCAACCACTGGCTTGAGATCCTAGAACCCAAAAAAATTGACACAGTTCAAGTATATTCGGTAGTTCAAGATCCCTAAAAACTAAAAACAAACATTAATTAAAAGGATGAAGCAACATGAAGTATCTGGAGACATGACGATCTAGTCAAATCACCAGATCATAAGGGTTACTGTGACTCCTCTTTTTGCACACCAGATCAATATAAGGCAATATAGAATCAATGAACCAATTTGTAAGGAGGTTATCTGGTCCAACATGCCTGTGTTAGCTCTTCGAAACATACCAAATAAATAGTCGAACACAACTACTCTGCACCTTAGCTATGATTCAAACTTTCAAGTTTGCTGATGACAGCACCATAGTGGGTCAGATCTCAAACAATGATGAGATGAACTACAGGAATGATAGAGAGAATCTGGTGAAATGGGGCGACAACAATAATCTCTTCTTCAGTGTCAACAAAACGAAGGAGACAGTCATCAACTTCAGGAAACGTAGTGGTGAACATGCCCCTGTCTACATTAATGGGGATGAAGTAGAAATGGTTGAGAGCTTCAAGTTTTAAGATGTCCAGATCACCAACAACACGTCCTGATCTCCCCATTCCAACACTATGCTTAAGAAAACCCACCAATGCCCCTACTTTCTCAGAAGACTAAGGAAATTTGGCTGCTACGACTCTCACCAACTTTTACAGATGCACTATAGAAAGCATTTTTTCTGGTTGTATCACAGGTTTGAATGGCCCCTGCTCTGCCCAAGACTGCAAAAAACTACAAAGGGTCATGAATGAAGCCCAGTCCATCACGCAAAGCAGCCTCCCATCCATTGACTCTGTCTACACTTCCCGCTGCCTTGGAAAAGCAGCCAGCATAGTCAAAGACCCCATGCACTCTGGAAGTACTCTCTTCCACCTTCTTCCGTCGGGAAAAAGATACAAAAGTCTGAGGTCATGTACCAACTGACTCGAGAACAGCTTCTTCCCTGCTGTGATCAGGCTTTTGAATGGACCTACTCGCACTGTTGATTTTTCTCTACATCTTAGCTATGACTGTAACACTACATTCTGCACTCTCTCCTTTCCTTCTCTATGAACAGTATGCCTTGTATGTATAGCGTGCAAGAAACAATACTTTTCACAGTATACTAATACGTGACAACAATAAATCAAATCAAAATCATCTAACTTCTTGCAATCTTTGAAATCTTCCAAACCATCGTTGTTTGGGAGAAAATGTGGTTCAACTGGTTCTATTTGTGCCTTTCTCTTCCAGTTTGAAACACTGGTATTTTAAGGTCTTGTAATACACTGCAGCATATGTACTATCTGGTCATTGGGCAAGGTTATGTTATTATGCTATGTTATTAAATTAGCAATTCAGAGATTTGGACTACAAATTCAGAGAAACGATCAAATTCCCAAGATTGACAATTTGAATTCAAATTTTAAACATCTGTAAATAAAAAGTTGGTATCAGTAAAAGTGACCACAAAGCTTGTCAAAAAAATGCAACTGGTTCAACTAACATCCTTTCGGGAAGGAAACCTAATCTCCATATAAAACTCAAATCACCAAGGCTAAATTTTAACTGCTCTCTAAAGTGGCCTGGCAAGTCTCTCAGCTATACAAGATCACAATAGAAAATCCTTACAGCTTTGTGGGAGTATCGTCATTCTTAACAGCTTTAACATAAATTGTCTGAAAACTACTCTGTGACCTACTGATTTGGTGACATCTCACCCCAGAAATGAAGCATGAAAGTTAGAAGTTTTCCCACCTCAACTTTCTTTGTTGCTCTCTTTCTGTCTGAGAAATCTGCCTTAGGCTAGGTGACAACTGTGGCTCAGTTGTTAGCACCCTTGCCCACGAGTCACAAGGTTTTGGGTTTAAGTTTTACTCCAGGACTTCAGAAGATATGGCCCACTCTGCCATGCAATACAATCATGGCTGATCTTGGGCTTCAACTTCACCTTCCTGTCATTCCCCAATTCCCTTGATTCCCTCAGAGACCGAAAATCTACTACCTCAGTGTTAAATGTATTCAACAATAGAGCATTGAAGGAGTTAAAAATCATCGAATGCAGCAGAGTTCTCCTGTGAATTGAGTACAGCACGGTTCCCTGGAAAGTTGCTGTGAAGATATTTTTGAGCAGATCCCAAATTTACAATAGGCAGCACAAACAAGCTACACAAGGGACAAGAAGATGGAACTCTGATATCCACAAGGTGGTAGCCGTAAGAGCAGGTGTGGATGTTTGAACAGTGTAACCATGTAGGCTTACCACGTTAGTAATTAATTATAATTAGACAAGCATATAGAAGTTATAACTGGTTAACTATATTCACCTGACAAAATGAATTAAAACTTAGTTGTAATTGGATATCAATGACTTCAGAACAAATTCATACTTGTGATTAGTAGATGCAAATTACATGCAAGCTAACCAAATGCATAATTGCTCATGCCATGCATCACGCAGGAAGTCTCCAAGCCATCTCGTGGATGGCAGGCTTCCTTGCTATAACTTGAATAAAGGCTCATTTAAAACTCTGAAAGTTTTTTCTGATTTCTCGAGGGAAACAAAATAAGAATTCGCTGGATAGTGGCAAAATTCTATGTCAAGCATCCACAAACCTCTGAGGCAGAGCATTCCAGAGATTCACAAGCCCCTTTTCCTGAGACTGTCCCACGTATTATATTCCCCGACCAACGGAAACAATCTCTGTGTCAAATCGACCAAGCCCTTCCAGAATCTTGTATGTTTCAACAAGATTACCTCTCATTCGTCTAAATTCCACAGAAAATAGACAATTTGCCTATCATTGGTCAACTCTTTCAATCCAGGAACTAAGTTAGAGAACCTTTGCTGAACTGCCTCAAAGCAAGTATATCTCCTCTTAAATAAGACGACCAAAACTGCACACAGTATTCCAAATATGGTCTCAACAAAACCCACTATTATAGCAAGACTTTTTTTCTCATACTTTAATCCCCTTGCAATAGAGGCCAATATGCCAGTTGCCTTCCTAATTGTTTGCTGCATCTGAATGCAAACATTTTGTGTTCTTTATATGAGCACAACCAAGTCTCTTTGAACATTAAAACTCATAATTTTCTCACCTTTAAAAAAATATTTAGCTTTTCTATTCTTTCAACCAAAGTGAATAACTTCACACTTCCCTCCATTGTAATCCACCTGCCATTCTGTAGTCCACTCACTCAACCGGTTTATTTCTCTTTGTAGCCTTTGTGTCCTCCCCACAGCTTACCTTTCCACCTAGTTTTGTACCATCAGCAAACTTCGACACAAAAAGGGAAAAAATATCAAGGTTGACACTCCAGTGTAGAACAGAGCATGCTGCACAGTTGGAGGTGCATATTTTAAATCTAATATTAACCGAGGCCCAACTGCACACCTGGTAGTCGTAAAAAAATCCCATGGCACTATTCTGAAGAACAGGGAAGTTATCTCTGCTATCCTGGCCAATATTTATCCCTCAATCAACATCACAGCATCATTACTGTCTGAGAGAGCATGTTGTGCACAAAATTGGCTACCGTGTTTCCTGCATTATAATAATGACTACACTTCAAAAGTACTTTGCTGGCTGTAAAGCACTTTCAGAAATCCAGTGGTCATGATCTTCTTGTTTTGACTGTTATATAGATACTCTCCAAGTACTTAATCCAGTTGGCAATTCTCCATGGGTGAACCTGTAAGTGTCATTAAAAGTATTTTACCATGACAGTTTCATAGCTAAGCTCAATCCTGTCCCTGTCCAACACCTATCCAGCACTGGTAGCACGTGTCAAGAAAGAGGTAGTTTAACGCAATCCATATTTGCATTTTTGGGTATTGAAGATAAAGGATAGGCTTAATTAAGTTGAATTTTGTGTTTCTCTATAAGAAAATGTTAAAGTGTTATTTAGCTTCATGTTAAACAAAGGTGTCTGCATGTCTATGGGTTCTGGTTTCATTTGAAACCGTGCCTCCATTGCAATTAAATGGTTGACAACATGAAAATAAACAGGGTTTAAAGAAAGACTAGGTTGTTGCTTAGCAACCAGGGTCCCACACTGCCATAAGTACTGTGGTTCAGTTGGAACCAGGTCCCAAGAAGAAAGCAGCTCTCACAGGAAGTGTGAGAAGAGAAGCAGGACGATGGCATAAGGGGTAGAAAGCAAGTCCCAGAAGCTGAAGAACAGATAGCTCCAGAAACCAAAAATGAAGAGAATCTCGGGAAGAATGAAGTCAAAGGGACAAAGAATTGGAATCTGAAGTTGAAGAAAGGGGTAGAGAGGAGCTTCCAGTTAAAGACAGAGCTGAAACATGCAGACCTGGTGAAGCTAGTGGTGAGAAACCAAAGAGCCGAAGTAATTTCTTCAGCGTGATTTGGACAGGCTGAGTGTGTGAACATATGCATGGCAGATCCAGTAAAACCTGGATAAATGTGAGGTTATCCACTTTGGTGGCAATAATAGGAACACAGATTATTACTTGCATGGGTGTAAATTGAGAGAGGTAGATACTCAGCAAGACCTTGGTGTCCTCATGCATCAGTTGCTGAAAGTAAACGCTCAGGTACAGTGGGCAGTAAAGAAGCCAAATGGTATGTTGGCCTCCACAGCAAGAGGATTTGAGTTTAGGGATAGGGATGTAATTGTATAGGGCGTTGGTCAAGCCATACCTGGAGTGATGTGTGCAGCTTTGATGTCCTTATCTGAGGAAGGATGGCCTTGCTATAGAGGGAGTACAGCAAAGACTTACCAGGCTGATTCCTGGGATGGCAGGTCTTTCATTTGAGGAGAGACTAAGTCGGTTAGAATTATATTCACTGGAGTTAAGGAGAGTGAGAGTGAATCTCATAGAAACTTATAAAATTCTGACAGGGCTAGACAGGGTAGATTCAGAAAGAACGTTCCCAACAGTAGGAGACTCCAGGACAAGGAGTAATAGTTTGAGGATAAGGAAGGAGAAATTTCTTCACCCAGAGGGTGGTGAATGTGTGGAATTCACTACCATCGAATATAGTTAAAGGGATCACGGGATATTGGAAGGGGGGGAGGGGGTGCTCAAAGGACCAAATGGCCTACTCCTGCTTCTAGTTTCAATCCTAAGGTTGATGACACCATAACACAACTTGTGAAGCAGTAGTGTCCTATTGGCATGGCTGGGTACTTGAGAGATGAGATGATGTGGAAGCTTGAATGCATATGGCAATCCAAAACAGAGGAAGACCGAAAGGTGAGATTGAAATCCTGGAAATGGATCCTTACGAAAGGCATCCGAGAAGAAGTGCTGTTTGGGAAAAGATTCTAAGACTTGTTTTTCCAGAGTGGAATTTGGAAACACTCAGGTGAAAGTCAGATTTCCTGTGAGACCAGTTTGCTCATAGTGTGATAAGCATCTGGGGGGGGCGGATTTGATGGAAAATCCACAGAAGTCTGCCACTTGGTTTCAGAGTGTGGTGTGTCTGACCAGATTTAGTATATTGGCAAATACGGATTGTGTACTTACCAAGAACACTAGAATTTAAGATATTTTGTAACTTGTGTAATCCATATAAATCTGCATATGCCTGTAAAGGTGTAGAGGGAGTGAGGAAGTAGTGTATTATAGTTAATATTTGACAAATGTTTTATTATTTTGTTAAAAGTTAATTAGCAGTCTAATTAATCTGTGACTCCATTCATCCACATCTCTTTAAAAAAAAACGCTTATGGTCTGTTGAGCCAGGGTTCCATTCTGGGACCCGATTGCCTAGTAATAGCATCAGCTGAGATTGTAACACATGGAACAGGAGTTGGAACTGCTGCTGCTTTTCTTTCCACCTCTGCTTAGGTGTAGTGAAACCAGTAGCAGAAACACAACTTCTGTCTTTCCAGAGATCAGATAACTGATCATATATCAAGGATAGAACTTGATCCCAACTGAAAATCATAATGAGCTGATACAAAACTCATCATGCATCATTGAACATATGAAATAACTTATTTAGTTTTTATTGCAAAACCTACCTCTGAGTCGTCTGTGACCCTGTCTAATTTAGTCCGACTGTGTGGCAGGAATGGTACAACTGCAAAGGAAAGAAACAAGAACTCAGAGCAACTCAGTTTACAGGATTTACAGAACATTTAGTGTGCCTTCCATTGGAAAAAACAATCTAGAAATCTGAATCAAAATGGAAATTGTTGGAATGCACAAGTCACTGATGATATAACCTTTTCCACCAAAACATTAATCTAAATTATTCTTTTTTCAAAAGAAAGATAAAATGCTAGAAATACTCAGCTGGTTGAGCAGCATCTTTGGAGAGAGAAATGGAGTTTACGTTTCAGGCCGAGTTCTTTTCATCAAAACAGAAAAAGATATAGATGTACCAGTTTGTAAGCAAGTAGAAACAGGAAATGAGGCCAGTGGAGAAAAGGACAAAAAGGTCAAATGGTAGGTAGCAGTGATTAAATGACAAAAGGGGTGATCATGCATGGCAAAAGGAGGGTTACGGGAGGAGTAAGAAATATGGGAAAGGTCTGGAGAAGCTGTAAATGAAAACAGCAGAACTATCCCAACAGTTTCTATCCAGAAAAATTGGAAGATGGTGATGATTTGAAATTGCTGACTCTAGAAGGTTGTAAAGCACCTAATCAAAAGATCAGGTGCTATTCCTCGAGCGTCCACTCAACAACAAGAAATATGTTTGCATATCAAAGGCTGATTACAGCACAACTTGCGTCAAGAAATTCATACACAGACTAAGTAATTAGGTTAAAAACATGCAAACATGGAACAATCATGTAGTAACAAAAATACATAAACAATCCAGCAGGAAACAGAGAAGTGATGGACAGAATGTTAAAGGGAGGGCAATGTTAGATCAAACTTATACTAAAATTATAAAGCAATACACCATTCCTAATTTACAGGCACTCAAATACATGTAAATTTCATCATTTAAGTACTTAATTGAGGACCCAAACCATGTAAGGAATAGGGTTACATTGATACAGCACCTTTAATGTAATAAAACTCAGGTCACACTTGGAAGACTAGTGTTCACCAAATCTGTGTTTGGTTTCCCCAGTGTAGAATAGACCATATTGTGATAAGTGAATACAGCATACCGAGTTGAAAGAAGCATGACTAAATTGCTGCTTCAACTGAAAAGCTTTTGTGGTCCTGGATGGTGAGAAAGGAGGAGGTGAAGGTGCAGGTTTTACATCTCCTCTGTTTGCATTGGAAGGTGACATAGAAAGGAGAACAGGTGTTGGGCGGTCTTGGAAGAGTGGACCAGGGTGTAGTGCAGTAAACATTGGTGTGGAAGGTAGCACTGTCAGAACAGATATGACAAAGGCAGAGAAACTAGGAAAATTGAATACAGCCTGTTTTAGAACATAGAACAGTACAGCACAGAACAGGCCCTTCGGCCCACGATGTTGTGCCGAGCTTTATCTGAAACCAAGATCAAACTATCCCACTCCCTATCATCCAGGTGTGCTCCATGTGCCTATCCAATAACCGCTTAAATGTTCCTAAAGTGTCTGACTCCACTATCACTGCAGGCAGTCCATTCCACACCCCAACCACTCTCTGCGTAAAGAACCTACCTCTGATATCCTTCCTATATCTCCCACCATGAACCCTATAGTTATGCCCCCTTGTAATAGCTCCATCCACCCGAGGAAATAGTCTTTGAACGTTCACTCTATCTATCCCCTTCATCATTTTATAAACCTCTATTAAGTCTCCCCTCAGCCTCCTCCGCTCCAGAGAGAACAGCCCTAGCTCCCTCAACCCTCAACCTTTTGGATGGACTTTCATGATGGACTTTCTGCTCATCATGATTTTATTTCAAATCTTCTAACAAGTATTGTTGATTATGTTACCAATATCAGAAAAAACTTCCAAAAATGCAGAAAAAAAATAAATGATCAATCTCCCATCGTCCTGTTAAAGTATATTTGTAAAACAATATCAGTACAAATGCAACAAAGAAAGAAGCATTTAATAGAATAGTAATGTTCAATCAATTTCACTTCATTCATTTTTATCATTTTGCACTGCTGCAATATACCCTTCAGTTACTTAATTATTGAGGATATTTTATAACCAATCTGTCCCTTCTCGGATACAAAAACATGATTATTAGAACCTAATCTGCTCTTTTTACTGCTCCATAATTGCATGTCATGAACTATGCTAATAGCATTGGTCTTAAATAATACAAAAATACCTTACAAGCCAAGTCTCAAGGTCAGCCTGCTTTCTTCAGTTGGCTTAAGGCAGTACAGGTGGAAACTAACATTACTATTTGCTAATGTTACATTTAGTATCATCGAGCTATCTTATTTCTTTTCTATTTGTAGCCATTTTTAGGAATGATGAACACATTGCACAGGAGACAAAATGATATGTTGTCAATTTCTCCTTGTCAGGGTACCCTCATCCAGTTCCACATGTTTTCAAGCCAGTTTAAAAACAACAGTTTACTGAACAATTTTGGAATATGGCCGTCCGATTTGCAGTATTGTCTTCCAGACAGGAGTAAAATGTTTGGTTTCTGTCTACCATGACAATGTTCAAAATATGGAGTTTCCACTAATTTATCCAACAGTTGTGAATAATCCCCAACCCTACTCCCAATGCCTAGCTTGATATTTTAATTTCTCACACTAGCTGTCAAATATCACCTGCAAATGACTAATTCTCAGCAGTATGCTGTTCAAGCCTGTTCAGGTAGTTTAAGCCAGGAGGACACAGTCACAGAATAATTCTAATGTTGCGATATAATGGATTAATAGATTACTGCAATGGGTAGGACATTTGGGATCAAGGGGTAATTTAGTGCCACAAGACCTTTCCACATTATCAAAAAGCATTTAAAATGTATCCCATTCATCATGACAAAGTAAATTAATTTCAATGTTAATTCACATAGGAAAAGATCAACAGCACTTTGTTGGGAAACCTTTGGCAGAGAGTGCATACATCAATCAATATTTTCTTCTGCCACTGAAATCACAGGAATGCAAAATTCATTCTGCTTAAACGCAGTCTCCCTGCACTGTCAATCATTCTACATGAATGGAAGAAACTTCATGATATTTTTATAATAAATTTGGACCTGTTATCATAACGGCATTTAGTGGGAGCTCTGCAAAGATCAGTTACAGATTACATTCAGCATTAACTCTCAATTCTTGATCAGGAAATTCTCTTAGAAGGTTTATTTTGCTAATTACTGAAAGGACGCTATTATAACTTGGAATGCACTTTGTCAATGTTTGTAGGTTGACCATTAACTGGACGCCCTGTGATGATACAAGCAAATTGCTAGCCCCATATAAATCATGATATCCAAACAAATACTGCGGTAACGGTGCTGAAAAAGCTGGAGCTGTAGGGGGCAGAATTGGCATATGTAGAAGAATGGTTATGGAAATGATGGGGAGGGGGAAAAACTCAGTAGGAAGATTTACTTTTTGGAAGGGGAATGAACTTATAACTCTGGCCACTACTTTGAAATATAAACTCCTTCAGAAAGCAAACACAATTGTACCAATTCAAGCATGAGCAATACAAATGATTCAAATCTGTTTTACTGAAGTTGTCTTACTGTCCAGCAGATGTCATTAGAGGAACATATCAACTGCTTTTAAACACGTACAGAAATTGCCTGCATTTGAAAAATTAAGATGCCAAATTTAGCTGTTTTAAAACATTAGATACATTGATAGTCATATGTTCGATTTTGCTGTCATTGCTCTTACTAACCATTCTACATATTTCCACTAAAAATGTTTCAAAGGAAAAGGCATTATACTCTTTAAAAAATCCTGCATATGAGGTCTTGTGTCGCAGTAATAGTCCCCCTATCGCCCATCAAGAGGCTCTGGGTTCGAGATCCATGCTAGGATGTGATGGCCACGGAAGGTGTGTTCATAACGTGGCTGAACAGGTTGATTATCAACCTACAAGTCCTTCCAATACCCTTAGGGCAGTTGGTAAGAGTGTCTTCTGCTTGGCCAGAGCATGCAAAAGGCAACAGCAAATCACTCCAGTACCTGGCCAAGCATGACCATAGACCAACACACGGAAGCCCATGGTCACCAATGTTCTGTTAAGGCATGAGAAGAGAGAGTCTGCATGTGTTACATTTTTTACTTATTTCCAAGGTCCCCTGTAAATATTGGTCTCCAGTCAGCCACACCTACAGATTCCCCTTTATCCTTGCCTGTTACATCCTCAAAGAACTTTAATAAACAAGATTTCCCTTTCACAAAACAATGTTGATTCTGCTTGATCTATAGTTTCCAGCTCTGTCTCCCTCCTTTCTCAAATAAAGATACTACATTTGCTATTTTCCAATCTCCTGGGACACTTCCAGAATCTGAAGGATTTTAGAATGCCTCTACTATCTCTGCAGCCATTTCTTTTAAGACCCCAGAATGCAAGCCATTTGGTCCTGGGGACCTGCATATAAGTACAAAGGTTTCCCAGTAACTTTTCCCTGGCGATGATATTTTAGTAAAGTTTATTTATTAATCACAAGTAGTCTTACAGTAACACTGCAATGAAGTTACTGTGAAAATCCCCTAGTTGCCACACTCCAGCACCTGTTCGGTAGACTGAGGGCCAATGTACCTAATCAGCACTTCTTTCGGACTGTGGGAGGAAATCAGAGTACCCAGGGGAAACCCACACTGACAAGGGGAGAATGTGCAGACTCCGCACAGACAGTGACCCAAGCCAGGAATTGAACCCGGGTGTCCAGCACTGTGAGGCAGCAGGTCTAACCACTGTGCCACCTTTCCTCCCTCTCTTTCATCTCTTGATTTTCAAGTATCTTTGGGAAGTTTTACAAGTCTCCAACAAAGAGGAACACAAAATATCTGTTCAACTCTTTTGCCAATTCCTTGCTTTCCATTATCAATTCCTCAGAATCCCTCTCTATGGGAACAACACTCAGTTTAGTTATCATTTTCCTATACAAATACTTGTAGAAACTCTTACTATTAATTCTTGTATTTCTTGCTAGCCTTCTCTCACTCTAATTTCTCCCTCTTTTTTTTAGTTCTTGAAATCTGTCCAATCTTCTAACCCACCATTAATTTTCACAGACTTGCGCAGTGTTTCTTTCAACAACAGTGGTTCTTCCTGAGCTTCCCTATTGATGATGTGGAGATGCCGGCGTTGGACTGGGATAAACACACTAAGAAGTTTAACAACACCAGGTTAAAGTCCAACAGGTTTATTTGGTAGCAAAAGCCACACAAGCTTTCGGAGCTGCAAGCCCCTTCTTCAGGTGACCTTCTTCACTCACCTGAAGAAGGGGCTTGCAGCTCCGAAAGCTTGTGTGGCTTTTGCTTCCCTATTGAACCATGGATGATGCATCCATCTCAGAGTGCTTCCCTCACTGGGTCAAATCTTTGCTGAGAGTTATTAAATAACTCCTTAAAGGTCTGCCATTGTATCTGTACTGTCCTGCTTTTTAACCTAGTTTCCCAGTTCACTTTAGCCACCTCTGCCTTCAGAACTTTTATAATTACCTTTATTTAAGTTTAGAAGACTAATGTTAGACATGCATTTCTCACCTTCAAACTGAACATGAAATTCTATCATGTTATGATCACTGTTGCACGAAGCCTCCTTTACTGAGGTTATTGATTAATCCTGTCTCATTGCACATTACAAGGTCTAGAATAACCTGCCTCCTGGTTGGCACTAGCATGAACTCCCCTAAGAAATTGTCCTGAAAACATTTTATGAGCTAATTTTTCAGACTTTTCTTGTCAATCTGATTTGACCAATGTACATGTAGATTAAAGTCACCCATGATCATTGCAGTATCTTTCTTAAACACCCTATTTATTTATTCTTGTAAACTGTGTCCCATAGTGCAACTAGTTAGGGGAGGCTATAAACTAGTTAGGGGAGGCTATAAACTACTCCCACAAGTGCCCTCTTCCCATTCCTATTTCTTAACTGTACCCAAACTGATTCTACATTGTGCTCATTCAAGCTAAAATAATATCTCACTCTGTACTGTCATCCTTCATTAACAGAGCTACCCCAGTACTATTTCCTCCCTTCCTGTCTTTTCAAAATGTCAAATACCCTTCAATTTTCAGGTCCTGACTTTGGATACCTTGCAACCATATCTCTGTAATGTATTACCTTTACTTATAAGCAATGGGAAGCAGACTGAAAAGATAGGTGCAAGGAGGGGCTGGAGGAAGAAAAAGGAAAGATTGATGGAAAGGGCTCATGTATAATTTAGTTCATATATTGACAGAGCACACACATTCCACAGTAATAACGTGAACATGAATTGAGTTGTTTTTGGACACCTGATGTAACTATCACAAACTTTAACTTTCAAGAGCTTATGGTTTCTGAATGTTTATCATGTTGCATTAACAGGTCTTTACCATTTTTAAATGTAAATAATAGAGAATGGTGACAACAAAATAAAGAATGAAATCAATAAAATGTGAAACTGATTGAACACATCATCCAGCAGAAACAAACTTGGTCCTATGGAAATGAGACAGGAAGTCTGGGCACTGGCATGCATTCTTTTCTGTGCAATATTTTCCAAACAAGATCATAGATGAATCTAACTTTATTTTTTTAAGTACCCATTCAGAGCTACATGCAGACTGAATAGTCTATTATCTGTATTTCAACTTTGCATCTAATCAACAAATAATCTGGCATTGATTAGAAAAGATCATGTGGACGGTTATGGGCACAAGTTTGTATTTTATAATAACACAACATCTTGGTATATTAATGTACTGCGTTGTTTTGATAATTTTATTGTGAACTAAAACAAATACAAAAATTGTATTCAGCTTATCAAAAACACACTGCAGATACGTGTGTCGAAGTCAAATTTGTGATACCAATCTTTTTGGCCAAAAGTCATGTGGTCAACTTTTACACAGGTAATTTTAAGGGCTTGACATATGTGCTTGACTTTGAGCACAATGAATGAACAGGGACCTCCAGTGGCTAGGAAGCTGGGGTACTGCCAAATTAATTTAAAAAGATTATAACCCATTATAAAAGGGAGCTGAAGTCTGTGAAATAAATCGTTCTCAAACTCAATCCTCTGTTCAATATTCATAATCATAAGCTGCTGCAAAAAAAGCTAACCTATAATTGCATTGTTAATGCATTTTATAAAAAAATCCTTCCTTTGCTACAGTTTTTAAGTGACATCTCAGTGAGTCCCCTTTCTATTGCACTATGCAAAATTGCAAACAACAGTCTCTCCCTTTTAAAAAATAAATCAGCATTTATCATCTCAGCTATTAACCCATCACTGTAATTATCTCTTTCTAGCTTTTATGACAACTAGGATTTATGTTTTGCTATCATAACCCATGCTGAGTAGTTTTTGGTGGCTTCATTCTTGCCTTTCCAATTACATACCAACATGCCTATGAACTTACAAATTAGTAGCAGAAGGCGGCCATACAGCTCCTTGAGCCTGATCTTCCATTTGACAAGATCATGGCTGATCTGATTGTGGCCTCAACTCTGTTTTCCTGTCTATCCCCTATCACTTTGTCTCCCTTGTCAATCAAGGATTTAAACATCTAAACTTTAAAAATATTAAATGACCCAGCCTCCACTGCTTTCTGGGGAAAAGAATTTCACAGAGTAATGACCCTCAAAAAAAAAACCTAGTCTCCATCTTAAATGGGAGATCCCTTACTTTTAAACGGTGTTCCCTAGTTCTAGTCTCTCTCATGAGGGGAAAACATACTCTCAGCACTGACTCTATCAATTCCCCCTCAGAATCTTATATGTTTCAATAAGATCACCTCACATTCTTCTAAACTCCAATTGGTTCAGGCCCAACTTATCCAACCTATCCTCATAGGTCGAGTGACCATTCTCTGAACTGGTTCAAATGCTTTCTCAAGTAGGGGGTTCAAAACTGTTCACAGCACAGGTGTGGTCTCTCCTGTTTTTAACCTCTCCCTATCTATCTCATCTCTCTCAGGGTTTCTGCACCTTTGAGCTTTTGCTATTTATACCTTTGTCTGCAACTCCAAGTCCCATTGGTCATGCGCATGGCCTGCCCAACTTAAAATTCCAAACCATGCATGTGCAGCTCTTTCCCAGCAGCGCATGCGCAAGAGGCCAAAGATTCGTCGGGTCTTGGAGATGTCAACCACCGATGAAAACAAAGGTTAGTTTTAGTTTAATAACATGAATTTTGAAGCATTATGAATCTATTTTCACAGCACACTTGGGGGCCCCTCACGGCATAAGTGAACCACGGCACACTGGTTGGGAATTGATGCTGCCAAAGTGTACAAGTTCACATTTTCCCACATGATACTCCACCTGTCAATTTTTTGCCCACTCACTCAGCCTATCTAAATCCACTTTAAACTGTGACCTCCTCTGAATTTACTGCACTTCCTATCTTCGTGCCATCCACGAAGTTGGCAATCATACATTTGGTGCATTCATCCAAGTCACTGCAACCTGAGTATTCAAAGTAATGGTTTCTCTCCTCCCAAACCCACACAACTCTTGGTTCTGAAATTTTTGGGCCTTGATCTCTGAAAAATTAGAGTTCATCTTTACAGAAGATAAATGAAAAATCCTGTTTTTAGGTCAAAATTCATGGGGTAAACTTTTACGAGATTTTATGCGAGAATCATTAGGTCACAATGTAGAATAATTAGTGATGGTGATGCAACTCATGAACATTGCAGTACAAAGTGAAGTATTTTTCTTAAAGTTGGGAGTTGCATCAAACACACAATCAATTTCAAAAAATATAAATGAACAACATGAAATAGCTGAATTTTGTGCTCACCAAGATGATGGATGTTAGAGCTGAGAAATTGAATACTTACCATCAGCATCAAGCACTACCAAGTACAGCTCCTGCTATTATTCTTCATAAATGTGTCTTAGGTTCAACCACTGCTACATTAGTGCAACATTTTTCTGATTTTTGGCAGAACACTTTCTTTTAAATATCATCCATCATTCTTAAAGGATTGTAAGTTAAAAACTTACTTCCATCGGGTTCTTCTGAAGGAATGTCAACTTCATCAGTCTTGTCATCAAGTGGAGGTTCGGGGGAAGGCATGACCGGATCCTGATCATTAAAACAGGAAGCAGAGGAAAGTCATTCATACAGCAGAACAAACTGTTGATGTAACTGACATCCTTGTCAAGATTCCAGGTAGATGAGCAGCAAGAGATCATTTAAATTACACTCTTCCTTCCAAGCCATCAGCTGGGAGTAGCTGGCTGTCACTGCACTACAGCTCTGTTATCAAGTCTTACTCTAAATATCACTTGTACAAATACAAAACAAATAGCTCTGGGACAAGCAGACAATAACTAACAAAATGCCTCAAAGTCAAAATTTTCATAGGCACAGAAACTGTTTCCTCTGGTGGAGGAGTCCAGAAGGGAGCATAACCTTAAAATTAGAGCTAGGCAGTTCAGGATTGATGTCAGGAAATGTTTCACACAAAGGGGAGCAGAAATCTGTGATGCTCTACCTCAAAAAGTGCAATGACAAGTCAATTGAAAATTTCAAAACAATAGCTGATAGAATTTTGTCAGACAACTCCAGGGGAATTAGATTAAATGGTAGAGTGCTCGCTTTGCATGTGAGGTGTAATGGAATTGATGCCCACATTCTCCACTTTGGGCGGCATGATGATAGTGGTTAGAACTACTGCCTCACAGCGTCAGGGACCCTGGTTTGAATCCCAGCTTGGGTCACTGTGCGGAGTCTGCATATTCTCCCCGTGTCTATGTGGTTTTCCTCCAGGTCCTCCGGTTTCCTCCCACAGTCTGAAAACGTGCTGGTTAGGTGTACTGGTTATGCTAAATTCTCCCTCAGTGTACCAGAACAGGTGCTGGAGTGTGGCGACGAGGGGATTTTCACAGTAAGCCTACTGTGATACTAAGAAATGAACTTAAATTATGTTCACAGAATCAAACTATAAATGCAGTTGAGACATAGACCAACCATGACCTAACTGAATGGTAAATCAGTCTCAAGGGGTGAAAAGCCTACTCCTGTTTAAAGTTTATTAATTTATTAGTCACGAGTAGGCTTACATTAACACTGCAATGAAATTACTGTGAAAATCCCCATGTCGCCATGCTCTGGCATCTGTTCGAGTACACCGAGGGAGAATTTAGCATGACCAATTCACCTAACCAGCATGTCTTTCAGATTGTGGGAGAAAACCCACGCAGACACGGGGAGAATGTGCAAACTCCACGCAGACAGTGACCCAAGCCGGGAATTGAATCCGGGTCCCTGACACTAAGGCAGCAGTGCTAACCACTGTGCCACAGTGCCAACCTGGTCTTCTGGTCACAAGGCTTTGCCCCTTTGTTTTTGAAAGTATAATCTTTCTGTCCACATCCTTGTGCGCTTCACTGAGACCGGCAAAGACTCTATCATATGCAATGTCAGCACTCTCCCTTGCGGAACTGACAGTGGTGCCACTGTTCTGGCAATGACATCCAGCTGAGCGCATTTGCATTTACATAAGAACATAAGAAATAGGAGCAGGAGTAGGCCATCTAGCCCCTCAAGCCTGCCCCGCCATTCAATAAGATCATGGCTGATCTGAAGTGGATCAGTTCCACTTACCTGCCTGATCCCCATAACCCCTAATTCCCTTACCGATCAGGAATCCATCTATCCGTGATTTAAACATATTCAACGAGGTAGCCTCCACCACTTCAGTGGGCAGATATTCCAGAGATTCACCACCCTCTGAGAAGTAGTTCCTCCTCAACTCTGTCCTAAACTGACGCCCCTTTATTTTGAGGCTGTGCCCTCTAGTTCTAGCTTCCTTTCTAAGTGGA
This sequence comes from Mustelus asterias, assembly GCF_964213995.1. Taxonomy (NCBI): domain Eukaryota; kingdom Metazoa; phylum Chordata; class Chondrichthyes; order Carcharhiniformes; family Triakidae; genus Mustelus; species Mustelus asterias. The sequence goes on along the minus strand of NC_135822.1, from coordinate 14,819,078 downwards.
AAGAATCTCTACCCTATCCAGCCCCTTCATTATCTTATAGGTCTCTATAAGATCCCCCCTCAGCCTTCTAAATTCCAATGAATACACACCCAATCTGCTCAGTCTCTCCTCATAATCAACACCCCTCATCTCTGGTATCAACCTGGTGAACCTTCTCTGCACTCCCTCCAAGGCCAATATATCCTTCCGCAAATAAGGGGACCAATACTGCACACAGTATTCCAGCTGTGGCCTCACCAATGCCCTGTACAGATGCAGCAAGACATCTCTGCTTTTATATTCTATCCCCCTTGCGATATAGGCCAACATCCCATTTGCCTTCTTGATCACCTGTCGCACTTGCAGACTGGGTTTTTGCGTCTCATGCACAAGGACCCCCAGGTCCCTCTGCACAGCAGCATGTTGTAATTTCTTTCCATTTAGATAATAATCCAATTTGCTATTATTTCTTCTAAAGTGAATAACCTCGCATTTGTTAACGTTACTCCATCTGCCAGATCCTCACCCACTCACTCAGCCTGTCCAAATCTCTCTGCAGACCTTTTACGCCCTCCACATGATTCACTTTTCCGCTTATCTTTGTGTCGTCTGCAAACTTTGTTACCCTACACTCAGTCCCCTCCTCCAGATCGTCTATATAAATGGTAAATAGTTGAGGCCCCAGTACCGATCCCTGCGGCACGCCACTAGTTACCATCCGCCAACCAGAAAAGCACCCATTTATTCCGACTCTCTGCTTCCTGTCGGATAGCCAATCCCCAATCCACGCTAACACCCAACTCCGTGTGACCCAATCTTCATCAGCAACCTTTTGTGAGGCACCTTATCAAACGCCTTTTGGAAATCCAAAAACACCGCATCCACCAGTTCCCCTCAGTCAACCACACTAGTCACATCTTCATAAAAATCCAACAAGTTCGTCAAGTACGACTTTCCCCTCATGAATCCATGCTGCATCTGCTTAATCGAACCATTCTTATCCAGAATTTGAAATGTATTCCTCGGTGGCACTGAAAAGTATAACTGTACATAGCCAACAAGACAGCCCACCTCTGCACTCTTGCCAAAGCTACTGGCAGCACTGGCTTATCTTCTCTGAATAAGCCCAGCAAAGGCTCGTGTCCGAAACAACTGTAAAATGCTGACCATAAATGTACTAATGGAATTTTTTGACTGCATATATGACCACAAGCTTTCCTTATTGATTTGGGAATGTGCCTTTTCTGCCTCAGACAACTTCATCTTCCAAGCCTTTTGTGTCCACCCTAAAACCTAAATAGGTAACTTTGTCTGCTTGGAAGGCAAATTTCTCTCATTTAAGCCTAACCCTACTTCTTTAAATTGCTTCAAAACTTCCTCCAAGTTTGCCCTGTGTTCTTCAGGTGTGCCTCCTGCAATTAAAATGTCGTCGAGATAAACCATCACATTTGGGATGCCGTTTAATAGACTTTACATTATAGGTTGTAAAATTGCACTGGCTGATGAGACTCTGAAAGGCAGGCGTGTATATTGGAATAAACCCTTGTGAACATTGATGGTTACCATTCTCTCTGAGTCCTCGTCCAATTTCAACTAGGTATAACTGATGTCCAATCTGGTATATTTTAAACCCCCAGCTAGTTTGTATAGAGGTCTCCAATTTCAGGAATGGGGTTTCTGTCTATTTGAACTCCTCTTTAACTGTCAATTTATAGTCCCCACAAATCATTAAGGTCTGTGCGGCCCATTCTGAAAATTGAACAGGTTTTATGATACCTAACTCTTCCAATCTCGAGTTCAACTTCAACCTTTTGATGAAGTGCACAAGGCACGGGACGAGCTCTGAAAAATGTTGGTGTTGTCTCTGGATTCAAGTATAGTTCAACTCCCCTTATCGGTCCTAATTCATTTTTGAAGACCTCGGAATACAGCAGCTCCTGAAAACCTCCATCTTACTGACTTAATATCTTTAACCAATTCAGTTTAATCTGCTTAAGTCAATCACACCAAATTAAACAAGGTTGATGCTCCTTAATTACCAAAACAGGTAACTGTGCCATCTAATCTTTGTAGGGCACTGTGACTGTGGCTGTCCCTAAAATCTGCAGTGTCTCTCTGGTATAGGTAGACAATATAGCTCCAGACTTGTTTAATCTCAAAGGTCTGAGGCCTTTTTGAAAGTAACCAAATGCCTGTTCCCCTATGACTGTAGTCACAGTCTCTGAGTCGACTTCCATTTTAACAGGTCTGCCATTTACCATCAAGGTTATCTTGATAGGGGCACTTTACTCATTTGGACTTGGTTTAAGATAAACAATTCGGGTCCCTTGTCGGGTTCTTCAGCCAGTTTCTTCACAGGAGTTAAACCGACTGTTGTGGGCTTTTTTTTGCACACTTTTTCCTGACAGCTTTGCTCTACACCACGCTTTTGTTGCATCTGTAATTAACATAATTTCTACATCGGCAGAATTCTTGGGAGTGTTCTCCCCCACATTGAGAAGCTTGTGTCCTCGATGCGGTATCCATTTTATTGGATTCTTCAGTACCCATATTCAGGTAGGTCTCCACAACAGTCATTTCCCACCACAAATGGTTTACTTCGTTTGGCATGCCTTGCATTCACTTACACCCTGTTCTGCACAATCAGTCGTCTGGGCTAGCTCCACCATTTTTCCAAGAGAAATTTTGGTCTTTGTCAACAACTTATTTTGTATAATCAGGCTGTTTATACCACAGACCAAATGGTCCCTCAACATTTCTCCTAAAGCTGGACTAAATTCGCAATGCTCTGTTAATCCGCTCAATATGACCACGAAGCCTTGGACTACTGAGTGAAATTTGATTTAACTGTCCATTATATGGCTGGACGACATTAATATTAAGCTCCCTCTACTAAAATAGTTCAGTACTCCAGGATCATTCTGGGAGTTGGCAGACACATTGGGTCAAATGTGTTCCTGTCTGCAAATCTCTATGGTTCTAATAGCCACACTGGGCAAGGTCAATATTAACAATAAGAAGTTTCTCAACACCAGGTTAAAGTCCAACAGATTTATTTGGTAGCATGAGCTTTCGGAGCGCTGCTCCTTCATCAGGAACACTCACCTGATGAAGGAGCAGCGCTCTGAAAGCTCATGCTATCAAATAAAACTGTTTGGATATTAATCTGGTGTTGAGAGATTTCTTACTGTGCCCACTCCAATCCAACACCGGCATCTCCACATCAATATTAATAAAAGGCTAAAATTCAACAGAAAATCTGAAATACTTGCACAACTGGAGAAAACTGATTACCATTGTCAAATTCTCAATCGATATCTCATGGATCACCACTATTCAGAAACTCAACTGAACTAGCCACATAAATGGCACCGCAGGTCTGAGGCTGGCTACAATGTGGTGAGTGACTCACCTGACTCCCCAAAACTTTTCATTTTGTTTACTTATTAGTCACAAGTAGACTTACATTCACACTGCAAGTTACTGTGAAAATCCCCTAGTCGTCACACTCTTGTGCCTGTTTGGATACACAGAGAGAATTTAGCATGGCCAATTCACCTAACCTGCACATCTTTGGACTGTGGGAGGAAGCCGGTGCACCTGGAGGAAGCCCACACAGACAGAGGGAGAATGCAAACTCCACACAGACAGTGACCCAAGACGAAAATCGAACCCGGGTCCCTAGCGCTGTGAGGCAGCAGTGCTAACTACTGTGCCACTGTGCTGCTCTACATAAGGCACAAGGCAGGGGTGTGATGGAATACTCTCCAGTTTCCTGAATGGGTACAACTGCTCGAGAAACTCAACAACAAAAGACAATGCGATCTGTTTATTGGCACCCAATCAGGAGATTGAGCATCCACCCTATCAATAACTGGTGAATCACAGCTATAGCATGCACCATCCACCTGCAAGATACACACCTAAACACCAGCACATTTAACATTCAAGTGATGCATCATCCTGAACTCGCTACATATTGTTGCCATTATTGCAGGTCAATTTCTAGAGCTTACGTAATAGCATTTTGGGGGCACCTTCACCACATTGACTACAAAGGTTCAAAAAGGTGGCCTACCTATTTAAAGTTGGATAATAAATGTTGACCTTGCCAACACCTGAATCCTGAGAATTAATGTTTAAAAAAGCAAACTATCATATCGCAACTTAGAACCAAAGCAGTTGCATAGCTTATTGTTGAAGTCATAGCTGGTAACTGTTTGTCCAAAGGTCAAAGCAATGTTCTATTCAAAGTAAATTTTAATAAGTTCTGTGTTCATCTGCCTATCAGCTCAACAGAATGAGAGAACATGAAGTCATAAAACATTAAGGGAAACAGAAAGGGACATCAAGAGACTAATCAAGAAAAGTGAGACTCAAAGAAATTCGGGTGTCATCAACTGAGCAAAACTTGACATTTTTTCCCCCTGGACAAAATAAATGGTAATTAAATAAAATCAATTTCTTTGACGTGAAATGTGTGAAAGTTTTGTCTTTTTTTTAACATGCAGAATTATAAACTTGTCAATTCAGGATACCACTAATTGAATGAGTTTAACATTTCCTATACAATAGGGTTTCCCAAACTTTGCAAGCCACGGAACCCCTAGTCACCTCCCAAAAGCATCAGGGAACCCAAAGCATTCTCATAATGTTGGTTCCCTTTTTTTGCTGCAATATAGGTGCAAACACAATAATCAAATGTGAACAAATCTTTTCTTACTATATCTATGCATATATTAGAATTGAAAAGAGGCACAAAGTCACAAATACATTAAGATAAAAGCAAATCACTGTGGAATCTGAAACAAAAACAGAAAATGCTGGAAAGTCTGATAGCATCTGTGGAGACAATAGAACTAACGTTTCGAGTCTGGATGACCCTTTGTCAAAGCTGAAGACACTAGAAAATTGGGTGATATTTATACTGTTAGGGTGAGGGGGGTGGGAGAAATTGACAAAGATGTCATAGACAAAAAGACAAAGGGAATGTAAATGGTGGTGATCAAGGCTAAGAAGGGTGCTGATAGCAGCCCATTAAGAGATCAGATTGTGCAAGTGGCAGAACAAAGGTAAGCAGAGCTTAAAGAAAAACCTGAGATGGGTCTAGTCGAGTGAGGGGAGGGGAGACCATAGTGGGGGAAAAAGATGGAAAGTGAGATTTTAAAAAAGGTGGAAAAATAAAATGTTGGAAGGAAAAAAAAACACCTACCCACACACACACCTCCAAGTGCCATGCAGAATTACACATTCATAAGATGCCTAGATACATCTATTGTTCATGTTCTTCACTACCAATATTTTATAAGCTTCATTATAGAAACCACAAAAGAACTATTTTAGCTAACTTATGACACATCTGAAGTTAATTCTAATTTATTATAACTCATACTACAGGCAGGAGAGTCTGCACTCCTGCACGTGTCTTTTTAGATTTCGCAGGCCTATCATTTATTACCATTATTTTCTCATTTCAGACCTGACCTGCAGCCTTTTTTTGTCAATTTCACCTGAATTTTCCTCTTTTTATGGGTATATCTGATGAACAGCCTCAATTGTTCACATAGTGTGTGTTCCTCTCATGTCTCCAATTACCTTATGCTTCTTTTCACAGCCTGATGTAAAGAATGTCCCAATTAAAAAACAATGTCTTGTGTTTCTGTTAAATAGGTTACAGGTCATTCTTGTCTACAAGATTCAAGTCACGAGTGCAATGGAATACTTGCCACACTCATGTATCAGTGCAGCTCAAACCGAGAAGCTCAAAACTATCCAAGACAAAGCAGCACAATTGATCGGCATCCCATCCATCATCTTAAACATTTATTCCCTCCATCACCACCACAGTGACAGCAGTGTACAACGTATACAAGATGCACTGCAGTCTCCTGGGACAGTACCTTCCAAACCTCTGTGACTATTAAAAACAACCACCACCTGCTAGTTCCCCTCCAAGCCACTATACTGTTGTTCCTTCACTGGGCCAAAACCCTGAAACCTCCTTCCTGACAGCACTGTGGGTGTTCCTGCACCAGATACATTGCAATGATTCAGGAAGGCAGTTCATCACCACTTCCTTGAGGGCAATTAGGAATGGGCAATAAATCCTGGCCTTGCCAGTGATGCTCCCATCCCATGAAAGAATAAGTAAAAGTGGGTTTTCCATTTCTTCCCTCCCTTAATGCAATTTAAATTAAAAAACGTTACACATATTAATTTTTTTAACAAACATACACTAGGGAAGAGCTTCTACCATTCCTACCCAGTCTGCGCATATAATTCCATACTTGTGATAAGCTCAATGTTCGCTGAAGTGACCAAGCAAATCATTCAGTTGTAAAACAACCTCAGCAATACTGATTAATAAAAAAATAAATTGAACCTTATCTATTGCCAATGTATCAGTATAAGAATAAGACAAAGGCAATTTCAGTACTGTCAAATCCTAAACTAATTCTGGGGGCTGGTGGTCAACCTGGGAAATTGTCCTACAGACTAATCAAGCAACAGCCTGAAAGAGTGATTCTTATTCAGAATCATAGTAACTTGTAGCACTCTTGAACAGGCATTGTCCCACCTGATAGCAGGATACATTCACCAGAGAAGGGAGCACAGTGACAGACAATTAGGTGGGAGTGGGATTGGTGATATGCCTCAGGAAAATTCTGATCAAACAAAACTCAGGAAACCTCCATTTGACCAAACTCCCAAGGCCCCCCAGCCCCTCCCCACAGCACCACTGCCATCACAACTGATAGATTAATATTTCTCCATATTGAACACCACTCGGAGGAAGCATTGAGGGAAGCAAGGTCACAAAAGAGACTCTGGTTATGCTTCAACCAGGACTACTCAATGATATTGTCAACAGAATCCACAAACATGGGAAAGGGCGAAGAGAACATTTGTGTCTAAATGAAGCGAAAAAAATCGCACACAACAAAGAAAGATGCTGAAATAAATGTACAACATCAAGTTGTACATCAGCCAAGTTTCAATAACTGAACAGTGAAAACCAAGCCATATAAAGGCACAAAAACTCTATTCCACCATAGCTGCTCTTAGTCATAAATTCTTTGGATGGCCTTGTCCTACACCTCTACAATCTCCTTCAGTTTAACACACTCCGTTTTTCCTTTGTTAAGTACACTGATGTAAATTCTAGGCTAAAGGCTCAACATAGTTGCAAGTTGTTATTGTTGGATAATTCAGTAAAAAAAACCCATTAAAAAGCATGAGGAAAAACTATGAGAAAAAATGAAGGTCAAATGAAATTCAAGAAGTAGGCCATTCAATAAGATCATGGCTGATCTGATTGAGGTCTTACTGTCTGCTCTCCATAAACTTCAACGCCCTTGTAAATTAAAAAAAAATGTTGTCCAGCAGCCTCGAGTATATTTCATGCACCAGGCTCCTCTGCTGCCTGGGGAAGAGAATTCCAAAGACTAAGGATCCTCAGAGAAGAAATTCCTCTTCATTTCCATCTTAAACGAGAATCTCCCTTACTTTTAAACTGTGCTTCCAAGTTCTAGATGCTCCCAGGAGAGGAAACTTCTCTCAGCCTCTATCCTGTCAACCCTCAGAATCTTTCTCATTCTTCTAAACTCCAAGTAATATAGGTCCAGCCTGCTGAACTCTAAATAGAAAAATACCTAAGTAAATCAAATCAGTAAGAATCAATAGTTTCTTGACCGAATAAAACAAACCAAATCTTTAACTGGTAGAGTTTTGCTGAAAAATCAAACAAATTATGTTTGTTTTTGGCTGCTATCTTTCAAACATATCTGAACAAAAGAAATGCATCATTAAATTGTACCGTGAAAGAACAAAGAACACGAGGGAAGTTAACATAAAACAGTAGGTGTTATGTGAAAACTTAATGTAGCTAGTTAAATTTCTAACAATTACATTGACAACTGTTCTGACTCAATCAAACTGGGGCAAGATACTGAGTCAAGAACTGAACGTTATGAAATTGGTAAACTATCAACGAAGCCTACAAATGATGTACTGGGATAGCCTAACCGAGGGTGGGTTTAGGACTAAAAGGGTGTCATAAGTACCAAATCTCATATTTTTGATGATTTTCCAAAAATTATAACTCAGTCCCATCGCATCTTCCCTGCAGGTGGCATGGTAGCACAGTGGTTAGCTCTGTTGCCTCACAGCACCAAAAACCTTGGTTCAATTCTGGCCTTGGGTGACTGTGTGGAGTTTGCACATTCTCCCCGTGTCTGTGTGGGTTTCCTCTCACAATCCAAAGATGTGCAGGTTAGGTGGATTAGGTATGGTAAATGTGCTGTATTATGGGGATTTAAGTATTCACAGAAATAATAATACTAACTACGACAGCTTAACTGCTCTCAGATGGGAGAAATAAGAAAAAACTATGTCTAACCATGGAACAGTACGATATTCGAAAGTGAAGAAGCCTGCAAGCTAGAACACCTTCCACTATTAACTATAAGCAGAGTTGTTCAAAACAAAACCAAAGTGGGGAGAGAATGAAGAACAAAATTAGGCATAAACAATAAATCATGTCAACTTCTAGCACATGGAGGTATGCACTACTTACCATATGCCTTTGGCAGGTCCGAGGAACAAGTCTGTGACAGCGCTTATGGACCAACAATTTGCAGTTGATACACTTGTAGCCCTGCCTGCCTAGACCCCATATCCTTTCACTGCAGTGTCCACAGTAGGCCTTCTGCAGAGAAGAAAAACAGAATTAGCACATATTTTCAATGTTAGGTCTTAAAAATTGTACCCACTTATGACAAGCGTGCCTGTTCTCCACAAATGGACTTGAATGCAAGAGGTTGTTGAATTAAGGTCAATCCCACAATGCAGTGTGGAAAAGGAAGCTGGTCAAAGGGAAGCTGGTGCTGAGAGGACGTTGCTCCTCATGGGGATAATCTAGAACACGGGCACAGTTTCAGAATAAGAGGTTCCCCCATTCATGACAAGGATAAGGATGAGGCAGCAGCAATGTTACTGGACTAGCAATCACGAGGTCAAGACTAATGATCTAGGAACGCGGGTTCAAAGTCCACCACCGCAGCTGCTGGAATTTTAATTTGATTAATTAATAAATTCCTGTGATTATAAAACTCTGGAATTGAAAGTTACCCTCAGTAATAATGCCACAAAACTATCATTGCTTATTGTGAAAACCCATCTGGTTCACTAATACAGTGGTTTTTAACAGGTGTGCTGTGAGAACTATCCCAAGTGTGCTGTAAAGTTTTGTACAAAGGCAACGAAAATCAATGTAAAGCATATTGTTTCATCGTAAACAATATTCAATCCAACCAGAAGTACAACTTATAAAAGTCATGAAAATTAGGTATTGGTCTTTCAATTCTAAAACATGAACATTTTAAATGCAGGTGGCCAAAGGGTGAAATTGAGATGATGTGATCATTTTTACTCATCGCCATAGAAACCAAGCAGTAGCATTTGCGTGCTTTTTGTATTGAAAGTAAAGCAAGACAAAACAAGCTAGTTTGAGGCACTGAAATTGACTGAATCCACATTTATTTACTCGATCTATTTTATGTCCCCTGATCTTAGACAAAATGGGTAAGTTTGATTTCGCCATTTATTCAATCGCTGATGAAACATCTGAACCCCAAGAAAAAGAAAACAAAAAATCTTCAGAGACAGAATAATGAGGGCCAACTGGCCTTTGGATTTTCATGGACAGGGGATGCTGCTTGCCCCTTACCTGAATGTCTCATCTGCATAGAGAAGCTGGCAAGCTTTGCGCTGGTACCAAGATGAAATACCATTTGCAGACAAAACACTCATCCCTTACAAACAACAACGTTCAGTATTTCAAAGACTTTAAAGAAAACATGAAGCAGATCCGACATCTGATGGGAGCGTGCATGGGTATCAGATAAAGCTCAAGAGGCGAGTTAACTGTTGGCTGAGCTTGTAGCAAAATCAAAAAAGCCCTATATCATTGCCAAAATTATGCTTGCATGTAAAACAAAATCATTGGTGTGACGATAGGAGCTGATGCTTCAAAAGAGATTGACAAGATTCCATTCTCTGATAATACAGTTAAACGGTGAATTGACGACATGTCAGCTGATGTCGAGGAGATGCTGAAAGAGAAGTTAGCGACTAGTGTTTTGCAGATTGATGAGTTCACCGATACAAGCGAACACTGGCAGCTGCTGGCCAATGTTCGGTATGTTGATGGGGGACTTCGTTTAGGAGAATTTTTTATTCTCTAAGGAAGTACCACATTATGCAACTGGCAAGGAAATATTTTGGGTAATAGGTACTCATTTGAAGGAAAACAAACTTACCTGGGCCATATGTTGGAGCATTTGCACTGAGGGAGCAGCCTCCGTGATGGGGAAAGTCAAAGGACGTGTCAGTTAGGTGAAAGAGCCAAATTCCTGAAATTCACATCAACCATTGTATCCTCCACCATGAAGAGCAAAATCCTGACATGCATATCAACCATTGTATCCTGCAATATGAAACTCTTGTAGCCAAAACACTGCCACTAGGTAGCTGCAATATGAGAGCAAGCCGTGAAAATCATGAATTACATAAAATTCATGTAATCGTGAATTACATAAAAGCACGTTTGTTCACAATTTTGTGCGCAGAAATGCGGCCGGGCATCAGTTTACTGTTACACACAGGTGCGTGCCATGGTTATCCCCAGAGAGAACTGACAGAGATTTCAAAATACATGAACTGCCTTATAAAAAGTTACTATCTGATAATTATTGTGGGCTAAGCTTGGATATCTTGCACACATTTTCAGCCATCTGAATGAGCTGAATGCTAAAATGCAGGGGAAGAACGAGACAATCCTGACCATCACAGTTGAACTTTAAGGCTGTGTGTCAAAACTGGGCCTTTGGCAAAAGACAGTGACAGAGGGTTCATTTGAGACATTGTTAGCAGCAGATGCAGCTGTCAAAACGCTGTTAAGAGAAGTTTAAATACTACTTCCCCTCAACAAATGTGGATGACTACGACTGGATATGTGATCCGTTTTTCACTTTTGGGACGACACGGTTGCTGCCTCACAGCGCCAGGGACCCGGGTTCCATTCCGGCCTTGGGTGACTGCCTCTGTGAAGTTTGCATGTTCTGCCTGTGTCTGCGTGTGTTTCCTCTGGATGCTCTGGTTTCCTCCCACAGTCCAAAGATGTGCGGGTTAGGTGGATTGGCCATGGTAAATTGCCCCATAGTGTCAGGGGGATTAGCAGGCTAAATATATGGGGATAGGGTCTGGGTGGGATTGTTGTTGGTGCAGGCTCGATGGGCCGAATTGCCTTTTTCTGCACTGTTGGAATTCTGTGATTCTGATTCATAACAAAAGCTGGAATTAAAAGAAAGAACTACAGAGTGTGGACTTGGTACCCTCATAGATCCATCTGTAGTTCTGGTACCCAGAATTACAGATGGATCATGCAATGAAGCTGAAGTTTGGAGGGGTGTCTTTGGATGTGTCCTAGTTGCCTGCGGCACATGAATATCTGGGGATCTGACCACTCTTGCCGTTTCCGACAAGAGTGCTCGGCGGGCTAGCATTTTCAACACAGGCACATGTAAAAAAACAACAGGAGGGAGCATTTGTCAGTGGAACAAGATTTGCAGGTGGTCCTTTCAGCAATTCTTCCCCAGATCAAAAGACTCTGCGCATACCAGCAGCCTCAGGTTTCCCACTAATCCGGTACGTTGCTGTTACTTTGCATTTTGCTCTGATCCATTGAATTTCAATTATTTATTGGTTCAACTATTTAATAAAAATTATATTTTAAAAAATAGTTCTAAACATGAAATTCATAATGAGAAAAAGGCAAAATTTAGACACCTGAACTGGGTGCAATGTGTGGAATGGATTTAGGATGATGAATAGGTAGAAATAGTTGAGTTGAGCATATTTTGTAAATATGTCTGTGCTCACTGTCAAAGATGGTGCATTCTGTGTGAATTTGAAACGTGAATGAATTTAATCTTTATTTAGCTTGTTGTAAACAATATGCTGCAGATCTCTCTAGTAAGATCTGTAGCCACCATAAATTTAAGTAATTGTGACGTTCATGAGCAATGGATTCAGCTGAAAAAAGTGGGCGTGCCATGGAATTATTTGTCTCATTGAAGCGTATCTTGTTACTGAAAAGGTTGCACTCATGCAATTCTGGAAGGAAATCTACCATCCTCACCTAGTCTGGCTTACAAGCGACTCCAGATCTCAGCAATGTTGTTGACTCTTAGCTGTCCTCTGATACAGCCTAAGTAAGCCACTCAGTTGTACCAAACCACTCCAGGAAAGTCAACAAAGGAATAAAACAGGACAGACCACCTGGCATTGAATTAAGCATCGGAACTGACAATGGTACACCCGCCCTGCTAACCCTGCAAAGTCATCCTTCCTAACGTCTGGGGACTTGTGCCAAAATTGGGAGAGCTGTTCCACAGTCTGACAAAGATATACTTACAGAATCACACCCTCCAGGCAATGTCACAGACTCTGCCATCACCATCCCTGAGTATGTATGTCCTGTCCCACTGTCAGGAGGGACCCATCAGAGGCAGCAGTGCAGTGCTATGCAGTCAAGTGGGAGTTGCCCTGGGAGTCCTCAACATTGATTCCAGATCCCATGAAGTTTCATGGGGTATCGGGTTAAACATAAGCAATTAAACCTCCTACTGATTACCATCCATCGCATTCCCTCATTTGATAATCAGTTGGTACTCCTCCATGTTGAACACCATTTGGAAGAAGCACTGAGGGTACCAAGTCCACACTCTGGGTGAGAACTTCATTGTCCATTACCAAGAGTGGTTCAATAGCACCACTATTGACCAAGCAGGCCAAGACCTGAAAAACATATTTTTCAAACTAATTGTAGAGTCTGTCGGGGTGGTAATTGGTCAGATTGGATTTGTCCTGCTTTTTGTGGATAGGACATAACTGGGCATTTGTTGATCTTGTCGAGTCAATGTCAGTGTTATAGCTGGACTGGAACAGTCCAGTTCGACACATGGCTAGTTCTGGAACACGCATCTTCAGTACTACCATCAAGACAGTTGGCAGAAAATAAGGAGAGAGCAGATGAATTAAACTGGTGTTTTTGCATCAGTCTTCACTATAGAGAGTACAAGTAACATCCCAGAAGTAGCTGTAAAACAAGCTGAAAGGAAGATGACGTGGAAGGCGGAACTCGGAAAAATTACAATCACTAGGAAAGTGATACCGACAAAATTGTTGGTGCTGCAGCTGGAAGACTTCAGTCTAAGGTCTTAAAAGCAGCAGCGAGTGACATAGTTCATGTGTCATTTTACCAAAATTGCCTAGATTCAGGTAAGGTTCCATTAGATTGGAAAATTGTAAATGTAACTTCTTTATTTAAAAAGGGAAGGATACAGAAAGCAGAAAGCTACAGGCCGTTAGCTTAATATGTTATAGAGAAAATATTAGAAGCTATTATTAAAGACGTTATAGCAGGGGACTTAGAAAAAATCAAGGCAATCAGGCAGAGTCCATGTTGTTGTGTGAAAGGGAAATAATATTTAACCTACTTACTGGACTTCTTTGAAGTAACATGCTGTGGGTAAAGGGGAACTGGTGAATATGCTGCACTTAGATTTTCAAACGTCATTTGATAAGGGTGCCACTTGAAAGGTTATTGCGGAAAATTAAAGTTCATGGTGTAGGGAGTAGTATATTGGCATGGATATAAGATAGGCTGGCATTCTTTTTCTGGCTCCAGGCTCCTAACCAGTGGTGTGACCAGCTCTCTGACTGCACTATCCACGTAGCACTCAGCCTTGCGGATGCACGCCAGTGATCCCAGCCACTGCTTGAGCTCCAAAACTCAGAGCTCAGGTTGCTGTAGATGGTGACACTTCCTGCACATCATCGTCTAGATCAGCAGTAGTGTCCATAACTTTCCACATACTTTATGACGCGCATTCCATGTTACCGAACTGTCCTGTCAGGCCTTTACTTAACTTTGGTTTATATATATCAACTTACTTTTACTTGGCCTTAATGGATGAATCCAACACACACTTAACCACTCAACATGCTTACTATTAGCAATAAACTTCACTCAAAGCACCTCTTTCCCCCATGCACGATTTCCCATGCGAATCTAATTAGCTACTCACTCTGGTGTAGTCACCTGACCGTGCACCCTTTACTGGTCTTCGTATGTTATGAACACTAACTCTTTCATTATCCATTTTTTTTTACATTGGGAAGCATGTTGCCTCTGCTCTGCATTCTCCAGTAACTCTTTATATAGTAAGAAGTTCAATACATGGTAGAATCATGGACTTGTATCCATGTCTAATTTTTCTGCAGCATACTATTCTGCTGCAATAAAGCAACCTGCCCCCTATCCTCCTTTAAATGATGACACATTTGGAAATATTACAAAAATGTTTTAGAAAATTATTCTGCAGCTTTAATCCAACTGAATTTGATCATATATGGTAAATGAAGTCAGAATGCGAGCTAGTCGGTGAGATAATACATTAACTGCTTAGTACAACGACATAAGGAGCTCATTTCTCACACAACAATCTTGTAATTTCAATAGTGCATCTTCAGAAAAGGACAAGCTACTTCAAAACCAGCTGTTCCATATTGGGTGATAGAAACAGCAAGACAGCATGGAAGTCCAAACAGCAGAGAAAGAAATGAAAACATGAATTAGCAGAAGTGTGAATATGAACTTATAAATTGATTACAGAACAACATTAGCAGTTGGGGTCATGTTACCACTGGAGAATTAGAAAAAGTCTGTTAATTTATGACAGGTGAGAACACTCCAACCGGTTTATCTCATTTTACCTTACATTTACCCTACTACAGATTATCTCTTGTATTAGAATAATTATAGGTATATAGAGGTCAGATAAAGTGGTTGGAGCATGCTTACTAGGTACATCAAGGAGTTAAAATTACATCCTAAGTCGAAGCCATTCAAGTCAACCAAATGTGTTATAACTTCCAAACATATTTCAAACTGGAGATCAATTCCATAACAGGTGCTAACCCATGGCATTACAAACATTGTCAGAAAACATGGTTACCCCATTTGTCTACCTTTAATTTGGTTATTGATGATCTGCTTTTCATTTTTTGCTTCTGTCTCTCTTTTTGTTATTCTCGGCTGCTTTTTTCTGCTTGACAGCTCCTTTGTCTCCTTTTTAACCCTCTTCTTCTTCTTCAATTGTCTCCGTCAACCTCCTTTGGATGGAGATGGTGAGAAGGTACGAGTGATGCAGTAATGAAAAGTGGAGCCAGAGGAAATGGGCGAGGTATTAAATGAGTACTTTGCGTCAGTATTCACCAAGGAGAAGGACTTGGTGGATGATGAATCTGGGAAAGGATGTGTAGATAGTTTGAGTCATGTTGAGATCAAAAAGGAGGTGGTACTGGGGTTCTTGAGAAATATTAAGGTAGACAAGTCCCCAGGGCCTGATGGGATATACCCCAGAATACTGAGAGAGGCAAGGAAGGAAATTGCTGGGGCCTTGAGAGAAATCTTTGTATCCTCATTGGCTATAGGGGAGGTCCCAGAGGATTGGAGAATAGCCAACTTTGTTCCTTTGTTTAAGAAGGGTAGAAAGAATAATCCAGGTAATTACAGGCCGGTGAGCCTTACATCAGTGGTAGGGAAATTATTGGAGAGGATTCTTCGAGACAGGATTTATTCCCACTTGGAAATAAGTGGACGTATAAGTGAGACGCAACATGGCTTTGTGAAGGGGAGGTCGTGTCTCACGAACTTGATCGAGTTTTTCGAGGAAGTGACGATGATGATTGATGAGGGTACAGCTGTGGATGTTGTCTACATGGACTTCAGTAAGGCCTTTGACAAGGTCCCTCATGGCAGATTGGTGCAGGTGGTGAAGTCGCATGGGATCAGAGGTGAGTTGGCAAGGTGGATACAAAACTGGCTCGGTCAAAGAATGATGTGGAGATGCCGGCGTTGGACTGGGGTAAACACAGTAAGAAGTTTAACAACACCAGGTTAAAGTCCAACAGGTTTATTTGGTAGCAAAAGCCACACAAGCTTTCGGAGCCTTAAGCCCCTTCTTCAGGTGAGTGGGAATTCTGTTCACAAACAGGGCATATAAAGACACAAACTCAATTTACATGAACAATGGTTGGAATGCGAATACTTACAGCTAATCAAGTCTTTAAGATACAAACAATGTGAGTGGAGAGAGCATCAAGACAGGCTAAAGAGATGTGTATTGTCTCCAGACAGGACAGTCAGTGAGACTCTGCAGGTCCAGGCAAGCTGTGGGGATTACAAATAGTGTGACATGAACCCAATATCCCGGTTGAGGCCGTCCTCATGTGTGCGGAACTTGGCTATCAGTTTCTGCTCAGCGACTCTGCGCCGTCGTGTGTCGTGAAGGTCGCCTTGGAGAACGCTTACCCGAATATTAGAGGCCGAATGCCCATGACCGCTGAAGTGCTCCCCAACAGGAAGAGAACAGTCTTGCCTGGTGATTGTCGAGCGGTGTTCATTCATCCGTTGTCGCAGCGTCTGCATGGTTTCCCCAATGTACCATGCCTCGGGACATCCTTTCCTGCAGCGTATCAGGTAGACAACGTTGGCCAAGTTGCAAGAGTATGTACCGTGTACCTGGTGGATGGTGTTCTCACGTGAGATGATGGCATCTGTGTCGATGATCCGGCACATCTTGCAGAGGTTGCTGTGGCAGGGTTGTGTGGTGTCGTGGTCACTGTTCTCCTGATGGGTGGGTAGTTTGCGGCAGACAATGGTCTGTTTGAGGTTGTGCGGCTGTTTGAAGGCAAGAAGTGGGGGTGTGGGGATGGCCTTGGCAAGATGTTCGTCTGATGTACGCTGAAAGATGCTTTCATACGAACAGGATATGGCGCTCGACTCATCGATCGACAGTTCCGATGCGCCACAGCGAAAAACCGTACCGACCTCCTCAAAAGACAAACACGGGACACAGTGGACAGAGTACCCTTCGTCGTCCAGTACTTCCCCGGAGCGGAGAAGCTACGGCATCTCCTCTGGAGCCTTCAACATGTCATTGAAGACGACGAACATCTCGCCAAGGCCATCCCCACACAATGTATTGGCATGTTCGAGATGCAGTTATGCTGCCTGAACCACTCTGGTGGTGCTCTTCAGTTCAGTCCCCAGAATGTCTCCCGTATCATGGTAGTCTGCTGTGCCTTGTGTAGCAGTGGGCCGACATTCTGGAGGAAAACCACCATGCGTATTCTTCTGGGGAGGAGGCAGACCAGGAGGGAAAGCCAGAAGAAGATCCGAGGATGGAGACCAGCAAGGGTCCAGAATGCTAAATGGACCAGGGAGGCCCTGATTGCCGCCAGATGCTCCCTAAAATTGAACCACTCCACCTGTGCTCTTGCAAGAGCCCTGTCCATCCTTCCAAGACCCTTACCTACCGTTCCAGGACCCTTGTCGACACCCCCCCCCAGAAAAACACTTCTGCCTTCTCCCCCTCCGAGAGTTTCATTGACATCACACCAGGGTGATAGGCCTGGGTTTGCTGTGTTAGCAAGTGACTTGTTAAGGCGGGAGAGAGTGATGACTTGCTGAGAGGCAAGCTGTGATGCTGCTCTGGAGCTGTCCAAGTCTGACTCCTGCCTGTCTTCTGATTGTACATAGACCTCCAAGCTCGTGTCTGAGCGAGGCCTAGGGTTCAGTGATTGAGGAGGCTGTCATTCCAGGAGGTCATTCATTTTCTCGCGACAGTGAATGGTAGTCCTGTGTCAGGCTGCTGACATTGACTGTCGCAGCCACTGTATCCCAGGCCACATTTGCTTCCCTGCTTCTGGTTTATCCAACCACTCGGGTACAGGGTGGCCTGCCTCTCTTCCACTGCTTCCAGCAGCCTTCCGAGATCTGCCTCCATGAAGTATGGAGCTGCCCTCTGCGCTGCCATCCTACTGGCTTAACTGGCTGTGAGTGCTGAGGGAGTGTTTAAGTGCAGCTTCCCCTTGTTAACGCCAGTTAGGATCATAGAATCTATAGTGCAGAAGGTGGCCATTCGGCCCATCGAGTCTGCACTGACCACAATCCCATCCAGGCCCTAACCCCATAAACCCATACATTTACCCTAGCTAGTCCCCCTGACACTAAGGGACAATTTAGCATGGCCAATCCACCTAACCTGCACATCTTTGGACTGTGGGAGGAAACCGGAGCACCCAGAGGAAACTCACGCAGACATGAAGAGAATGTGCAAACTCCACACAGGATGAGTCACGTGCCTGGCGACTCCATACTGGCATGTTTCAAGTGGGGTTTCTTTCAGTGCAGTAAATGTGGGACAATAATGATACGACTTGTGCTGGATCACAGTGATTTTCTCGCCCAAAATGACACTGCGATTATTCGGGAAAATTCCACCCATAATCTTGTGCTCTCACGTGTGTTGAGCATGGAAGCAGGACGGGTAGGTCCTGAGGCTGTGGATGTGCGGTTGTGCCCCCTCCATGCATCCCCCAGCCCAAAACCACTTCTTCCTGTTGTTTAGGTTACTCCACCATCCTGGGATTGCAGAGCCTGCCATTCCGGCAACAATCAGTGTCCCCAGTGGCTCTGCTGAGCACAAGAACTGCTGGCTTCTGATTGGTCAGAAGTTTTTGGAAGGTCAGACTTCTGCTCCCAGGGTTCTGATTTCAGGGGAAGGTCTGCTGCTGGCCTCACCACTAGCATGTGGTGGTCGTAGACCTTCCCAAAAAGTTTAGCTCAGTTGGTTGGACAGTTGGTTAGTGATGCAGCAGGGTGATGCCAATAATGCGAGTTCAATTTACTGTACCGGCTGAGGTTATTTGTGAAGGCTGGCCTTCTCAATCTTGCCCCTCGCCTGAGGTGTGGCGATCCTCAGGTTGAATCACCAGCAATCAGCTCTCCTCCTCGAAGGAGAGAGCAGGCTATGGTCATTTGGGACTATGGCGACTTTATCTTTCAGATTATGACAAAGGAAATATGAAAATATCAGGAAAAACAAAGAAATTTGGAAAACAAACCAATATTACAAAATTTAATTATAAGGACCATGAAAATATTAAAAATATTCATGTATACACAAAGAAAATGAACAAAAATAAGATGAGATAGGGCAAAGAACTAATGCAGAAGCTAAATTCATGGGTAATGACTGTGAAATGCCAAAAGTACTGAATAGTTTCTTTGCTTAATATTCATCAGACCAACAATGTGAGCATGACAACAGAAGAGATCAAAGGTAGTGTGAGAAAATGGCATTGTGGCACAAAATCATTCATAATCTAGTTGAATGGTGGAGCAGCCTCAGTGGTGCAAACAATTTACTCCTGCTCCCATTTCCTCTGTTCCAATTTAAGGCAGAAAGGGGATCTAACATAAACTAAATCAATCTTAGAGAAGATAAAAGGTCTGGGCTGGACAGATTTCACCTGTACATATTAAAACAAGTTCGGGAAGAGATAACAGAGGCATTAGAATCACATATAGTGCCAGAGGGCTGGGAGATTATTGCACCTTTTCAACAAAAAAAGTGCTAAATATAAATATTCCCGCAGCAAAGTACAGCTCAACTGATGCATCCTGAGGCTTTAATTTTTGTTATTCTTAAAATTGAAGATATAACAAGTCCGGGCCCAATTGGCTTAGCAGTGCTGGTAGGAAAATAAAATAGAATTCTTACCCGATGTGTTAACAGAAAAATATTTTAAAACTGAAAATATAATTTGACTTTTTGAAATGTAACAAAAAGGGTAGAGAAGGGTGACACATTAGACACTACAAGGTCTTTATGAAGTCTGAAGACAGATTAGTGATTAAATGTAGCGATCATGTAGCAGAATGGATAGCAAGCTGGCTACATAACAGAAAATAGAGTGGAGATTAATTGGTCAGACTCGCACAAAGTGGAAAATGGTGTTCCACAAGGATCAATACTGAGATCACTGCTGCTCACAATTTACATAAATAAATTAGACTTGGGGATCAAGAGTACAAGATCAAAATTTGTGGACAACACAATTCTGGGGTGCAGCTAATACAGAGGAGGACTGGAGTAAAATATAGGAAGGTATTAAAAAGCTATGAAATGGCATGTAATTGACAAAGGAAATTCAAGATAGGCAAGTGTGAGGTGGTACATTTTGGTAAAAAGATTAAGTAGGCCACATACTCCTGGGAAGAAGAGCCTAATTGATAGATGATCAGAGGAATCTTGAAGTACAAGGACTCTTCCCCCTCACCTCCCATAATTACCCTTCCAACTCCCTTTTGACACCCAGCTCCTCGCCCACTCCATCCGATAAATACTATGCAATTCAATGGATAGCGTTTCCATGTTGTTTTGATTTGATTTATTATTGTCACATGTATTAACATACAGTGTAAAGTATTGTTTCTCGCGTGCTATATAGACAAAACATACCGTTCATAGAGAAGGAAACGAGAGAGTGCAAAATGTAGTGTTACAGTCATCGCTGGGTGTAGAGAAAGATCAACTTAATGCAAGGTAAGTCAATTCAACAGTCTGACAGCAGCAGGGAAGAAGCTGTTCCTGAGTTGGTTGTTTCGTGACCTCAGACATTTGTATCTTTTTCCCGAAGGAAGGTGGCGGAAGAGAGAATGTCTGGGGTGCGTGGGGTTCCAATTGTGCTGGTTGCTTTGCCGAGGCAGCAGGAAGTGTAGACAGTGTCAATGGAATGGGAGGCTGGTTTGCGTGATGGATTGGGCTACATTCACGACCTTTTGTAGTTCCTTGCAGTCTTGGGCAGAACAGGAGCCATACTAAGCTGTGATACACCCAGAAAGAGTGCTTTCTATGGTGCATCTGTAAAAGTTGGAGAGAGTCATAGCTAACATGTCAAATTCCCTTAGTCTTCTGAGAAAGTAGAGGTGTTGGTGGGCTTTCTTAACTATAGTGTCGGCATAGGGGGACCAGGACAGGTTGTTGGTGATCTGGACACCTAAAAACTTGAAGCTCTCGACCCTTTCTACTTTCTCTCCGTTGATGCAGACAGGGGCATGTTCTCCTTTAGGCTTCCTGAAGTCAATGACAATCTCCTTCGTTTTGTTGACATTGAGGGAGAGATTATTGTTGCCGCAGCAGCTCACCAGATTCTCTATCTCATTCCTGTATTCTGTCTCGTCATTGTTTGAGATCCGACCCACTACGGTGGTGGCATCAGCAAACTTGAAAATCGAATTGGAGGGGAATTTGACCACACAGTCATAGGTGTATAAGGAGTATACTAGTGGACTGAAAACACAGCCTTGTGGGGCACCGGTGTCGAGGATGATCGTGGAGGTGTTGTCCATCCTTACTGATTGTGGTCTGTGAGTTAGGACGTTCAGGATCTAGTCGCAAAGGGAGGTGCCGAAGCCCAGGCTATGGAGTTTGGGGGTGAGTTTCGTGGGAATAATAGTGTTGAAAGCTGAGCTGCAATCAATAAATAGGAGTCTGACCTAGGTATCCTTGTTATCTAGATGTTCCAGGGTTGAGTGCAGGGCCAGGGAAATGGCATCTGCTGTGGACCTGTTACGGCAGTAGGCAAACTGTAGTGGATCCAGGTAGTCTGGGAGGCGGGAATTGATTCATGCCATGACTAACCTTTCGAAGCACTTCATGATGATGGATGTCAGAGACACCGGCCGATAGTGATAGTTGTGAAATACATATTTCTGAAATTTATTAAAGCTGTGATTTTGGTGACAAATATTTCAGCCACATTAAACAGAATGGCTAACAAAATTCAAGACAGTGACTTTAGTGGTGCCAGAGTGATACATTTTCACTATAAAATATCAGCATGTGTCACATGGTGAGACATTCTAACACCAAAAATACCCAGCACATCACTTTTAGGAATAACACGTATGTAGAATTAGCATTCAATGAAACACCACATGTGGCAAAGTTAATACTGTGTCATATTTTTTGACCAGGAGTAATAGGAGAAACCTCTAATCAAACCAACTATTTCACTACTTTATATCCGACTTGACTAAATGCTCAAAATTTTATAATATAAGCACTTGTAAAACAGACAACAGGCATTTGAAATCGTGGAATCGGCCACACTTCCATTGTGACAATCTTTTAAAAGCGTTAGCTGCTATGTCACATGACTGATTAAATAAATAGTAAAGATAAAGGTCTTCAGTCATTATATCCCATACACACAAAATTATATTAAAGGAATAAATGTCATTGTGATACTGAGGGATTACACAAGGGGCACTATATATTGTAATTCAAGTTATTGTGGAACCATTGTGAGTGATGACCATGTAAGTCAGAGGAAGCTACACAAAACACAGCGAACCTACATTAATTACTGGCAAGCTCAAAACATTAAATAATTGAAACTATCAATGTAAGGTAAGCGATTTGTGAAAGTAGCCCACAGCACAAAGCCGCCTGGGTGAACTTAATAGTTTCGCATGCAAGACCACATAATTGGTTGGAAGAGAATTACACATTTCACAGATTTAGGTTGTATTTTGCAACTTTACTCTATATGTTACTTGGCAATGCTTGATGCAGACACAATACCATGAGCAAAAATCTATTACACCCAAACTGTCAGTTAGATTGGTCATAGTAGAGTTTTGTAACATCTCAATCTCATAATTGCTTAACTGTAGGGATGTGGTAGGCATCATTAACTAGGGATTCACTTGTGCACCTACCTGCACAGGCTGTAATTGGCCTGCATTGGCTCCAGATTAAGCAACACCTTAAATTTAAAATTCTCATCCTGGTTTTCAAGTCCCTGCATGACCTCTCCCCTATCTCAGTAATTTCTTCCAAAACCACAACCCTCCCAGATACTGTGTTCCTCTGACTCTAGCTTGTTATGCATTCCCAATCATAACTCCTCTGTCATTTTAACTCATAACTTCAGCTGCCTATGCCCCAAACTCTGGATTACCCTCAATACACATTTCTAACTCTCTACCTCACTTTTCTCCTGAAAGACACGACTTAAAACCTTTGATCAAGCTGTTGGTCATCTCAGCCAATATCTCTTTATGTGGCTTTTCGTTATGCTTTGTTTTATTATATTCATGTAAAGGGTTTTGGAATAATTCATTACATAAAAACATTATATCAATAAATGTTGTTAGGTATTGCATGTTTGTAATTAGTAACTCTAAGTAAATGCTGACAAACATATCTAAAGATTGTCTCCAGTTCTATCCCATAACTGGTTTTCAACACTAAAATAGCCTACTCCAATTCCTATGTTCCCACCCAAGTATGCCTGTCTTATTACCTTGATGCTGCTCTTTCTTTGTCTCCCCTCTTCTACTTTCTCCTCAAACATTTTTGCTTTATCCTTTTTTGTTCTTTTGGATGGGAGACAGTGGGTGGCTTGGTTCATGGGAAAAGATTAAAAATTAATAGTTGAAGACTGAAATTGTGGCTCAGGCAACAGGGAATATTTGAACACCAGTGGCTCCTTCCCATTCCGCTCCCTCCTCGACCTTCACTCCCATCACTGCCCCGAACATTTAGATTGAGGAAGGAAACTGCCCATTTGCCTGTTCCATTCCAAAGTTTGAATGAGAAAAACTAAGCCTGACACGCTAATGCAATACTGAGGGAACACTATTTGCAGTGTTATTGTTCAAAAGAAATGTTAAGCTGAGGCCCCGTTTACCTGCTTGGGTGGATGCAAAAGTTCCCAAGGCACAACTTTGAGGAAGAGCTGGGGAGTTAACCTCAGTGGTCAATATGCACCTTAATCATCACCACCACAGTAAACTGATTATCTGGCCACTGTCACATTGCTGTTAGTGGGAATTTTCTGTGTGCAAATCAGCTGACACATTTTCTACATTAACAATGACAGTAATAAACTACCCCTCAAGGACAATCAAAGGACACTTAACTGTATTACTTACATTTTGTTTCTTGAACTTTGACTCCCTTATTTATGGTATGTGTGTGGTACATGCTTGAATCTGAATGGCTGCATGAGGGATGAATGCTTGATGTTGCACTGTAATTTTTCTCAGTTTTAGTGGTTAAAAAAATTGCTCTTGCTTTAACTCCAGAAAACCTTGTATGATTGACTCCTTATTGCTCAAAGTTTAAATACTTAAATGCAATCTAATCATGAAAAAGAAATTTAGACCTTTGTTGTGACCAATTGAGGAGGTCGAGTAGAGGGAGCCTGTTTACACCTTCTCACCTGGTTGTAACAAGCTTGATGTGGAGATGCCGGCGTTGGACTGGGGTAAACACAGTAAGAAGTTTAACAACACCAGGTTAAAGTCCAACAGGTTTATTTGGTAGCAAAAGCCACACAAGCTTTCGAGGGTGTGGCTTTTGCTACCAAATAAACCTGTTGGACTTTAACCTGGTGTTGTTAAACTTCTTACTGTAACAAGCTTAACAATGTCCAAAAAGCCAGAAAACAAAAGTTATGAGTACATAACGCACACACAAAATACTATTAATATAAAATATATTTTAAAAAACCACAAGCTGATCATGTTGGAAGCTGAGGCAAAGCATTCCATCAATTAAGTCATGGAAATTATGAACATTACACATGCCCAATAAGCAAAACAAACTGGTTCAAAGACTGATCACTTTCTTGTGTACCTAACATCCACTTGCAAGCCTTTTAAAAAAAATTTGTTTCAAAACAAATGGGCCACTTATCAATCATCTCTAGTTGTCTTTGAGAAAGTGGCGGGGGTGAAAATACACCCATAGTGCTGTTAGGAAGCGAGTGTTAGGATTTTAACCCTGTGACAGTGAAGAAAAGGTGATACAAGTCCAAGTCAGGATGGTGTGTGGCTTTAAGGGGAACTTGCAGATGGTGGCATTCCCACACATCTACTGCCCTTGTCCTTCAAGGTCATAGAGGTTGCAGGTTTGGAAGGTGCTGTTGAAGGAACCTCGGTGAGTTGCTGTGCTGCCCCAGGAAAATAAACTCCCCAAGTCACCTGCAATTGCTTGTCTGATGTTCTTGTCCATGAATTCTGGAGTTAACTCCTGAAGCATTTAACTCTCTCATCTTCAGACTTTTGTTAAAAAATACCTCCTAGATTTTGTTTTTCTTTCCTATCATCTTTGGCTCAATTTCACTTTTTGGCCTATTGCGTTCCTGCAAAGTATTGTGGCACATTTTCCAATGTATAAATTAAGTTGGTTGCTATATTTTAAAAGTTTTGAATTATGCATTATCCTTTTAACTCAATAAGCACCAAAATAGCTGGTGATGAAAAACTAGCCAATATTGTGCAAGTACGCTATTAAGAAAGCCCAAATAACATCCTCTTAAAATGCTTAGTGCTGCACGTAAAGGCAATTAGCAATACAAAATTTTTAAAAGTATATGCTTCAGTTTTCAAGAAAGAAACAGTAACACACTGTAAATTATAGATAATCGTAGTGGATGTTGCTTGCATTGCAATATAAGCCAATCGACACAAACAACAGCATGCTGGAACTCTGAGTAAAATGCAGTCTACTATATTGATGTTTCCTGTGGTAACTAATGTAGAAAGCACCACTTAATCTCTCTCACCCATTCTTGCTCCCAAATCAGATACATGTTCTGAATATTTTTACATGCATTATGTCATTGGAAGACTAATTACCATAGATACGTCTAATGTCTAGAAAGGCAATATTGGCACACAAATAGATACAGGTAATGCAAAAAAGCAATTTACTCACCCTGTTAAATCGTTTGGCCTGAAAGAGATGTCCATTCACACGGTAAAGCTTCCGCCATCTTCTAGCCCCACGCCTATAAATTGATTCTAGAACAGAGAGAAAAAAGGTGTAAAAAACCAGCATAGTGTATTGCTTCTTGCAACTGACTTGTAAGTAAGATGCTGTACAAGTGGTATGATCATCTTTTTCCTTCTCTTTCTTCACCACAGCACACCTCACAGTCTAAGCAACAAACTACAGAACATGGAGATCCAGTAACAAGATGCTGTCAGATTTCTGTGGGACAAATAAAAAAGGGGGAAAAACACCCCATCATTGCCTGTTTATATGCCACATTCACAAGTTATTTTAATTCTTATAATTCCAGGGCTGTTGAGACAAGATATGATGTGCATTTGGAGGTATCCTTTGCTACAGCAGTTATTGTTGCGATATAATCTGGAGTATAAAAGAAACACCAAAATGGAAGTGCTTGAGCACTCCCCTTCCTCCATCGATCATGCTATACAGGGTTGAAAACAGGGATGCAAAATAGTACTGGTTCTGCTGTGAAATCTCATCACTGCAGCAATTAAATCAGCAAGCTATTTGTAACATAAACATGGTTTGCTGTCAACAAGACTAAAGCAGAAAATTAAACCTATTTCCATATCCTGACTCACACAATGAACGTAATTTTTCAAAACATGGCACTTGTGTTTTAAAAATAAAATCTAATATAAGAAAGCCAATGAAATAAAAGCCTTGAATTTCTGAAGCATCTTTCATGACCTCAGAATATAGCCAAGTGCTTTAAACCTAATAAATTACTTTCGAAGTTCAATAACTTTTGTAGAAAACTGGAAGGAATCAGAAGGGATTAAATTAGCACTGGCAGCAGATATGAGTGCATTAGGTTCCTAACCTATTATCTACCAATAACTATAATTTCAATGTGTTTTTGAGTGAAAGAGAGGTCAAACTCATTAAATCACCACTCTGCATCCCATCCCTTATCCTGGGACCATATTCAGAGAAGGTTACAGTATAAAACCAAGTCTTGCGGCTTAGTGGGCAGCGCCCTACCTCTGAGCCAAAAGTGCTGGGTTCGAGTCCAACCTCAAGAGTTGATGGCCAAGGAAAGTTGCTTCATAACATGGCCAAACAAGTTGAGCATTAACCCGCAAACCCTTCCAACACATGCAAATTGCAGGTAGTAAGAAGGGGAGGAGTTTCACGCAAGCCAGGAAAGAAAGTGAGTGTCTTTACTATCACTATCCATAACTCCAGACTATAAATGCATGTAAAATGAAAAGAACTGTAACACATCATGAAACAGTACAATAACAGGCTGTCTGGTCCTTGGATAAAGGCAAAATACTGCGGATGCTGGAATCCGAAACAAAAACGTAAAATGCTGGAAAATCTGAGCAGGTCTGACAACACATGTGGAGAGAGGATAGAGCCAACATTTCGAGTTAGGATGACTCGAAAGGTCTATTCTCTTTCGACAGATGCTGTCAGACTTGCTCAGATTTTCTAGCATTTTCTGTTTTGGTACTTGATCCTTAGCTGGATTTTCTTGCCCCCATGGAGGAGAGTTTGAAGGCTGGGGTCCAGGAAAATAGGTGGGAGCTGCATCGCATTTGCTCTCTACAATTCTCTGCCACGAGAGAACTTTTCCAGGATCGAATGGGGAACCATTTCACCTGCCTGCTTCATGGACATGGGTAACCAATTATGGTGATAAAAGGTTCCAATTAGTGACAATTTTGCAGTGGCATTTTAATGCCATCAGAGCAGCCTTCACTGTGTAGCTGATGGTTCAATCAAGACATGAATGCATCAGCGTGCACCTGTAGTTTGTGGGACCTTTGCGAACCTCAACCTGCTTCAGCAGTGCCCATCTCCTCCCCCAATGGGGCTGCTGAGCTCCAGAGCTGCAGGTTCTCAGATTGGGCCTGCAGTATCTAGAGCCTGCCTGCCATTCTTAAAAGGACAGTAAATGCAGAGGCAGGGCCATTCTGGGAAAATTTCACCGGCAGGCCCGCTGCCATTCAGCGGAGGATATGAACCTCCATTTGGTCCTAACATCAAGGTCCCGAAGCCCATTATGCCTGTTAAATAACTTTTGCTACCCCGTCAAATCTTTCACTCCTGTTTTCTCCCCAAATCCTTTAACATCCCACTTTTCAATCAAACATTATATTCTCTTTTAATAAACTGTATTTCAACACAAGAATTCTATTTTCTGACTATTGTCTGGGTGAAGAATGTTATCCCAATCTTCCCTTCAACTCATTTTGTGATTATCTTAAATTTGTGCCACCTGGTTAATACTTTGTTGCTGAATTTACCATTATCCTTCATATTACTCTTTATCCTCAATGCTTCAGTGAAAATAAAATAAAATTCAGCCATTCTTTGCAAATGTAACCCATCATTCCTAGTTACACCCAAAGATGTGTGGGTTAGGTAGACTGGCCATGCAAAATTGCCCCTTAGTGTCAGGGGGACTAGCTTGTGCAAATGCAAGGGGTAATGGGGATAGGGCCTGGGTGGGATTCTGGTCGGTGCAGACTCGATGGGCCGAATGGCCTCCTTCTGCACAGTAGGATTCTATTATTCTATTCTATGAATCTATGCAGCACAATTTCACTTCTAACATTCTAACAATGTTTTCTTGAAGCAACATTCGTTGCACAGTAAACTTCCTTCTATAGCAAGTCCTCACTTTTGTTTATTCTTTATGACCACGTTTTTTGGGAGCAGAAGCACAGGGCAAGGACAGGAAATTGCTGGCCACAAATCTGGTGATGAAAGATCCAAGGATGTGAAAGAGGAGGGCTGCAGACTCCATTGACAGCCTCTCCTTGGGACAGGGACAAGCCCCTGCAGAGTGTCAGGAAGGGGTCCAGGCTCTGGAGAAAGCGAGCAAGAGAGAAACACAATGGGAAGGGAAAGGAAGGGAAGCAATAAGCTGAACTGAGTTTCAGGAGTGCTGTGGGTGAGACATAGAAGCTGTGCTACTCAGGGCTTGTTTGGGTGATTTAGTGCCAAAGTTGAATTTATATAGTACCTGTTATGTTCAGTGATTTATTTTATTTTGCAAGTTTTAAGGAACCCTGACTGAAGGAAGGATGCAAGTACATTAGCAGTTTAGAGCAAGTTTACCAAACTAATATCAGGAATGGGCAGGTTATCTTATGAGAAAAGATTGGACAGGGTTTGTATCTACTAAGGTTTAGAAGTGTAAGTAGTCGCTTGATTGAAACATAAAATATTCTGAGGTCTTGACAGAGTCAATATGGGGAAGAGGTTTTCTCTTATGGGAGAATCTAAAACGAGGGGCACTGTTTAAAAATAAAGGGTTGCCCAAATAAACCTGTTGGACTTTAACCTGATGTTGTGAGACTTCTTACTATGCCCATTTAAGTCAGAGTTGAGAATAAATTTTCTCAGACGGTAGTGAGTATTTGGAACTCCTTTCCTCAGAACGTACTGGAAGCAGAATTTTGAAAATTTTCAAGGCAGAAATAGAAAAGTTTTTGATAAACAAGGGATTGATGTAGGTGACTGGGGTCAGAGCAACCATGATATTATTAAATGGCTGAGCAGGCTCAGAAGGTCAAACGGACTCTTCCTGCTCTTAGTTTGCATGCAAGTTATCCCAGCGAGGAATGCACAGTGCTGCACATGTACCATACAGTATTTCAACTTGCACATTGGTTTTTCCAGGCAAGAAGCATCTGGAGGAACCTAACTCCAGTTTTAATGTTGATTCCCATCAGAACTGATGATTCACTCTAAGTTATCGTACTTAGTGTCACAATTTTCAGGAAAGCAACCAGAAGTGAGGACTTACTCTATTCTGACCAGTATCAAAAGAATACCCATTATTGCACCAATATGACATTTGCTATTTTCCAACATCAGTCACTTCTTTGAGCAAGTGTGACAATTACAGGCAGTAGAGCAGTGTAAAGACATGCCAACAAATTTGTATGGAGACAAGCCTATTTCATCATCTACAACTATACTAAGTTAGAGAAAAAGAAACAGTATATGTAGTACACGCATTGCCAGTGCATGTGTTGTCAACAACTCTTGCGCAATATAAAGAATGCAAGTTAGTCACATAAGTCTATATTTTGAATATAGTATAAATCATATATTATATGTATAAAATTAATGAACTATTGTATATTGTGTGAAAGGTGCCAAGTAAATCTTGACATGAAATATACTACACTAAAACACTCTGCAAGATATCTTTAATAACAAAGGGGTAAATGTCTTACTTTTTATGCAAGATGAGATTCATGTGAAAACTAAGTTGGTCAGAAAATTTGCAATAATAGCTCAAAATAGAACACAAGAAAACATCAATGACAATGATGGTAGGTAAACAATGAGTGGTTTGACGCCTACAAACAGTTTAAATATACTGTTAGCCAAATTGTTTGATATTGTGAGCCTAGTCAAAAAGAAAATGAAAGCATTTGTCAAAGCTAGGAAGCTGGGAACACACAAAGCAAGTGTGGAATACAAGGAAAGTAGAAAGAAACTTAAACAAGGAGTAAGGAGGACTAAAAGGGGTCATGAAGAAGCCTTGGCCTGCAGGATTAAGGAAGATCCCAAGGCTTTTTATACATATATAAAGAGCAAGAGGGTAGCCAGGGTTGGCCCACTCAAGGACAAGGGAGGGAATCTATGCCAGAGGAAATGGGCGCATATTGAGTACTTTGAGTCAGTATTCACCAAAGAGAAGGACTTGGTGGATGATGAATCTAGGAAAGGGTGTGTAGATAGTTTGAGTCATGTTGAGATCAAAAAGGTGGTGGTATTGGGGTTCTTGAGAAACATTAAGGTAGACAAGTCCCCAGGACCTGATGGGATATACCCCAGAATACTGAGAGAGGCAAGGGAAGAAATTGCTGGGGTCTTGAGAGAAATCTTTGTATCCTCATTGGCTACAGGGGAGGTCCCAGAGGATTGGAGAATAGCCAACTTTGTTCCTTTGTTTAAGAAGGGTAGAAAGAATAATCCAGGTAATTACAGGCCGGTGAGCCTTACATCAGTGGTAGGGAAATTATTGGAGAGGATTCTTCGAGACAGGATTTATTTCCACTTGGAAACAAGTGGACGTATTAGCAAGAGGCAACATGGTTTTGTGAAGGGGAGGTCATGTCTCACCAACTTGATCAAGTTTTTCAAGGAAGTGACGAAGATGATTGATGAGGGTAGAGCAGTGGATGTTGTCTACATGAACTTCAGCAAGGCCTTTGACAAGGTCCCTCATGACAAACTGGTGCAGAAGGTGAATTCGCATGGGATCAGAGGTGAGCTGGCAAGGTGGATACAATACTGGCTCGGTCAAAGAAGACAGAGGGTAGCAGTGGAAGGGTGCGTTTCTGAATGGAGGGCTGTGACAAAGGGCGTTCCGCAGGGATCAGTGCTGGGACCTTTGCTGTTTGTAAGATATATAAATAATTTGGAGGAAAATGTAACTGAATTGATTAGTAAGTTTGCGGACGACACAAAGGTTGGTGGATTTGCAATAGCGATGAGGACCATCAGAGGATACAGCAGGACATTGATCAGTTGGAGACTTGGGCTGAGAGGTGGCAGATGGAGTTTAATCTGGACAAATGTGAGGTAATGCATTTTGGAAGGTCTAATACAAATAGAAAATATACAGAACCCTTAGGAGTATTGATAGGCAAAGGGATCTGGGTGTACAGGTACACAGGTCACTGAAAGTGGCAATGCAGGTGGAGAAGGTAGTCAAGAAGGCATATGGCATGCTTGCCTTCATCGGCCGGGGCATTGAGTTTAAAAATTGACAAGTCATGTTGCAGCTTTATAGAACCTTAGTTAGGCCGCACTTGGAATATAGTGTTCAATTCTGGTCGCCACTCTACCAGAAGGATGTGGAGGCTTTGGAGGGGGTACAGAAAAGATCTACCAGGATGTTGCCTGGTATGGAGGGCATCAGCTATGAGGAGAGGTTGGAGAAACTTGATTTGTTCTCACTGGAACGACGGAGGTTGAGGGGTGACCTGATAGAAGTCTACAAGATTATGAGAGGCATGGACAGAGTGGATAGTTAGAAGCATTTTCCCAGGGTGGAAGAGTCAATTACTAGGGGGCACAGGTTTAAGGTGCGAGGGGCAAGGTTTAAAGGAGATGTACGAGGCAGATTTTTTACACAGAAGGTGGTGGGTGCCTGGAACTCGTTGCCAGGGGAGATAGTGGAAGCAGATACGATAGTGACTTTTAAGGGGCGTCTTGACAAATACATGAATAGGATGGGAATAGAGGGATATGGTCCCCAGAAGGGTAGGAGGTTTTAGTTAAGTTGGATAGCATGGTCAGTGCAGGCTTGGAGGGCCGAAGGGCCTGTTCCTGTGCTGTAATTTTCTTTGATCTTTGTTCAAACTGCATTCTCCAACCAAAAAACATGTTTGGTTATTATTTGCCATTATGTATTTCTTGACATGCTTGCAATTCAAAGTTGCACTTAAGACACTTAACAGGAGTAAGCTATCATTCAACATGTGTTGTTAATTAAATTCACAAGATTATGTACAAGCATTCTAATGCAAATTCAATACCTGAATTTCTTATCCAGAGAGATGAAATGGTTACCAGATGGCCTGTATCCCAGAGTCTTAAAATAAGTGGCAACAGACAAATTAGATGCATTGGTTTTAATCTTGCCAAATTCCATTGATTATGGAAGGGTCCCAGTGGGTTGGAAAATAGCTAATGTAACAACTTTATCTAAGAAAGGAGGGAGGAAGAAATCAGGAAATTACAGGCCAGTTAACCCAACATCTGTCACAGGGAAATTGCTCAAATCCATTATTAAGAAAGTCATAGTAAGATACTCAAAGATTATAATTTGATCAGACAGAGTCAACATGATTTTGTGAAAGATAAATCATGTTTGACTAATTTATTGGGGTTCTTTGAGAAAGTAACAAGGAATGTGGATAAAGGGGAACCTGTAGAAAAATTACAAAGCGATTCCAGGTTTTAGGTTCCTAGATCGCTGGGACCATTTCTGGGGAAGATGGGACCTGTACAAGCGGGACAGTCTAAATTTGAACCAGACCGGGTAAACATCCTTGCGGGACATTCTGGCTATTGCTGTTGGGAGGAGTTTAAACTAATTTGGCTGGGGGAGGGGTTCCAGACTGTTAGCATTATAAGGGCATAGCATCATAAGTAAAACAATCAAGTCAGAGGGAGTGCAGCTGTATTAAGTTTCAAGGCTGGATTGTCTCAACTTCAATGAAAGGAGTATTACAGGTAAAACGGATGAGTTAAGAGCAATGATTGATACGTGGAAATGTGATTTTGTGGCCATCACAGAGACATGGTTGCTGGAGGGGGAGGATTGGCAACTCAATATTCAGGATATTGCAGTAAGGAGAGATGGGAAAGGGGCATCGAATTAAGCTTCGTGGGTAGAGGTTAGGAATAAATAAGAGGCAGCCACATTTATTATGGAGTCTATTATAGACCCCCAGATAGTCAGCAGGAAATTGAGGAGCAAATACATGCACAACTTCCAGAAGTGTGCAAAAATAATAACAATAGGGTAATTGTGGTAGGTGATTTCAACTGTCCCAACATTAACTAGGATAGACACAGTGTTAAGGGATTAGATGGAGTGGATTTCTTGAAATGTGTACAGGAGAACTTTTTAGGGCAATATGTAGAGGGTCCAACAAGTGAAGGAGTGCTGCTGGATCCAATTTTGGGGAATGAAGTCTGACAGGTGGTTGAGATGGTGGTAGGGGAACATTTTCATAGAAACCCTACAGTGCAAAAGGAGGCCATTCGGCTCATCAAGTCTTCACCGACAACAATTCCACCGAGGCCCTATCCCACATATTGACCCCTCTAACCTATACATCCCGGGACACGAAGGGGCAATTTAGCATGGCCAATGAACCGAACTTGCACATCTTTAGACTGTGGGAAGAAACTGGAGCATGCGGAGGAAATCAATGCAGACACAGGGAGAATGCGCAAACTCCACAGAAGCAGTGACCCAAGCCGGGAATCGAACCCCGGTTCCTGGAGCTGTGAGGCAGAATGCTAACCACTGAGCCACCATGACAGCATTCACAATATAGTACAATTTAAGCTCGTTATGGATAAAGCAATAGACAAGTTGCAAAAAAAAAACTTTTGGACTGGGGGAGCAGATTTTAGTAAAAAAGGGCAGGATCTGGCCAAGATAGACTGGGAGAAGCTATTAGTGGTGAAATCTACAAAAGAGAGGTGATGAGGGGCCGGGGAGGGGAGGGGGGGGGGGGGGTACAAGGGGAGCAAATCAGCAGAGGCATTAGCCAAGTATAGAAACTGCAGGGTGAAGCTTAAGAAACCAATTAGGAAAGCAAAGAGGGGACATGACAAAACTCTGCCTGGAAAAGTAGGGAACATCCGAAGATATCCTATAAGTATATCTATGGGAAGAGGATAACCAGGGAAAAAGTAGGGCCCATAAGGGAGCAAGGAGGCAATCTGTGGGTGGAGGCAGAAGACATTGGTGAGTGTTGAATGAACAGTACAGTACAGCACAGTACAGGCCCTTCGGCCCTCGATGTTATGCCGAGATTTGTCCGAAACCACGATCAAGCTATCCCACTCCCCATCATTCTGGTGTGCTCCATGTGCCTATCCAATAACCGCTTGAAAGTTCCTAAAGTGTCCGACTCCACTATCACAGCAGGCAGTCCATTCCACACCCCAACTACTCTCTGAGTAAAGAACCTACCTCGGACATCCTTCCTATATCTCCCACCACGAACCTTATAGTTATGCCCCCTAGTAATAGCTACATCCACCCGAGGAAATAGTCGCTGAACATCCACTCTATCTATCCCCTTCATCATTTTGTAAACCTCTATTAAGTCTCCCCTCAGCCTCCTCCGCTGTAAAGAGAAAAGCCCTAGCTCCCTCAACCTTTCCTCATAAGACCTACCCTCCAAACCAGGCAGCATCCTGGTAAATCTCCTTTGCACTCTTTCCAATGCTTCCACATCCTTCTTATAGTGAGGTGACCAGAACTGCACACGATATTCCAAATGTGGTCTCACCAAGGTCCTGTACAGTTGCAGCATGACCCCACGGCTCTTAAACTCAAACGCCCTATTAATAAACGCTAACACACCATAGGCCTTCTTCACGGCTCCATCCACTTGAGTGGCAACCTTCAGAGATCTGTGGATATGAACCCCAAGATCTCTCTGTTCCTCCACATTCCTCAGAACCCTGCCGTTGACCCTTATGTTCTGTCTACCATATGTTCAAGCTAGATAAAAGTCAACAACCTTTGAATTTTTACGATCTCTCTTTGATACAGCGGAGAATGGATATCAGAAACTAGGTTGACACAGCTTGGGCTGCTGTATTCCATTCACATATGTAGGAATATAGGACTTGGGAGCAGGCCATTGGACCCTTCAAGCCTGCTCCAACATTGGCTGATCTGGTTGTGGTCGCAACTCCACTTTCCTATCTGTCCTTTATAATCGTTGGCTCCCTTGCCTATCCAAAATCTATCTAACTCAGCCTTGAATAAATTCAAAGACCCAGCTTTCTGGGAAAGAGAATTCCACATCCTAAAGACCCTCAGAGAAAAAAATTCTCCTCATCTCTGTCTTAAAAGAAAGGCCTCTTATTTATCTTTAAACTCTATTCCCTTGTTCTAGTTTCCCTCATAAGAGGAACCATCATCCTGGTATCCATCCTAGTCCCCTCAGGATCTTCTATGTTTCAAAAGATTACACCTTAGTTGTCTGGGCTTCAGTAAGTGCAGGCCCAACCCGTTCAACTTTTCTTCATGGGATAAGTCCTTCATCCCTGGTATCAGTCATGAGGACCTTCTCTCAATTGCGTCTAATGTAATTATATCCTTTTTCAAATATGCAGACCAAAACTCTTTACCCTTTCTAACAACAACATTCCTTTTGCCTTCCTAATCACTTGCTGCACCTGCATACTTATCTTTTGTGATTCATGTACGAGGACACCTAAACCCTTCTGTACTACCAAGTCCACAATCTCTCTTCAATATATACTGCTTTTCAATTGTCCCTGCCAAAGTGGATAAGTTCACATTTTTTCATATAATACTCCCATCTGCCAATTTTTTGGCCACTCTTAACTTACTTATATCCGTTTGTAGAGTTTATAAACTCATCTTGACAACTTAGTTTTCTACCTATCTAGGTGTCATTGGCAAATTTAGCTAACATATATTTGTTCCTTTATTCAAGTCATTGATATTGATTGTAAGTAGTTGAGGCCCCAACACTGCTCAACGTGGCACTTCACTAGTTACAGCCTGCTAAAATGAGAAAGATCCATTTATCTCTACTCTCTGCTTCCTGTTATTTTTACAAATCCTTTATCCACACTAATATGTTCCCTTGGCACCATGAACTCTTAACCTGTATAGTAACATACACCTTAAGGCACCTTACCAAATGCCTTTTGGATATCCACATACACCACATCCACAGGTTCCCCTTCATCTACATTGCTTGTTACTGCCTCAAAGGACTCTAGTAAATTAGTCAATCAGATTTCCCTTTCCCCTTTCAGAAAACAGCGCTGACTCTGTCCAATCCCATTATGATGTTCCGAGTGTCCTGCTATAACCTCCCTACTAATGGATTCTAGGGACTTGCTAATCTCTTAAGTGTAATAGTTTCCCCAAGACTTTCTCCCTGCTGATTAAGATTTGTTTTAATTTCATCCCTCCCTCTTGATTTTTAAGTATCTTTGGGAGGTTTTCTAAGTCTTTTACAGAGAAGACAGACAAAATACCTATTCAACGCCTCTGCATTTCCTCATTTTCCATCTTCAATTTCCCAGACTCGCTCTTTAGAGGACCAACACTCGATTTAGTTCCTTTTTCCTATTTAAATACTTGTAGAATCTCTATCAGTTTTTATATTACTAGCTAGATTTCTCTCATCTTGCCTCTATTATTTTTCTAGTCATCCTTTGCTAGTTCTTAAAATCAGATCAATCTTCAAATCTACCACTAATATTTGCAGACTTGCTGTGTTTCTTTCAAATTGATCCTATTCCAAACCTCAAGTTTTTAGGTGTCCAGATCACCAACAACCTGTCCTGTCCCTCCATGCTGATACTATAGTTAAGAAAGCCCACCAACGCCTCCACTTTCTCAGGAGACTAAGGAAATTTGGCGTGTCCGCTATGGCTCTCACCAACTTCTACAGATGCACCATAGAAAACATTCTTTCTGTATGAATCACAGCTTGGTATGGCACCTGCTCTGTCCAAGACCGCAAGAAACTATAAAGCCCATCCATCACTCAAACCGGCCTCCCATCCATTGACTGTCTACACTTACAATCATTACAACAGGGCAGGAATGAACGATTGCAAGATCAGGTAATAACAATGAAGTGCTAGGAAAAGTGCAAGGAATGAGAAATAAGTAACTAGCCAATGATGGAGAAATTTCAGACATACAGGAATGTGTGTCTGGTGAAGAATCATTCAAATAGGGATGTGAAAACTAATTAACTGGGGAACATGCAGCCAGTGGAAAATGGCAAAAGATACAGTTTTAAAGTGGAATTTTACACAGCAACGGACAAAGGCTGTAGATTTATTAAAAGTTGGAGACTGTAAGCTGAAGGTAGGTGATGAGAGCATCAGGGAAGTCAACCCTCTGGCGAAAGGTTATGTTCCAGCCACTGAGGGACAAGGTAGGAGTGTAAACAAGCAATAATTAAAGTCAAAGAAAAGCAATCTTGCCAAAGTGAACATGAGGTAAAAAGCTCAGCTTAAGTGAACTGCACACCAAGATGCTTCATATTTAGCCTGATTGGCTTCTGAAGAAATTGATGAAGGCAAAATCAGAGGTGCTGGCAGGAACTGGAGGATGGTCTTAACTTTAACAATGTTCTCCTGAATTAAACCAACAACTTGAATTTTATATACCGCCTACGAGTTCAGAAAGCATCTTTTAGGGACGCGAATGAAAAAAAAATTGATGGAAAGCTGAAGGAGACAACACTGAATGGTGCGATGAAAAGCTTGATCATACTGATGAGTTTTAAATGAGTAGTCTTTAAAGGGCAAGGTTGAAGAAGGGAATTCCAGAGCATGGGGCTTAGGCAACTGTGTTTTGGGGGGGGGGGGGGGGGGGTAAATTAATGTTATGGAGGTGGAGACGGGCAGCTTGTGTGATGTAATGGGTATGGCTCACCTTGGGTCCTAATTAAATGCTAAGATTGTGAACAGTCTGAGCCTGAGACGTTGTTTCGGAGGGGTTTGGACATCTTGGACATAATGCTGGTATCAACCAATACCCTGAGTTTTTGGTGGAGAAGAAAAGTGAAGCTGATTCAAATGAGAATTGGTTTCTTTTTCATCCTTCATTCATCAATCAACATTAATGTACAATTAAACAGTTACAAAGCACCTGAAACAAGTGTTGGCTCAAACAGCAGCAACATCTGATCAAATAGCAATACAATTCCCTTACTGCATAGGATAATTCTGAAGATAGCAAAGTTCACCAGAATGACATGATCATAGGTCAAGCCGTTATATCAGAACTATCATGTTCGATTCCCAATACAATGGTAACTATTGGCAATTGTATATGATATTGTCATACAACTAGAATATTTGAAAGTACATTATCAAAAGCCTACCTATTCAATTTCAAGTTTTAAAAATATCCTACTACAAAAAGCTCAGACTATTTTCCTTTTTCTCCTTAGCACACTAAAGTGATTCAAAACCTTATGTGCACTAACCCCCTAACAAAGAATTGGCACATGCTATTTACTCTTTTGAACCGCGTTCAGAAATATTTATATATTATTCATGGGCTGAAAGGCCTCTTACTTTGCCATTACAGCTCCATAATGCCTCTATACAAATACAAGTTGTATGTTTAGAGAGAAGGTTGGAAATTAAAGTCTGATCCCACAAATCTACACAGCACTAATTTATGAAACTTCAATCATTGACTTTCTCGCACGAACAGAAAATCTTGATTTTATTAACATGGATACTAATCAAACAGAAGAGGCTGCAGTGCAGCATGTTCAAGTGCAAAATTACAACACACAGTAATGAGACAGTGGTGACCACAATAATCCATAATGGTGAGTTTCCAGTCCTTTTCAAATCGCTTCAATTTCACCGATTTAACAAACTGAAGCTATCAAGTTGCACTTTTTCCTGTTGACACTGGAATGACGCAAATGCTGTGTACCTGCCATATTCAACACATCCAAAAATATATGGAACTTTGCAAAGTTGTGGAATTTGTGAAACTGGTGCAATCAAGGGTGCCAGCTTCAAATGACTAAATCAGAAAGTACTGTACCAAACGTTTTGCAGTTTAAATCTGCTTTTATAGTTTGCAGTGTTACTCTTTACAGAAAGCCTTATTTAGCTTCAGATTTGGATGTGCTCCACTGTAGGAACCCAATACGACAAATGCACTGGAGGTGCACTGTCACTTTACCTCCTCTGTCCTCACCATTCAAGGCCCCAGAGCACTTCTTTCAGGTGAAGCAACATTTCACTTGCACCTCTTTCAGTCTGGTCTACAGGATTCACTCCTCCCAGTGCGGTCTCCTCTACGCTGAGGAGACTAAATGCAGGGTGGGGACCGCTTTGTGGAACACCTTCGCTCAGCCTGCAATCATGGTCCCATGTTCCTGTTGCCTGCTATTTCAACTCAGCATCTTGCTCTCATGCCCACATACCCCTCCTTGGTCTGCTGCAATGCTTCAGTGAAACCTAACACAAACCGGAAGAGCAAAATCTCATCTTCCAATGAGGCATGTTACAGCCCTTAGGACACAATATTGAACATAGAACAGTACAGCACAGAACAGGCCCTTCGGCCCACGATGTTGTGCCGAGCTTTATCTGAAACCAAGATCAAGCTATCCCACTCCCTATCATCCTGGTGTGCTCCATGTGCCTATCCAATAACCGCTTAAATGTTCCTAAAGTGTCTGACTCCACTATCACTGCAGGCAGTCCATTCCACACC
Organism: Mustelus asterias; assembly: GCF_964213995.1. Taxonomy (NCBI): domain Eukaryota; kingdom Metazoa; phylum Chordata; class Chondrichthyes; order Carcharhiniformes; family Triakidae; genus Mustelus; species Mustelus asterias. The sequence goes on along the minus strand of NC_135822.1, from coordinate 14,779,334 downwards.
CCAACCACTCTCTGCGTAAAGAACCTACCTCTGATATCCTTCCTATATCTCCCACCATGAACCCTATAGTTATGCCCCCTTGTAATAGCTCCATCCACCCGAGGAAATAGTCTTTGAACGTTCACTCGATCTATCCCCTTCATCATTTTGTAAACCTCTATTAAGTCTCCCCTCAGCCTCCTCCGCTCCAGAGAGAACAGCCCTAGCTCCCGCAACCTTTCCTCATAAGACCTACCCTCCAAACCAGGCAGCATCCTGGTAAATCTCCTCTGCACTCTTTCCAGCGCTTCCACATCCTTCTTATAGTGAGGTGACCAGAACTGCACACAATATTCCAAATGTGGTCTCACCAAGGTCCTGTACAGTTGCAGCATAACGCCACGGCTCTTAAACTCCAACCCCCTATTAATAAAAGCTAACACACTATAGGCCTTCTTCACAGCTCTATCCACTTGAGTGGCAACCTTTAGAGATCTGTGGATATGGACCCCAAGATCTCTCTGTTCCTCCACAGTCTTCAGAACACTAGCTTTGACCCTGTAATCCACATTTAAATTAGTCCTACCAAAATGAATCACCTCACATTTATCAGGGTTAAACTCCATTTGCCATTTTTCAGCCCAGCTTTGCATCCTATCTATGTCTCTTTGCAGCCTACAACAGCCCTCTACCTCATCCAGTACTCCACCAATCTTGGTGTCATCAGCAAATTTACTGATCCACCCTTCAGCCCCCTCCTCTAAGTCATTAATAAAAATCACAAAGAGCAGAGGACCAAGCACTGATCCCTGTGGCACTCCGCTAGCAACCTGCCTCCAATCCGAAAATTTTCCATCCACCACCACCCTCTGTCTTCGATCAGATAGCCAGTTACCTATCCAATCGGCCAACTTTCCCTCTATCCCACACCTCCTCACTTTCATCATAAGCCGACCATGAGGGACCTTATCAAACGCCTTACTAAAATCCATGTATATGACATCAACTGCCCTACCTTCATCAACACACTTAGTTACCTCCTCAAAAAATTCTATCAAATTTGTGAGGCACGACTTACCCTTCACGAATCCGTGCTGACTATCCCGGATTAATCCGCATCTTTCTAAATGGTCGTAAATCCCATCCCTAAGGACCTTTTCCATCAATTTACCAACCACCGAAGTAAGACTAACCGGTCTATAATTACCAGGGTCATTTCTACTCCCTTTCTTAAACAGAGGAACAACATTCGCCATTCTCCAGTCCTCTGGCACTATCCCCGTGGACAGCGAGGACCCAAAGATCAAAGCCAAAGGCTCTGCAATCTCATCCCTTGCCTCCCAAAGAATCCTAGGATACATTTCATCAGGCCCAGGGGACTTATCGACCTTCAGTTTATTCAAAACTGCCAGGACATCCTCCCTCCCTCGAGTTCCATAATATTGAGTTCAACAACTTTAGATGGTGACTTTTCTCTTCCTTTTTTTTTAATAGATCACAAACATTTTCTTTGCTCCCATTCAAAAAAACTTTCCCCCACCAGGCCACCTGTCATTTGGTAAGTTTTGCTACATCTTCGTTGCAATCTCTCTCAGCTACCACTAATCACTGTCCAAGCATTCTACCCTCTCTCATATAAAATCATGTTTTCCTCTTTCTTTAGCTCTGAAGAAGGGTCATGCAGACTTGAAATATTAACTCTGTTTTCTCTCCCTATGGATGCTGCCAGACCTGCTCAGTTTTTCCAGCTTTTCCTTCATTTGGAGGTGTGTTTTGGACATTCAGTGCTGCATTAACTTTATCCGAATAATCAAAACGATTTCCAAGAACCATACAGTGCTGGCTACTATTAAGGCTTGCTTAGCCAAAAACCACTGGAAGGATCGTCATGTAATTTAGAATTAAAGTAAATTCTGGAGGGTTGTGCCATACCTTCTAGGTTGGTCCCAGGAAAAGTGAATTAACCATCAAGAGTTTAAGATAAGGAACTCCTTCCCTAATTGTCTAGTGTTGTAGCTGTACTGGAACAGCTTGGCTCCTTCTGAATCATAAGTCTTCAGTACTATAGCTGAGATAATCTTTGCGGTATCCAGTGATATCAGCTATTTCTTTATATTACATGAAATTAATTGTTCATGGGAACTGGGATTTTGCATTTAATGCCCCTCCCTAATTTCCCTTGACTTGAGCGGCATGCTAGGCCATTTCAGTGGACATTTTAAGAGTCAACCACATTTCTGTAGGTTTGGAGTCACATTGGCAGATTTACTTCCCAAAAGGCCATTAGTGAACCAGATGAGTTTTTACAACAATTGACGGTGGTTTCATGATCATCAGACTTTAATAAAAATCGGAATTAAAATTCAAATTTCACCATCTGCCACGGTGGGATTCAAACCCAGGTCCCCCAAGTATTACTTTGAGTCTCTGGATTATTAGTCCAGTGACTCCCCCTAAATCAAATTGTCTAAAGACTAGCATCTATGAGGGGATCTCCAGAGGAGGCAGAGATGAATCATCCACCCAGCAATAAAATTCACAATAAAATTTATTATAGACACCAGTCCGAGCTGAATTGATGTATTATTAATGTTCTCCTCTTCTGCCCATGACAAAAAACTGCATAATAAATACAACTCAAACAGTTCAAATCTGTCATATGAGAGGGTGGTTTCGGGTCGAGATATTCAGCTAATAATGGACTTTAAGGACTTGTGTTAAAACCTATTGCATTTTGAGCAGATAACTGAAATGATTAGCACAACATTGAAGATGAGGAGTCGCAATAGCTCTGCCTATGTCCAGAGCTGGCTGGTGCAGATGTTAGTCCCTTCTGTTGGTTTGGCTGGAATACAACGCAAGGGGTGTTACATTCCAGGAGGTCAATGAGTTAGCCTTTATCCATTCAAAACAAACCGAATTTAAACAAGAGAACAAGAAAGAAACAAATTTGAACTTTTTTTCCTTCATGTCTTCTTAGCAGGATACAATATAAAACATTTTGTTGCTTAAAAAGGTAGATCTATTTTCCCTGCATAGCTTTAGGTAAATGCACCCCGTATGGAACTGAACAATGCAGAAGTGAGCAATAATTTTCATCCATGGTCAGCATCAAATGAGCTGATCTCAGCTGCAGTAGTGGCAAGGTTAGAGCTGTTCAAAAAGCTGGATGGGGGGGGTGAACATAGAGAAAGGCGCGGGGGGGGGGGGGGGGGGGGGGAGTGGTGGTTAAACGTACAGAAAGGTCTGTGTGATATGGTACCCAAAGACTGGATAACCTGTTACCATAGCCCGTCTTGGCTCACACATGAAAAGTTGCAAATTGGACAAACAAAACTGAACGGCTCCTCAGCAGACTAGGAAATTGGTGCATACAATATTGAAAAGAAACAAAATTAACATTGCTGTCTCTTTGTTATACAGAGCTATATGAAATGTTCAAAATGGCTGGCTTACACCTAACATGGAACTTATTATAAATTGTACTATTTGATAGAAAACATGTATTCAGCATATGCTAAGTTCAAAACAAATCCCCAATACTTGAATAAATGCAGAAGACAATGTGAGTGAGAGAAACAGTTCCAACATTAACTAATTGATTTATGTTTCAAGCTTAAAGATGGCATATTTTAATTTGCTAAGTGATCTTGCTGGGTATTAGTAATAAAGAGGCTTGAGTTTAAATGACTATTAAATCGACTTCAATCAAATGTTATAAACTGTACATACTTGTCAAACAATGAATTGTTAAACTACAATATTCATCTCTAACCTTTCTAAATACGGTTAACAAAAATGTCACATTTAAGATTGAACACTTAAATATCAATGTTAGAAACCATGAAGAAAATTAAGTGCTTTACAGAAAACCTTTAGCCAGAGAATTCAACAAGGACAAACATTCAAAGGTCAATATTTAACCTCGAGACCAAATAATCATCACTATTTTGTTCAATAGTTGTTTTCACTTAAAAAGGGCAGGTTCAGTTTCTGTACAAATTATACTTATTATAAAATGTTCTGCTGTATAAACCTATTGATTTCTCCTCTAAACAATACCAGATGTTCATGACAAGAACTACCTGCCGTCATATGGGATGATAACTCCTCTTCATACAAACAGGAGTAAAATGAGAATGTAAACATCAGACCATGACTCCTGAACTATAACAGTTTAGCAAATGACAACAGTCATGTCACCGAGAAAGCTAGCAGTTTGCTGCTACCTAAAATGTCAACAGGTTGCTTGAACAAGGTAGACAACTGAGTGATGTGCATGGCGAGATCCAATTGTATCCAGAATCTAGTTTTTTTTTGCATTTGGGATGTTTACTCACAACAGAACCAGTATTACTACAGAAACCATTAACTCTTTACAGGATCTGTAAAATGATTTCAGCACAAACTATGACCAAGTAATACAGCAACTGTCAACAAAATTGTACTATTATTTTCATTGAGACAAACAGATTTGGAGTGAGTTTTCTTCTAACGTGTAATGAGGACACCGATTTTGTTTTTTAAAAAAAAATTCTACCTAATTCTACAGAATTCTAATTTCCTGACATCCCCTATTGATCCTTTTGTGCACAGTTGGGTGCTGGACTGCATATTCCATTAACCAGGCTGTCTCCTTGAAGGATACTTGAAGGGAGGAAATTAGACGGGTAAATTGGAAGGAGGCATTCTTGGGGAAAAGTACCGAAGGAAAGTGGAGGATTTTCAAGGAATGTTTGTCTGGAGCTCTGCATGACAACGTTCCGATGAGACAGGGGGGTGTTGGTAGGGTACGGGAACCGTGGTGCACGAAGGTTGTGATGAACCTGGTGAATAAGAAAAGAGAGGCGTACAGAAGGTTCAGAGAGCTAGGAGGTGTTAAGGATTTAGAGGAGTATACGGGATGTAGGAAGGAGCTTAAGAAGGAAATTAGGAGAGCGAGAAGGGGTCATGAGAAGGCCTTGGCGGGTAAGATTAAGGAGAATCCCAAGGCTTTCTACAAATATGTCAAGAGTAAAAGGATGAGATGTGAAGGCATAGGACCCTTAAAAGGTGAAGGGGGAAAAGTTTGTGCGGAACCGTTAGAAATGGCGGAGGTGCTTAATGAATACTTTACCTCGGTATTCACGGTGGAAAGGGATCTGGGTGGTTGTACTGCTGGTTTGCGGTGGACAGAAAGGATCGAGCATGTGGACATAAAGAAAGAGGATGTGTTGGAACTATTGAATGGCATCAAGGTTGGTAAGTCGCCGGGACCGGATGGGATGTACCCCAGGTTACTGTGGGAGGCGAGGGAGGAGATTGCGGAGCCTTTGGCGATGATCTTTGCATCGTCGATGGAGACGGGAGAGGTTCCGGAGGATTGGAGGATTGCAGATGTGGTCCCTATATTCAAGAAAGGGAACAGGGACAGCCCGGGAAATTACCGACCGGTGAGTCTAACCTCAGTGGTTGGTAAGTTGATGGAGAGGATCCTGAGAGACAGGATTTATGATCATCTAGAGAAGTTTAGTATGATCAAAAGTAGTCAGCACGGCTTTGTCAAGGGCAGGTCGTGCCTTACGAGCCTGGTTGAGTTCTTTGAAAATGTGACCAAACACATTGACGAAGGAAGAGCGGTGGATGTGGTCTATATGGACTTCAGCAAGGCGTTCGATAAGGTCCCCCATGCAAGACTTCTTGAGAAAGTGAGAGGGCATGGGATCCAAGGGGCTGTTGCCTTGTGGATCCAGAACTGGCTTGCCTGCAGAAGGCAGAGAGTGGCTGTGGAGGGGTCTTTCTCTGCATGGAGGTCAGTGACCAGTGGAGTGCCCCAGGGATCTGGTCTGGGACCCTTGCTGTTTGTCATTTTCATAAATGACCTGGATGAGGAAGTGGAGGGATGGGTTGGTAAGTTTGCTGACGACACCAAGGTAGGTGGTGTTGTGGATAGTTTGGAGGGATGTCAGAAGTTGCAGCGAGACATAGATAGAATGCAAGACTGGGCAGAGAAGTGGCAGATGGACTTCAACCCGGATAAGTGTGTAGTGATCCATTTTGGCAGATCCAATGGGATGAAGCAGCAGTATAATATGAAGGGTACCATTCTTAGCAGTGTAGAGGATCAGAAGGACCTTGGGGTCCGGGTCCATAGGACTCTTAAATCGGCCTCGCAGGTGGAGGATGCGGTCAAGAAGGCGTACGGCGTACTAGCCTTCATTAATCGAGGGATTGAGTTTAGGAGTCGGGAGATAATGCTGCAGCTTTATAGGACCCTGGTTAGACCCCACTTGGAGTACTGCGCGCAGTTCTGGTCACCTCATTACAGGAAAGATGTTGAAGCCATTGAAAGGGTGCAGAGGAGATTTACAAGGATGTTGCCTGGATTGGGGGGCATGCCTTATGAGAGACGAAGGATGAGAGGTGACCTGATAGAGGTTTACAAGATGTTGAGAGGTCTGGATAGGGTAGACTCTCAGAGGCTATTTCCAAGGGCTGAAATGGTTGCTACGAGAGGACACAGGTTTAAGGTGCTGGGGGGTAGGTACAGAGGAGATGTCAGGGGTAAGTTTTTCACTCAGAGGGTGGTGGGTGAGTGGAATCGGCTGACGTCGGTGGTGGTGGAGGCAAACTCGTTGGGGTCTTTTAAGAGACTTCTGGATGAGTACATGGGATTTAATGGGATTGAGGGCTATAGATAGGCCTAGAGGTAGGGATATGATCAGCGCAACTTGTAGGCCGAAGGGCCTGTTTGTGCTGTGGCTTTCTATGTTCTATGATACCATTAACATAGAGACTGTATCTAGAGATTTTGACAGTCATTTTGGACTTGGCAAAAGTTAGCCATATACAGGAAATAAATACCTATTTATTAAAAAAAACAATATTTTGTTCTTCCAATTTACTGTGTATCTAATGACCATTTTGAAATAAGGACAGCTGACAGATTCCCTCATGCACAACCATTTTTGCCCAAAGTGCCATCCTTTGTCCATAAAATCGCAATCCTATAACAACTTTCATTCATGCAGGACTTTGAAAGTTATAAAATGTCCCGATGTGCTTCACAGATGCACCATAGTTCGACCAGTTTTTGGATACCAAAATGTACGTTTAGGCCTAAACTCAGTGTCTAAGTTGGTCCCATTTTTTAACTAATGAATTCATGTTCAGGGCTATATTCCATGCAATAGGAGTCGGCCTCAATTTTAAGTTCAGAAATACAAGTTTAGAGTTATACTTGCCTTATAAGTTGGCACATGGGATCAAACAGGCAATATGAACAGTGTTAACCAAAAAAATGCACAGGAGTTTAAGGCACACCCACACTGAGCAAGTTACAGATGGCGACTGACGAACAGAAATTTTTTTCAAATTTCAAAATAGCAACCACACACACCAATGATTCATATTTGGCATACAAATCAACCAGTTTTGATAAGAATTTTTTGAAGTTTTGATGGTCGACTTATATGTCTCAATCTATGAACGGTTTTAAGCCATGTCATTAAGGTTCGAGGGGTAGAGGTTTAAGGAGGGAATTCTAGAGGTTAGGGCCTTGACAACCATCGGCAGTCATCCTTCAGTTGAGTAATTAAAATGAGCTAAAATTGGAGGATTGCAAAGCTGGAGGAGGTTACAGGGATTGAGTAGGGCAAGGTCAGGGAGGAAATTGAAAACACATATGAAAATATTAAAATTTCAAAATCCTATAGGTATACCATGCTGCAGCGCCAACATTCATTGCCACAGCACCAGGAGGGGAATAAATAGTCCAGGAATAGGATTCTTGATCTCAGTTGTACCAGCACACAGTCATCTACCCCACTGTACAATTCAGTTAAATGATTATGACTGGATGCAGTGCTAAGTTACATTTGCATCACAAGAACTGGGAAAATGCATGAATTTAGGTTTTAACAGTTTTAATCATCATTTCTGATCTAAACATTGAAAACAAAATGTTATATTTTCTCCAAGAATTTGTATTCCCACATGCACCATGAATCTGCAGGAAGATAAATATAGAAATTCCCAGATAACAGTGAGCTCCAGAGAAAAAAAAGATAATGCAACAAAAATCCTCAAAAATGGATGTGAATCGGAAATCTATTCTGTTAGCAAAGCAATCCTTATTTTGATAATGCCCCTAAATCTCTAGCTTGATCTTTTAATCTTCAACATTTTTATAAAAGTTAACTTGAGGCTGAGTTTCTTTAAGACAAATGCTTCACATTCTGGAGCACTGCAAGACTTCACATAGAGCTTTCAAGGTGGATGTAAGTTGCAAAAGAATGTTGAAAGCAACTCAATTCGAAACAAGGTATAGATAGACCAAAAACACATTTTCTCCCTTCTGCATAAATGCAATTTATCAAGATGAACGTTAAAAATACAAAACATCAAGTATACAACTGTAGCCTAGAGATGCACCCAATTGCTATATCGGTCAGGCCAGTTACATCAGCAAGAAATCCTTTAAATCTCTCATCAGAAAAATACTCCTGTTAATAGCGTGAGCTGCATTTGTAAATGCGTTTGTAAGACAACAATATCATCTTGTATTTATATAGTAGTGTTAATGCAGTAAAATACCAAAACACCTAAAATATCCAGAGTATTGTATATTTGTTAGTCTAGAAACAATAATTCAAGTATGGAAAAACTAACTCTATTGAAATGTATAGTCCATTTTCACATTACAAATGGAGTCAATAGCACAGAAACATGACATTTGGTCCAACTGGTCTTTACTTCATATTAGCCTCCTCTCAATCTTTCTATCCAGTTCCATATCCCTCTTTTCGCCCACATATATGAATTAAACCTCCGCTTAAAGGCATCAATGCTCTGCTTCAATCACTCCAATTAGCAGTAAGTTCTACATTCTCACCATCGTCCATGTAAAACAATTTCTCCCACATTCCCTTTATGATCATCTTACCTTTATCCCCTTTATCTGGACTCACCAACACACCAACAAGTAGAAACAATTTCTCTATGTCCACCCTATCTTACACTTCTGTAATTTTCAAGACCAGTGCTCTGTGACTCTTTTCCAGAGAAAACCACTCGAGCTCTAGAATTTTTCCTAATAGTAGTATTATTTCAATTCTGGTAACATTTCTTGTAAATCTTTTCTGCACTTTCTCCAGTATTTAATTTTGCACATTACTCCAAGTCTGATTAAACCAAGTTTTTCCATAACTTTAATACTACCTCCCTTATTCTATTTCTCTAGAAATGAAATCTGGTGCATTTCTTTCAATCTTCATGTGTTGCTACGTTCAGCCATGTACGTATCTGTATTCCCTGATCACTTTGTTACTTTACCTCATTTACTTTCTTGCCTTCCATGGAAAAAGTGGCCACTTTATTCCTCCCACCAAGATGAATCATCCTCTAATTTGCTATATTGAATTTAATTTGCCATTTATCCGCCCAGTCCGCAAGTCATTGCATCGTCCTGTACTTTGGTGCAGTTCATATTATTCACAACCCCCCTCTACCCCCCAATTTTGTATTATCTATAAATTTTGTGGTACGATACACATTAAAATACTAGACATTTTATAATTACAATGACAACAATCTTTACAAAGAATGAATTTAAGGTCTGAAAAAGACTACGCAGTTCCTGATAATGTTATTTGCTGCATTATAAAAACTTATTACCCAAATTATTGAGATTACAATTTCTTGATACACAAACACCGACGGATTGTACCTGAATTTTTAAATGACATCACACTGATGAAAAGAAACATCTTCAAGTTTGGGAAAGAATATACACGACATCTGTTTTACTGACAGGGAAAAAACCATGTCAAATGTTGGATAACTCCCACATATGGTTGCATGCACATTCACAATTATCTGGAACAGGAAGCAAACTGTCTGGTCTGATGAATCCAACAAATATTCTAAACATCAGAGGTGAAAAAAAATGTGCTCAAGTGCATGGATTGCATAATCATGATTAGCTCCAATAATGAATTCCAGAATGTTATGAAATGATCCTAATGTTTGAGAGTATACCACATAAAATCTGATGGAACTCCTTTAGGTAAAATCTGATGAATTGCTGTAGGGATAACAAAGTTTAAAAGTCACACATTTTGCTAATTTGTTAACCCATGAGTGATGGGTTGGAGTAATATGTAATTCCACAGTCATAGGAGTCAGATTTGGTTCCTCATACCGAAGGATGAGTAAAGGAATAAGGGAGAAAGGAAGAAAGAGGAGGGGGAGAGAATGGCAAGGCAATGAAGAAATGAGACAGTGACAAACATGCAAAATATATGTGATTGAGGGTAGAAGGAAAATATAATTGCTTAGTCCTTAAAAACATAGCATCCAACATCGCTTCATAACAAAATCATGTCTTACAAATGTACTTGTATTATTTTGAGAGAAGTTATGTAGGAAGCCCAGTAGACACTGTTCACTTTTCCGAAAAGCTTTTGATTAAGTACCACACAAGGGACTTGTGTTGGAAGCCTCTAATATTCCTGGTAATTCATTGAGCCTGATTGAGAACTGACTCACAGGACACAGGCAAAAAGCCTGTGACGGTTTTGGATTTGTTCGGAGACCAGTCAAGGTCTCAGACAAGGTTCAGTATTTGGATCATTACTCTATGTTTTTAATGATCTGGATGCAAGTGTTGGGAACATAATCTGAAAATATGCAGATGATACCAAGATGTGTGAAAGTATTTGAACTGTAGATGATGCTCATCTGCGAAATGAACTATTTGTCTCAATAACAGGTAAGTGATGCCTAACTTGGGTAAGTACAAAATTATGCATACGAGCAAGGCAAATGCTCAATCTGCATACACTCTTCGGGAAAAACCTTCAAGAAGGTGGGGAAAGGGATTTGGGAATTGTACTGCATACATCCCAGGCAGTACACAAGTAATGCTGTGAAGTGACAACTACAGCAAATAAGGTGTTGGGATACATTCAGAGGGCAACTTGAGCAAGAGGTGGCATATTATTTTGTCCTTATACAGGATCTTGGTCAGATCTCACTTGGAACAGTGTTCAATTTTGGTCTCCTCACTTGGCTGGTTACCTTTTGGAATGGGTGCAGGGGAAGGCCACTGGATTCATTTCCAGTGTAAAATATCTTATCAAGATAGCTACTCAATACTTCAAAAAAGCATAGACTTAGTGGTGATTGGACTGAGGTATACAAAGAGGTGAAGGGAAGATTTTGCTCCAGTTGATCATTTATTTCAGTTAAATAGGTTAGAGAATCAGGGTCACAATTTTAAGTTTTGCATGACAGTTCTAAGTTGGATTTCAGGAGATGGTACTTTTCTCAAAATATAGTGGCTCTTTGGAACAGATTGTTGTCTTGTGCAGTGTACCGCAACTCACTGAATTTGTTCAAGGAGGAGTTAGACCTGTTTCTTCTTAGGGTGAACATCACCTATTATAAAAGTTAGGTACTTTAGGGAATTTATGGCAGGGTGATTTCCTGGACCAGACGATTTAAACACACTGTTGGTTGTTGCATCACATTTGTGAACATTAGTGTGATGAAATCCAGAGTGTGAGCTGTTGCCTGCACCAGTTTTGCTTTCACCCTCTATGTTGAGAGACTATCCCTAACTGGAAAATTAAAGCTGAACTTCAAATTTCTTGGAGGTGGTGGGGGGAGGGGACACACAGAGAGTGAAAGAGAGAGCAAAAGCAAGAGCGAGGAAGCGATACATGACGGGAGATTGATGGTTATAAAACTGGGTTCGTAACTGGGATATTCTTCTGGGATATCAGACTGGAGCTTCAGGTTGCTTGGGAAATGAAAACTGATTTGGAGAAAAAATAAGAAGCTCAGGTATCAGTTTTCAACAGGAACAGTAAGGATAGGCTGAGTCTGTAATTGAGACAGCTAAGAAAGAACAAAAAACTAAAGGTTGGGTTTGGGATAATGAAATAAAGTTACTGCTGCTACTTCAGGTCTTACCAGAGTCTGCCATGCTATGCATTGGAGTGTTATTGACTGGTTAGATGAAGGTAGCTCTGAGGAATCTACGCCATCAGGACTGTTGGGAGCCGAATTAAGAACGTCCTGCAGGAGTACGCTCTACTGGTGACAACAGTATCTGTGGAACTCAGATGGAGTAAAGTTATTGTCAGAGGGACTTGACAATCAAACTCTGCATGATGACAGGGAATTAAACTCTACTGGATAAAGACAGAGTTGCAAAGGATATAGCCACAGGAGATTCCGCCACTGCCTGCCTAGTCCTCTTGCCCTGCCTGGTAGTCACCCATGCCCTTCCTGCCTGTGGAGTCGGAGTCTGTGGTGTGACCACCTCTCTATACATGCTATGATATTGTTCACTTCGCAAATGCACAGTGTCCTCAGACTCCTTCCCAGCTCCAAAACACAGCTACAGGTCCCGGAAGAACATGGTGTCACATATGTGGCAAGCTGGCTACTAGCAAGTCTGTGAGATCCATCTTTGTTGTAACAGTTATTTAAAGTGTAATTTATAGCTTTTATTGAAAGTAATTTTCCTGTTAATGTGTATTTAATATATGCTGATTTTGGTTAGATTGTTAAAGCACAAGTTATCAAAAATGAAGTCTTGTCCATTAGTTTCTTCTATTGGGGTTGTGTGGGAAGTTCGGCTCTTTTAAGCTGTTGGTCAGCGTGGGGATCGTAACAATTAGCTTTAATCTACTCTTTAAAATTTCAATTCATCCTCAAAAAGCACAGAAGCAATTAATCATTAGATTGCTGTGAAGTCCAGAGAAACTGGGGTCTCGAGACTAGTTTGCTTTTTAGATTTTCATAGCATGCACTGTGATGTTTAAGAAATAATAATTATTGCAGTACTACAAACTACTCAAATATATAAAGCAGCTCGATACTAGTATAACCATTGTACGAAATATCTCTTTGGATATAAAGTAAACATTTAACTTATGCTCAATTGTTTATATCTTTATTCAATTCGTTTGAGTAAAATTCCTTTGTATTAGCTGATTTACTTATTTTTACTGATTATAACTTTTGCTCAGCTTTTTATTTATACAGTTTATTCCAATTCAAAGACAATAAAAAAATTCATTTTGACTGCGATGAACACAAATAACTGGCCTCTTTCCTTTTAAGAATGGACGGCACAATGGTACAGTGGTTAGCACGGCTGCCTCACAGTGCCAAGGTCCCGGGTTCAATTCCAACCTCGGATCACTGTTTGGAGTTTGCATGTTTTCCCCGTGTCTGCGTGTGTTTCCTCCCACACTTCAAAAGATGTGCGGGTTAGGTTGACTGGCCATGATAAATTGCCCATTAGTGTTGGAGGGACTAGAAGGGTAAATATGTGGGGTTGCGAGGATAGAGCCTAGGTGGGATTGCTGTCAGTGCAAGTTCAATGGGCCAACTGGCCTCCTTCTGTACTGTAAGATTCTATGATTCTTTCAACTGAAGACAGAAGCCAGAAAACCAAAGATTGACTTTGTAACATCAAATGCAAGTAGGTCATTGATGCAATAAAATATCGGAAATAATGAAGGACACTATTTTATCCATATTGATCATTTATGAGAATGAAAATAATTAAAGCACTGAAAGATTCTCAGAACGTGATTATTGAACAGCAAACTAGCCCAAACCACAATTACAACTTTTTAAACGACAACGTGTCATTACAGAAATACCTGCATTTGGCTGAAGAATTGAGTATCTTCCAAAAGATTTAATACATCTTTCAAAAGGTTTAATTGCATCTACCAAAAGGTTTAATTTAAAAAGTAAGTAACGGCAGGAGAGCTCAAAAATGTGGTGTGTCTGTCTGGGAAGCCAGAAATATTTACAAATCCTGGGGCCAACACGTATGCAGGGTGTATCTCCAACTGTAGCTCCTGAAAGACTGTTTCATAGCTGGAGCAGAGGCTGGGGACACTGAACCCACGACGCGAAGAGCATCATAGATAGCATGTATAGACAGGTGGTCACACTGCAGGCTCAGATGCCACAGGCAGGAAGGGAATAGGTGGCCACCAGGCAGAGCAAGAGGACTAGACAGGCAGTGCAGGAATCTCCTGTTGCTATTTGCCTACAAAACAGATATACCGCTTTGGATACTGTTGAGGCGAATGGTCTCTCAGAGGTAAGCAGCAACAGCCCAATTCGTTGGCTTTGTTGCACAGGGGAGGAATAAAAAGTGTGGCCATGCAATAGTTATAGGGGATTCAATTTTAAGGGGAATAGATAGGCGTTTATGTGGCCACAAATGAGACTCCAGGATGGTATTGTTGCCTCCCTGGTGCTAGGGTCAAGGGTGTCTCATATTGGTTACAGGACATTCTGAAGGGGGAGGGTGAACAGATAGTGGTTGTGGTCCGCATTAGTACAAACAACATAGGTTAAAAAATGGAATGCGATTGTAAAATCAGAATATGGGGAGTTAGGAAGTAAGTTGAAAAGTAGGACTCAGTGATCTCAGGATTACTACCAGTGCCAGTCAGAGTAGCAATCGCAGGATTTCATCGGATGAATACATGGCTGAAGAGATGGTGAAGGAGAAGGTTTAAGATTCCTGGATAATTAGGACAGGTCCTGAGGGAAGTGGGACCAGTACAATCTGGATGGGTTACACCTGGGCAGGACCAGAACTGATGTCCTTGATGAAGTATTTGTTAGAGTGGTTGGGGAAGGTTTTAATTAAAATGGCGGGAAGATGGGAACCTATGCAAGGAGTCAGAGGGAGAGGAATCAAGGACAAGAACAAAAGACAGTGAGGGGAGTAAGTAAAGTGATAGGCAGAGAAATCAAGACCACAGTGAAGAATGGTGGGAATGGGGCAAGTCACGTTAAAAAGACAACCCTTATAGCTTTGTGCCTTGACGCACAGAGCATTCGCAATAACGTGGATGAATTAATTGTGCAAATAGATGTAAATGGGTATGATATAGTTGGAATTACGGCAATATGGCTGCAGGGTGATGAGGGATGGGAAATGTACACCCGGTACAGTATTTAGGGAAGAATAAAGGAAAAGGCAGTGGAGTTGCATTGTTGGTGAAAGAGAAAATTAACGCAACAGTGAGGCAAGATATTAGGTCTGACAATGTGCAAACTGTATGGGTGGAGCTGAGAAATACGGAGGGGAAAAAGCATCAGTAGGGGTTGTATGTAGAGCTCCAAACTGCACTCGTTGTGTCGGGAATGACATTAAACAGGAAATTAGAGATGCTCTGCCAACGTCAGAGTGTCAGCTGCATTAAAGCAAACAAGTTAGCTCGACACAGACTAACAATAAAGTTCAAGTTACACATTTTTAGGTCTGTGCAGTCCTTAACCTATGCAAGTTCTTGTACCTAGTCCACAAATTATTGAGCGACTGCTCCCTCTATAAAACATGCTTCTCAATTCAGTAAATGCAACTGTATAATAAGGAAATTCTCATTAGGTGGTCACATTTTGGTAAGAAAAAAATCAATTAAAAAGTATTTATAACAAAGTCTTGGGAGAAAAACACCCGAACACCCCATATGGCATTAAAAATCATGACTTGGTAAAGTCACATTATCTGCCAACTGAACTCAGACTCTGTAGGACCACTCTGCACAAAGCCGTTCCAACTTGGTCACATGCAATTGGCCTTATATTGGTAAAATACAATTTTACCCACTGCAATAACAACATGTATAACAGCATGTTGCAAACATGTTACTCCTGTAACAAAATCAACCTTCAGTGACTATCCAGTAAGTGCGCCTGAGTTAACTGAACTCAATTACTTGCCTCCAAAAGCAGTGATGTAAAGCATTTTGCACGTTAGCTTTATAGCTAGAGCCGGCTTCTAAAAGTTGCGAGGCACAGATCTGAATCTGTGCTGGTGGCTGCAGTGCAGGGCAAATACCCAAGCGCAACTGTGCTTAACACCTTTTCAGTCCGTGACAATAATTTCAGTGCACAGGAAACATGGCAGCCAATTTTCATGCATTAAGCTCTCACAAAATGACCAGATAATATAATGATTGAGAGATAAATATTGCCCAGGGCATCAGGGATAACTACCCTCTGGGTTTAACTGAGGAGTCTGTTACACTAACAAAATGCAGTACTTCCTCACGTTAAGAGTCCGAGTTACATCAATACTACTTTTGGCCATTTGGTTCAAGGCATGGAGCAGGATGACAGTGAGCAGGGCAAATTGGGCAATCTACCAAGCCAAGTCAAACCTCCCAATAGCGCTGCTCCTTTGCTCTGCCCATGTTGACAGCGACGCACAATGCGTGATGACAATGTTAAAAATATAAATTGCCACACAAAATAAGAGAAATAGGTCCTTAACGAGGTTCAAAGAATGAACAACTTTAAAATGATACAATGTTAAGCGAGGCAACTTAAAGCAATTGCTTCCTTTTCTGGAATTCATAGAAACATAGAAAATCATAGAAACCCTACAGTACAGAAAGAGGCCATTCGGCCCATCGGGTCTGCACCGACCACAATCCCACCCAGGCCCTACCCCCAGATCCCTACATATTTTACCCACTAATCCCTCTAACCTACGCATCTCAGGACACTAAGGGGCAATTTTAGCATGGCCAATCAACCTAACCCGCACATCTTTGGACTGTGGGAGGAAACCGGAGCACCCGGAGGAAACCCACACAGACACGAGGAGAATGTGCAAACTCCACACAGACAGTGACCCAAGCCGGGAATCGAACCCAGGTCAAAGATGAAAAGCTTATGGAGCAGCCTGTGAAGGAAGACAGGTAGCCATGTATAGCAGTTCATACAGAAGGGGGTAAAATACAAATTCCTTTTGCAACTGACTAAGTTTTTATTGATAAAGCAATTACAATAGTTGGCGATGCCAATAATAAACTGTAAGAATTCAATAGCAATGAAGTCATTCCCATCAATCAACATTTCAATTACAAACAAGCTTATTTTCAATCTAAAGGAAATTGAGGACTCAATCCAAAACACCAATAAAGCAATCTACATAAATTTAACACAACTGCATTCCATACAACGCACCCCACTTATCTTTTGTTGATATAATTTACTGATATCAGAATTAAACTCCAAGATACATATTAAACATGGGCAACCCAAGAGTTACCATGTTAAGGTGACAAGAATTTTACATTTTAAAACAATACAAGCTATATTTTGTCAGATATTTGCAAATCCTTTTATTATTGTACACAACTTGAAGTCAAAAAGAACTTATGTAGCATCTTATCACATTCTCAATGCCCCAAAGCATTTTATAATACAATTTTTTATGTATGCAGTATTCAATTTGCAAATTGAGTAATTGGATAATTAATAACTAGATAACTTGGCTCAGTGATAATTTTGGTATTTTTGAACAGCGCTTTGAAAAGGGGACTTTTACATCCAGAATGTCTGCCTTAGCTTAATTTGTCATCTGAATGAAATCACAGATAGCAGAGAATGGACCATTTCTCAGGAATAAAAACAGAAAATGTTGGAGATATTTATCAGGTCATGCAACATCTGTTGAGCGAAAGAGT
This sequence comes from Mustelus asterias, assembly GCF_964213995.1. Taxonomy (NCBI): domain Eukaryota; kingdom Metazoa; phylum Chordata; class Chondrichthyes; order Carcharhiniformes; family Triakidae; genus Mustelus; species Mustelus asterias. Next base: position 14,761,851 of record NC_135822.1, on the reverse strand, counting down.
GAGTCAACGTTTCAGGTTGATGATCTTTCTTCAGAACCTTTCAGTATTGCATTGAAGTGTGTTCAAGAGGTGACGGGGTTTCAACCGACCAACTAAGCAAAGCTAATGCATCAATATATTCTGAAGAGTAGACATGAAATATTGCTGTCGCTTTATAGACACTGATACAGGCATTGTGTATTTTTAATGTTTTTTTCCCATTGTGCATTTCTGACATTTTTTCCTATTATCACAAAGTCACTTCCATAACATCATCTAACTCCACGCTTCCTCAGCTCATCTGTTGCTGAAACCCTCATCCATAGCTTTCTTACTTTTAAATGCAAATATTCCAATGCATGCCTAGCCAGCCTCCCATATCTGTTTTCTGTAAGGGATCATCCAAAGCTCTGCTGCCTGTATCCAACATATTCCATTCACCAATTACCCCTGTGCCTACTGATCTACATTAGCTTCCGGTTAAGGCAGCACCTCAATTTTAAAATTTTCATTGTACTTTTCAAACTCCTCGATGACCTCGCCCTGCCCCATGGCCACAATTTCCTCCAGCCCCACAGATCTCAGGTACCTTCTTCGACAATGTCCATCCTTTGTGGGATATAGCTCTTAGAGATATCCAAATGCTGCAAATTCTGACCATGAGTATCCCTGACTTTAATTGCTCATGATGTGGAGATGCCCGGTGTTGGACTGGGGTGAACTCAACACTCTGATCAAAACCTTTGATCCGGACCTTCAAAACACCCTCCGTGCTCTCATCCCAAGTACTCCACGCGTTGGAGATCTCTACTGCCTCCCAAAGATACACAAGGCAAACACACCCGGCCGTCCCATCGTTTCAGGCAATGGAACCCTGTGCGAGAACCTCTCCGGCTATGTCGAGGGCATCTTGAAATCCATTGTACAAAGAACCCCCAGCTTTTGTCGCGACACTACGGACTTCCTACAGAAACTCAGCGCACATGGAGCAGTTGAACCAGGAGCACTCCTCGTCACAATGGATGTCTCGGCACTCTACACCAGCATCCCCCACGATGATGGCATTGCTGCAACGGCCTCAGTACTCAATGCCGTCAACTGCCAGTTTCCAGATGCAATTTTACAACTCATCCGCTTCATCCTGGACCACAATGTCTTCACCTTCAACAACTAGTTCTTCATCCAGTCACACGGAACAGGCATGGGGACCAAATTCGCACCTCAATATGCCAACATCTTCATGCACAGGTTCGAACAAGACTTCTTCATCGCACAGGACCTTCAACCGATGCTATACACTAGATACATCGATGATATTTTCTTCCTTTGGAGTCATGGTGAGCAATCACTGAAACAACGATATGATGACATCAACAAGTTCCATCCCACCATCAGACTCATCACAGACTACTCTCCGGAATCGGTTGCATTCTTGGACACACGCATCTCCATTAAGGACGGTCACCTCAGCACCTCACTGTACCGCAAGCCCACGGATAACCTCATGATGCTCCACTTCTCCAGCTTTAAAGAAGCCATCCCCTACAGACAAGCCCTCCGAATACACAGGATCTTCTCGGATGAGGAGGATCGCAACAGACACCTCCAGACGCTGAAAGATGCCCTCATAAGAACAGGATATGGCGCTCGACTCATCGATCAACAGTTCCGACGTGCCACAGCGAAAAACCGCACCGACCTCCTCAGAAGACAAACACGGGACACAGTGGACAGAGTACCCTTCGTCGTCCAGTACTTCCCCGGAGCGGAGAAGCTACGGCATCTCCTCCGGAGCCTTCAACATGTCATTGATGAAGACGAACATCTCGCCAAGGCCATCCCCACACCCCCACTTCTTGCCTTCAAACAACCACGCAACCTCAAACAGACCATTGTCCGCAGCAACTACCCAGCCTTCAGGAGAACAGTGACCACGACACCACACAACCCTGCCACAGCAACCTCTGCAAGACGTGCTGGATCATCGACACGGATGCCATCATCTCACGTGAGAACACCATCTACCAGGTACACGGTACCTACTCTTGCAACTCGGCCAACATTGTCTACCTGATACGCTGCAGGAAAGGATGTCCCGAGGCATGGTACATTGGGGAATCCATGCAGACGTTACGACAACGGATGAATGAACACCGCTCGACAATCACCAGGCAAGACTGTTCTCTTCCTGTTGGGGAGCACTTCAGCAGTCACGGGCATTCAGCCTTGGATCTTCAGGTAAGTGTTCTCCAAGGCGGCCTTCACGACACACGACAGCGCAGAGTCGCTGAGCAGAAACTGATAGCCAAGTTCCGCACACATGAGGACGGCCTAAACCGGGATGTTGGATTTATGTTATCAGTAACCCCCATAGCTTGCCTCCTGGGCTTACAGAATCTCACTAGCTGTTCTGTCTGGAGACAATACACATCTCTTTAACCTGTGTTTAATGCTCCCTCCACCCACATTGTCTGTACCTTTAAGACCTGGCTAACTTTAGGAATTCTAATCAGTATTCTGTAACTTGATTTTGTGTCTGTGCCCTGTTTGAGAGCACATTTCCACTCCATCTGACGAAAGAGCAGCACTGCGAAAGCTTATGGTATTTGCTACCAAATAAACCTGTTGGACTTTAACCTGGTGTTGTGAGACTTCTTACTGTATTTAATTGCTCCACCACTGGTGGTCGTGCCTTCACCTGCTCTGGTCCGAAGTTCTGGAATTTTATCCTCATCTTTCCACTTTTCTTTCTTGCTTCAAACTACTCTTTAAAATCTCTTTCTTAGATCAAACTTTTGATCATCTGCCCTTTTATATGTCTGTCAAGTTTTGTTTTTTCTTGCTCCTAGGAAGCATATGCAGATGTTTCAATGTTTAAGGTGCTATATAAATGCAAGTTGATTTTCAGGTTTCTGGCATTTGTAGTTTTTTCTTTAATGATTAGTGCCAAATTATTGCTTATCTACACAGGACCCTTTTGATTCCTGAACTCCTACTCTTGGTCTAACCCACTCATTTGCACCCCTGTCCATCTAACTGATTTTGAGCATTCTCCATCACACCCCTATTTCAAAAGCTGTTATCCTCCTCTCAATCTCGGAGTGTAACGCTACACAGTAGTGGCTGCAAGTTTATTCAGTTTCATGCTGGTTTTGAACTTTCTGACACTACTTAAATCACTGGTCATGCCACTTGAGGTAACAAACTTAATCTAGATTTTATTCTTGGATGTAAAGTTGGCATTTATCATTGAGCCAAGGTATTTGAATGTTTCCACTGCCTCTATCTCAGTACTTCAAATGATACTTTTACATTGCAATTTAGAGCCATAACGTGGCTTTTGCCTCATTTATGCTCAGTCCAAAAGACTTGCTATGTATATACTTAAGATTCCATATGCTAGGACATCCAATGATGAAGCCATATCCTTTCTGGCAATTTTTCCTACACCATCCTTATTTTCTAACCAGCACAAGCAACTCCAAAATCAAAATATAATGAATGCCTGAAATCTGAGGAAAGGTCACGACCTGAAAAGTTAATTGTTTTGCCCTGCATAGATAAGACCATAAGACGTAGGAGCAGAATTAGGCCACCCGACGCATCAAGTCTGCTCCGCCATTCAATCATGGCTGATATTTTTCTTCCCCATTCTCCTGCCTTTTCCCCATAACCCCTGATCCCCTTATTAATCAAGGACGTATCTATCTCTGTCTTAAAGACACTCAATGACCTGGCACAGCCTCCTGCGGCAAAGAATTCCACAGATTCAGCACTTTCTGGCTGAAGAAATTTCTCCTCACCTCTGTTTTAAAGGGTCTCTTTAGATGCTGCCAGATCTGAATATTTCCAGAATTTCCTGTTTTTATTTCGGTATATACCACTGTTCAACTCAAAATGAGCCTCCTTCCACTCTATTTACTTAATATCATTCTACACATATCTATACTTTATTCATCTTGTACTTATCGAGTTTCCCCGAAACATGTCACAGAGATCACTTCAACCATGTGGTAATGAGTTTCACTATAATTTCTTCCTGTTCTCAACAGTTCAAGTTTTTACTGGAAACCTGGAATTCTGAGTCAGGTTTCAGTCGACACCAGTCTTGAGGGATTTTAAAAATCAAAGCAGGAGTTGTGGCTATCATTCCAAACTTGAAATGATACGAGTTAACAGTCAGCTTATAAAAATCACACACCTGAAATGCACAAATATCTAAAATATATCTAAAGAAATATGAGACTTTCTGAACTGACTGAGTGTCTCTGCTGGTAAATACTTTGAAGTCAAACCAAGGGAAAGTTGCATTTCCAGCTATAAGCTTCAATACTTAAAATAATCTAAATCATTGAACATTAGCAACACTCAAAAATACCTGAGAGTTTAAGGGTTCAGGGCAGAAATGCCCTGAAAAGGTAAACAATTTTACATGTACTGTATTTTAAAATTTTAGTTCGTTTAAAAAGGAGAAAAATATGAATTACCAATTGAAATTGTGTTTGGATAAAAGCCTGTGCTGCAGTGGCTTACATTGTCATATGAACACTGACATCATCATAGAATCATAGAATCCCTACAGTACAGAAAGAGGCCATTCGGCCCATCGAGTCTGCACCGACCACAATCCCACCCAGGCCCTACCCCCAGATCCCTACATATTTTACCCACTAATCCCTCTAACCTACGCATCTAAGGACACTAAGGGGCAATTTTAGCACGGCCAATCAACCTAACCCGCACATCTTTGGACTGTGGGAGGAAACCGGAGCACCCGGAGGAAACCCACATAGACACGAGGAGAATGTGCAAACTCCACACAGACAGTGACCCAAGCCAGGAATCGAACCCAGGTCCCTGGAGCTGTGAAGCAGCAGTGCTAACTACTGTGCTACCGTGCCGCCCTCATGTGTATAAAGGTTTCACAGCAGAAGCCATTCGATCCACCCTTCGAATATGGTATCAGAAATGTGCAGCTGAAATTAAATGAATTGTGATAGCTGCAAGAAAATCAGCCCCTGTAAGAAACAGCCCCTGTAAGAAACAGCAGAAAACTAAGTAAAACTTTGCAAAGGACTCACTGCTAGTGAGTCAGTATGGTTTTGAATATTCTAGTAGAAATTAAGGATTTGGGAATGAATTGAAAATGCTTCTAGTATCAATGGAAGAACTATGAAATTGCCATAGAGTTATACAAGAAACCATAACAAATAAGAGCAGCAACTCTATTATCAGTGCTGCGGAAAGAATACAAGCTCTGTTGCACTCGAGCCAACAGTTGAAGTGTATTAATGAGCGAACTTGAGGCTTTGCACCATGCCAAGAGGCAATCCAGGCCACACAAGCAGAAGTCACTGGGGAAAAGGAAGCTATATTTATAGAAGGGGAAGCAGAAAATTCAAGGTCAGAGTACAACATGTAAATATTGCAGAGGACAACATGTGAAAGAAAAAGAAACATGTCTAATATGGGGAAGGCAGTGTTCTAACCACAAGACAGTGAAGCACTTTGCCCTAAAAGTGCTTTGCTGGAAAGAAGAAAAGCAAACCTGTAAAGACAGTTGCTGGAGAGGTGTCAGTCCATGATTCTGATGAATCACTCCACACCCTTGAAAAGGTTGACACCATTAAGACTCGAGGTAAAATGATTTGCGATTATTGGAAGGATGACTGCAGAAGGAGAGCATCCAGTTAAGTGTCAGATAGACATTGGTGCTACGAGCAACATCATGAATCTCGCAAACCTATGTGATATTGCTCAAGATGGCGACCCAAAAGTTAAGTTGAGCCTCATGATAGAACAATGCTCACCTCAAGTGGACAAACTAAGCCTAATGCAATGGGAAGAAGGGAGATTTCCAATTCCAAATAGTAGACACTAAGTAAAATTCACTCAGCTCAGCTGAAACAAGTCAACAGCTTGGACTGGTAACCCTCCATGTTGCAGAAGAGGTTTTCAGTGTTTCATACAGCACAAAGCTACAGACTGCAGAACAGATATGAAAAAAATTACAAGGATGTTTGCACTAATCTTGGATGTCTTCCTGGTGAATATCAGCTTTAAGTAATGTAAGATTAACTTTGCATCTTCCGAGGAGAGTTCAAGCTGCCCTCAAGTCCAGCCTGAAAGACAAGATAGAGGAACTTGAAAAGAATGGGAATAATCAAGAAAGTGACAACTTATACAGACTGGATTAGCAATATGGTAGCAGGGAAAAAACCTGAAAAGCAGAGACTAAATAGATCCAAAGGACTTCAATAAAGCTTTTATGAGATCTCACTACTCCATGCCAACCACTGAAGAAATTTTGCCGCAACTTGCCAAGTGGCAAAACATTTACTACCTTAAATGTGAAAGATAGACACTGGCCAGTAAAGTTGGATGCAAGAAGCAGTTTCCTGACTACCATATAGACAGCATTTGAGAGGTACAGATGGCTGCACATTAGCATTTGGCTTTTCTACTGCTTCAGAAGAGTTTGCTTACAGCGTATTAAAGCAAACTAAACAATGCTAATGCATAGATCGAGCATCTGGCTGTTGCTTCACTCGAGGATTTTAATCTGTTTGGGGGACAGATAAATTAATGGTTGAGTTTGATCACAAGCCACATAAAAGCATCTTTCTCATGCCGCTTCAATCTGCTCCAAAGCATCTGCAAAGGATGTTAATTAGTTTACAGATATATAATTTAAAAGTGTAGTATAAGCAGAAGTGGATGGACATTGCCGACATGCTGTCAAGAGCTGCAGTCCATTTTAAGAATGTTGGTGATGCTAATATAGTATGTAAAATCTTCCAAGAAGCAACAGCACGAGATGCTCTGAAAGTCATCAACCCCGCAGAGACACCGAATCTGACTGACAGGTGTCTTGCTCTAATCATGCAAACTATGCAACAAGATACAACTCTCCAAATGCTGCAGGATGCAGTGATGACATGATGGTCTAAAACCATCAAGAACACACCTGTGGCTATGAGAGTATTGCGCATGCAGAGATGAAATTATTGCCCAAGATGGCATTGTATACAAATGTCATTATTCCCAAGGACATGAGAAAAGAGATGTTGAAGCGTATCCATGCGAGCCATCAAGGAATAGAGTCCAGTCCGAGAAAGGCAAGAGAAGTGTTCCACTGACCAAAAATAAGTAATGAGAACAAGGACAGCAACAACTAGTGTAGTGCTTGTGATGAACATTAAGCTAAAGAATCACTCATGACTTATAACACCCAGACAGACCATGGATAAGGTTTGGAGTAGAACTCTTCAACTCAGTGGAACGGATTATCTTGTTACAGCTGACTACTATTCAGACTGCTGAGAGTTATAACCAACTGGTGTCTACAACTAACAACGAGATCATACAATGCCTGAAAGGACACTTGAGTTGCTATGGCATTCCAGAATAGTGATCAGCAACAATTGTTCATGAGTGAAGAATTCAGGTGCTTCATTAATTCAGCACTACACATCTCGTCAAATAGAAAGACTGAGACAACAGTGAAAATTGTCAAAGAGATCATCAAAACTTTGGGTGGATCCAACACAAATGTATTCTGGGCAATCCTAGAGTGGAGTAACGTATCTACTGAATGCACGGAACGTCGTCTTGTCTAGCGACAAATGTCACACCACACCCAAACTACTCTTCCAATAACTAAGCAAGTACTGATGCCAGAAATAGTGATAAATCAAGTGAAACGACAAAGCCAAATTTCACCGACAAGTGCTCCAACTCTTAGCTCTAGCAATAATTTCGTTTTACCAGAGTGCAAACATTCAACACACTCAACAGAAGTCAGACCACAAACCAACTTGTGACCAATGAAAGGAAGTTGTCACCTCAATCATATGCAGTGAAAATGAACAAAGTTTGATTTGATTTATTGTCACATGTGTTAGTATACAGTGAAGTGTATTGTTTCTTGCATGCTATACAGACAAAGCATACCGTTCATAGAGAAGGAAAGGAGAATGGAGAATGTAGTGTTACAGTCATGGCTGGGTTGTAGAGAAAGATTAATTTAGTGCAAGGTAGGTCCATTCAGAAGTCTGATGGCAGCAGGGAAGAAGCTCTTCTTGAGTCAGTCGGTACGTGTCCTCAGACTTTTGTATTTTTTTCCCGACGGAAGAAGGTGGAAGAGAGAATGTCCGGGGTGCGTGGGGTCCTTAATTATGTTGGCTGCTTTTCTGAGGCAGCGGGAAGTGTAAACTGTGTCAATGGGTGGGAGGTGGGTTTGAGTGATGGACTGGCCTTCGTTCACAACCCTTTTTAGTTTCTTGCGGTCTTGGACAGAGCAGGAGACAGGCCAAGCTGTGATACAACCAGAAAGAATGCTTTTTATGGTCTACCTGTAAAAGTTGGAGAGTGTCGTAGCTAACATACCAAATTTCCTTCATCTTTTCAGAAAGCAGAGGCGTGGGTGGGCTTTCTTAACTATAGCGTTGGCATGGGGGAACCAGGACAGATTGGTGATGATCTGGACACCTAAAAACTTGAAGCTCTTGACCATTTCTATTTCGACCCCATTGATGAACACAGGGGAATGTCCTCCACTATTGCTTCCTGAAGTCGATGACTATCTCCTTTGTTTTATTGGCATTGAGAGAGAGATGATTGTCATTGCACCAGTTCACCAGATTCTCTATCTCTTTCCTGTACTCCACCTCTTCATTGTTTGAGATCCGACCCACTACGGTGGTGTCATCAGCAAACTTAAAAATCAAGTTGGAGGAGAGTTTGGCCACACAGTCATAGGTGTATAAGGAGTATAGTAAGGGGCTAAGGACACAACCTTGTGGTGCACCGGTATTGAGGATCATCGTGGAGGAGGTGCTGTTGCCTATCCTTACTGATTGCGCTCTGTGGGTTAGGAAGTTCAAGATCCAGTCACAGAGGGAGGAGCCGAGCCCCAGGCCATGGAGTTTGGAGATGGGTTTTGTAGGAATAATGGTGTTGAAGGCTGAGCTGTAGTCGATAAATAGGAGTCTGACTTAGGTGTCTTAGTTATTTAGGCGTTCCAGGGTTGGGTGCAGGGCCAGGGAGATGGAGTCTGCTGTGGACCTGTTGTCATAGAGGTTTACAGCATGGAAACAGGCCCTTCGGCACAACTTGTTTTTTTTAAACCCCTCAGCTAGTCCCAATTGCCCGTGTTTGGCCCATATCCCTCTATACCCATCTTACCAATGTAATTGTCTAAATGCTTTTTAAAAGACAAAATTGTACCCAATCTACTACTACCTCTGGTAGCTTGTTCCAGACACTCACCACCCTCTGTGAAAAAAACTGCCCATTCTGGACATTGTATCTCTCCCCTCTCACCTTAAACCCATGCCCTCTAGTTTTAGACTCCCCTACCCTTGGGAAAAGATATTGACTATCTAGCTGATCTATGCCCCTCATTATTTTATAGACCTGTATAAGATCACCCCTCAGCCTTCTACGCTCCAGAGAAAGAAGTCCCAGTCTATCCAGCCTCTCCTTATAACTCAAACCATCAAGTCCTGGTAGCATCCTAGTAAATATTTTCTGCACTCTTTCTAGTTTAATAATATCCTTTCTTATAATAGGGTGACCAGAACTGTACACAGTATTCCAAGTGTGGCCTTACCAATGTCTTGTACAACTTTAACAAGACGTCCCAACGCCTGTATTCAATGTTCTGGTCAATGAAACCAAGCATGCTGAATGCCTTCTTCACCACTTTGTCCACAAGTGACTTCACTTTCAAGGAGCTCTGAACCTGTACCCCTAAGATCTCTGTTCTATAACTCTCCCCAACGCCCTACCATTAACTGAGTAAGTCTTGCCCTGGTTCAATCTACCAAAATGCATCACCTCGCATTTATCTAAATTAAACTCCATCTGCCATTCATCAACCCACTGGCCCAATTGGTCAAGATCCCGTTGCAATCCGAGATAACCTTCTTCACTGTCCACTATGCGGCCAATCTTGGTGTCATCTGCAAACTTACTAAACATGCCTCCTATATTCTCATCCAAATCATTAATATAAATGACAAATAACAGTGGACCCAGCACCAATCCCTGAGGCACACCGCTGGTCACAGGTCTTCAGTTTGAAAAACAACCCTCTACAACTACCCTCTGGCTTCTGTCATCAAGCCAATTTTGTATCCATTTAGCCAACTCACCCTGGATCCTGTGAGATTTAACCTTATGCAACAACCTACCATGCGGTACCCTGTCAAAGGCCTTGCTAAAGTCCATGTAGACAACATCAACTGCACTGCCCTCATCTACCTTCTTGGTTACCCCTTCAAAAAACTCAATCAAATTTGAGAGACATGATTTTCCACTCACAAAGCCATGCTGACTGTCCCTAATTCGTCCTTGTGTCTCTAAATGCCTGCATATCCTGGATCTCAAAATACCTTCCAACAACTTACCACCGCAGATGTGAGGCTTACCGGCCTGTAGTTCCCAGGCTTTTCTCTGCAGCCCTTTTTAAACAAAGGCACAACATTTGCCACCATCCAATCTTCAGGCACCTCACCTGTGACTATCGATGATTCAAATATCTCTGCTAGGGGACCTGCAATTTCCTCCCTAGCCTCCCACAATGTCCTGGGATACACTTCATCAGGTCCCGGGGATTTATCTACCTTGACGCGCTTTAAGACTTCCAGCATCTCTTTCTCTGTAATATGTACACTCCTGAAGACATCACTATTTATTTCCCCAAGTTCCCCAACATCCATGCTTTTCTCAACAGTAAATACTGATGAGAAATATTCATTTAGGATCTCACCCATCTCTTGTGGATCCGCACATAGATGACTTTGTTGATCCTTAAGAGGCCCTACTCTCTCCCTCGTAACTCTTTTGACCTTTATGTATTTGTAGAAGCTCTTTGAATTCTCCTTTGCCTTATCTGCCAAAACAATCTCGTGTCCCCTTTTTGCCCCCCTGATTTCTCTCTTAACCCCCTATACTCTTCAAGGGATTCACTTGATCCCAGCTGCCTATGCATGTCATGTGCCTCCTCCTCCTTCTTGACCAGGGCCTCAATATCCCGAGCCATCCAGGGTTCCCTATTTCTACCAGCCTTGCCCTTCACTCTAGGAGGAATGTGCTTATCCTGAACCCTGGTTAACACACTTTTGAAAACCTCCCACTTACCAGATGTCCTTTTGCTTTCCCACAGACTCCCCCAATTAACTTTTGAAAGTTCCTGCCTGATACCATCAAAATAGACCTTATCCCAATTTAGAATTTTAACTTTTGGGCCAGACCTATCATTCTCCATAGTTTTCTTAAAACGAATAGAATTATGGTCACTGGTCCCAAAGTGATCCCTCACTAACACTTCTGTCACCTGCCCTTCCTGATTTCCCAAGAGGAGGTCAAGTTTTGTCCCCTCTCTGGTCAGGCCATCCACATACTGAATGAGAAATTCCTCCTGAATACACTCAACACAATTCTCTCCATCCAACCCTCTAATACTATGCCTGTCGCAGTCAATGTTGGGAAAGTTAAAATCCCCTATGATTACCATCCTACTTTTTTTGTGGCGGATGATGGGTGATGAACCCTTTAAGAACTAGGTTTTTCTGAAAAGGGAGTAAGGTAAAATACATGGCTTCTAGAAAATGATCACAAGTTGCCTGGGAGGTAGACTTACAAAAGAAAATGGGTCACAACTTAATTGTAGGAAGAGTTTATTGTGGCTTTGGTTCGGTTTCAAGCAGGGTTTTAGTTTTGTGGTTTAGACCAAATTGGCTGCAGAAAAGAACATCTCTCTTTCAAACAAAGTTTAATTGATATTCTGTGTGTTGGTGACAAGACTTCAAAACTCTTGTTAGTTAATTCTCTTCACAAAGGTTAACTGACCTGCTGGGTATTTCTACCATTTTCTGCTATTGTTTCAGATGTGTAATTTTTGAAAAAAATGATATCGATGTCTGCAACTTCTGACAAGAGATCAGACTGAAGCTGTTTACCAAGAAAACCGTGTAAGAAAATTGAACCAATTTAACTTGTTTTGCCAGGAACTAATGCTTTTTAGTCTTTAAAACACTGTTTGTATCTCAATTCATTTGTTACAAGTAATGAGCTTTTGCTCAAGTTCATTTTGTGTTTTTATATTTTACTAAATGTTTTGTGCTTCATATTTAATATCAACTACATTACAATATATTCACATCTGATCTGTGCAAACAGTAACAATGTCTAAAACAACAGGAATTGTAGACATGTGGCGTGCAGTTACATTTAATTTAGTGCACAGATCACTAGAGGTAGTAACACAACTATGAAGGGGAAAATTCACTTTCCAGAATATTTGGGACTTTCTCAGTTTACAGGAATTAGTGTAATTACGACTAAAATCTGTTTCTAAAAAACCTAAAATTGTAACAGATGTATTTTGTTTAATGAAATTCAACTTTGAAGTCACGTTATTATCCTTGTTGTTTCTCTGCTTAAATAAAAGCTCATTAAGTTAACCACATTACACTGAATATGCAGTACAGAAACTGGCCATTTGGTCCAGCTAGGCTGTGTTGGTGTTCATAATCCATACCTGACTTCACCCATTCTGTCTACTTCATCTCAGGCTTTTAACTTCCGACTAGTTTCAGTTTGAAAATCTCCAAGCTATTTGCCTCAACCACTTCCTGCGGTAGAAGTCCACATTCTAACCACTGAGTAAAGATATTTCTCCTTACTTTCCTATTAGATTTAACAACATACTTATATTCATGGAGCCTAATTTTAGATTCTCCCACATGCAGAAACACTTTATTTACAAACATACAAATTAAGAGCAGGAGTAGGCCACTCGCCCCTCAAGCCTGCACCGTCATTAAATTAGATCTTGGCTAATCTGACTATAGCCTCAATCCTACATTCTTGCCTATCCCTAATAACTTTTTCATCCCCTTGTTAATCCAGAACCTATCTAGCTCTGCCTTAAAAATATTCACTCTGCTTCCACCACCTTCTCAGGAGATATTTCACCTCATCTCTGTCTTAAATAAGCAATTCCTAGTTCTAAATTCTCCCACAAAAGGAAACAGCCTCTCCATATCCACCCCGTCAACATGGAGAGTTCTACATTAGCTCACATTACACTCCATTTGCCAGTTCTTTACTCCTTATGCCTGCTTCACAATTTGCTCTCCTTTCTACGCCATTGGTAAATTTAGCAACAATACCACCAGTCTCTTCATCCAAGTCATTTATATAACTTATAAAAAGCACTAATTCCTGTGGCATGCCACTTGATACATCCTACCTATCAGAAAAAAATCAATTTATGTCAACTGTTACCTGTTAGCTAGAAAATCTTCTATCCATGCCAATGTGTTACCCCTACAGCATGAGTTTTGTTTTTCTGCAATAAGCCTTGATGTGACACCTTATCAAATGCCTTCTAGAAATCTAAGTACAGTATATCCACAGGTTTTCCTTTATCCACAGCACGTGGCTCCAAAGATCTCGAATAAATTGGTCAAACATGATTCCCCTTTCACTGTCTTGAATTGTGAATTGTCTAAGTACCCCGTTATAACATCTTTAATAACAGTTTCTAACATTTTCCCTATGACAGATGTTAAGTTAACTGGTCTGTAGTTTCCTGCTGTCTGTCTCCCTCCCTTTTTGAATAAAAGAGTTATGTTTGCTATATTCCAATCTAATGGAACCTTCCCTAAATTTAGGGAATTTTGGAAAGTTAAAACCAATGTATCGACTATCTCACTAACCACTTCTTTCAAGACCTTAAGATGAAGTCCATCCAGACCTGGAGATTTGTCAGCCTACAATCCCTAGGATTTGTTCAATATCACTTCCCTGGTGATTGTAATTTTCTGAATTCCTCCCTTCTTCTATTTCCTGATTTACAGCTATTTCTGCGATATTGTTTGCATCAGCTAGAATGAAGACCGATGCAAAATACCTGTTAATTCATCTGCCACCTCTCTACTTTCTATTGCCAATTCCCTTGAAAAACACTTTCTATAGGACTAATGCTCACTTGGTTAACTTTCTTATTTAATTATCCATCTAAACTCTTATTATCCATCTGCATATTAACTAGCTTTCTCCCGCACTCTAATTTTTCCCTCCTCATTAATTTGTCATTCTTTACATTCTTTCCAATCTTCTGACCTGCCATCCAACTATGCTCAATTACATGCTGTTTCTTTAAGTTTGAATTTTTTTTTTAAACTGAAGGTGGGTCTTTTCCATTCAATTTTTCTTCAATGTTGGAATGTCTCTATTCTGAAATACCCCTTTAAATGTCTGCCATTGAACTTCTATTGACTTACCCCTTAACTTAATTTGCCAGTTCACTTTTTGCCCTCCTCTTTCACGCCCTCATAATTGCCCTTATTTAAGTTTAAAATACTAGTCATAGACACACACTCTGTCCCTCGAACTGAACGTAAAATTCTATCATATTACGATTGCTACTACGTAGGGGTGTCAATTAATGCCATAATTATCAATTAATCCAATCTCATTGCATAATACCAGGTCTAGTATTGCTTAAACACAGGTCGGCTCCAGAACATGCTATTCTAAGAAACAACCCAGAAAACATTCTACAAATCTGATTCATTGTTCCAGTCCAAATGTAGGTTAAAATACTCCATTGTTGCTGTACCTTTCTGACAAGCTTCCATTATCTATTCTTTTGACTGAGTAGTTACAATTATAAGACCTGTACACAAATCCCACAATGACGTATTGCCTTAATCATTTCTCATCTCAACCCCAATTGCATTTACATCTTGGTTTCCTGAACTTCACTCATCCCTCTCTAATGTGCGAAAACCATTATAGAGCCAGCCCTTCATCTTTTCTTAACTTCCTGTCCTTCCTAAATATCATGTACCCCATAATATTTAAGTTTCAATCTAGGTCACCTGTAGCCTTGACTCTATAATGGCCACCAGATCATATTTATTAATTTCTATTTGTGCTATCAGTTCACCTGCTTTGTTTTGAATGCTAAATGTACTTAAATGCCAAGCCTTTGGTTTTGTCCTTTCGTGGTTTTTGTAGCATCTAACCTTATATACTCTGTGATTCATACCAAGTCCCTTCCTTTAATAGTTTGTTCATCACTTTCCTTTCTCCATATCCACCTTGTTCAATCCATTCATAATTTTAATTACCTCTATCAGGTCACCTCAAAAGACTGTACTTACAGTTTTGGTACAATCCTACTCAATCGTTTATGCTTGCAAGTCATTCAACATAGTTTGCAAAACTAGTTTCCATTTACTCACCCTTCAGACTAAACACTTCAAAGAAAGAATATTTTCCCCAGGGATGCAGAGTTAGAGGAGGCACAAAAAGTCCAAAGTAAAGCTGAAGAATTGTGAAAGTGGGCTGTATCTTTAGGATATAATAGCAACCAAAATATAAATGTAAAAGGTTTAAGAAAACAGTTAATTTCTTAAATTTAAAAACATAAATGTAATCATTTTTATGCCATACTTTCTTCTCTCATTTCTCAATATCGAGCTAAGAAAGGATGCAACTCTCCTGTTTTTCTCCCCAGACATCCGTCAAATACATTGCACAAATCGGATCTAGGTAATTTAACCTGAAGTTTGTATCTCCATCCTTTCATAAGTGAAAGCACCTGTCATGGCATTCCATGTCTTTTCAGTAGTATGACTGAAACTGGACGCTATAACATGGGACCCGATTTTAATTGCGTCAGCAAATGGGTTTTGAGCATGTTAAAGTCTTGCCCCATATGATGTCTACAAGATACAGGTTTTCTTGAAATGCTAAGTCATGCACTTAGAGGGAATTAATGAGAAGAACAAATGTGTCCCAGCAGCTAGGGAGGGGAAATAGAGAAGTTACTCTTGTCTTTGTTCAACTATAATCAACAGTCAGTTACACAAAATTACTTAAAGGATTTGGCCACAGTTTGCTTGACTGGGCTATACTACAGAGCAGAGAAAATTTCAAAAAGAGGAAAGAATGCAACAAAAAATGCAATATGTTAACAAAACAAGCAAAGCTAGAAATCTGCTAATCCAACATGTCAAGCACCAGTACTCTTGAGATGCAACTGCACATAATAAAAACAATCCAAAATTGTTTAATTTGGCCCCTTCAAATTAAAATGGAAAATATGTGTCTCCAGGAAGTATTTCAAGGCCCCTACATTTAAGCATGATATTCAAAATCCAAAGCTCATTTAGACAATATTGCCAAATCCCCTTTAAAAAAAAATAAACAAAATTATTTTGGCAATTCTGACGTGACAATGCATATGCAGAGCTTTGAAACAAATAGAAAAGTCAGCAACTTTCATGTCACACAAGGGGGAATTCTGCTTAAATTGAATCTGTGCATTTTAATCCAAGTGCTCTCTTTTGTGGAAAATCCTCAGGCATCAAAAATGTTGTGCATCTAAGTTTTTTAAAAAATCTCTTTTGTGGCATAAACATGTCAATAATAAGATTTAAAAGGAGAAAATGCAGTACAGTATTGGTGCTCAATATCCAATGCTTAATGTTTCAAGAACTTTTTGTATTCACATTTAAAGCTATGAATATTTGCAGAAAGTGCAACAATGCATATGAACACTTTGCCAGTAGCTGATCTTATTTAAAATTTAGGCTTACTTATTTCATTCCAGAATCTAAATTCAGCTCACTGAAAGATTGCCAGAATTATTACTTTGCATGCCTGGATGAACAATTGTTCTATCATTTCTCAAAGTACTATCAGAATTTTAGCAATAACTATTTATTCCCTCAAAATGAAATGTTTCCAATCACGCTGTCCATAACATAACATTTTTCACTACCAAAATAAACAAGTGCAGCTGCAGTTCTGGGCAACCACTTCATAGTAGTAGGGTCCTGCAAAATACCTGTGGTCAAAAGTCCTAAACGATCAGAAGCGCCCCTTAAACTTGACAATCAAAACAGTCCAGGCAGACAAAACTGCATATTATTATAGATTGCTATTGTACAAATGGAGCCTCAAAGCAAGATCCTGTTTACAGTTACACATCAAGGATCTTTTGGCATTACTGAATGAATGACATTATTCTGCCTTCAACTTATGTCACCCAAAACAGATAGAGTGATCATTAATCTCATAGTATTGTGGTAATGTTGGGAGAGATGAGTTAAGTGCTTCTCTATTCAACATTTCTTGTACTTCGAAGTATTAAAGCCTTATATAAACAGCTCTGAAACCTTTCAACGTGAAAGATACTGTACACATGCAAACTATTTGTATTACTTGCAGATCTCTTGTGGCTTTATAGGGACACATTTATGATAAAGGCTAGTTTTATAATTTTCTTGGAATTTTTCTATGTGATTAAGTTCTGACTTGATTTCTAGTAATAAATTGTCATGGCTCAGTGGAAGACTCATTAATTAAAAATCAGGAATGATGAGATTGATTCCTTCTCTTATCTTCAAAGTGGATTATGTTAACTGCGCATTCATATTTTTTTCAATTAAACTAAATAAGTGCCTGGGCACTTCACTTTTTTTCCTACCTTTCTTATCTTTTCAATGCAACTTGAAACCATTCAACAAATATAAAATTAGTGCCAATAATATGTAATTGTCAGAGAAATTTGCATGTACTAAAGTATGTTGCCTGAAGTTGAATGGATGCTATATACAATATGTCTTCTTTAAGGGAGTCCCAACAAGGACAGAAGCAATATACCATGTAACAGATTGGCCCGTAAACTTCCTCAAACTGGTAATCTCCATTGGATTGCCACTCTCGACGCTCACCCACGCTGGGATTCCAAAGCCCCTGTCACACCCAACCTCCCCCACTCAGGCTGGGTGAGACAGGAGGAATGCACCATGCCCCCGGCAGCATTGGTGTGGAGTTAACTAGGGCACAGAGAGGTAAGGAATCCCTTTTTATGGCAGTGGATGGGGCGTTGAAGCCGGGCACGCAGGGGTGGGGAGGATGGACTTGGGGTGCCCTGGTGGGTCCTCTGTGGGGCATCGTGCGAGGTTTAGTCTGGGTGTTTAGACAGTTATTCTGGAGTTAGAAATGTTTTTTTTCCTTCTAACTTCTTCGGATGGTTCCCAGTCCTGTGCAATTTTCCAGAGGAAGTTAGCACTTCCGGGCAATTGCCAGGTAGATGCTTACGTGGAAATTTTCTGGAGGGATTTCCCAGCGCATCACTGAGGTAATGCAAACGCTGCTGAACCAGGAAGTTATGGGCCATTGCATTGCTCTATTGAAGAGCAAATATATGCTTTTTTTCAAAAGAGGCACACAATGCCCCACAGGGGACCCACCACAGCATCCTGAGTCCAACTCCCACCACCCTCTCCCCCTCCCCCCCCCCCCCACCCACCACCACATGCCTGGCTTCACCGTCCCATCCACTGCCATAAAAAGTGATTCCTTACCCCTCTTTGATAGTAAATAATATCAAAACACATTTAACAAGTGCTAAAATTACATGCCCATACATACCAAGATGAATGCTATTGTGTTATCATTACAGGACACTCCCTTGGCTCCCTGTCCTGCCGATTTAACAACCCACAAAAATAAAGTTCACAATTCCCCCATCTGCCACTTCATGCTGATCTGTGGGCAGGCGGCAGTGGTTAGCACTGCTGCCTCACAGAGCCGGGGTTTCGCGGAAAGGGCCGAGGTGGGATTGTTGTCACTGCAGGCTCAACAGTCCGAATGGCCTCCTCCTGCACTGTAGGGATTCCATGATTCTATTCAGCTCACCCAAGGTACAATTCCTATCAAGGAGACTGATCTGCAAAAACCCTCCCACACAGGGCTTCAATGCAAATTCCACCTAGATTAATGAATGGGGATCATTGGACATGACAAACAAGTATCTGGTCTCCAACCGAACCCAACAGTTGTCTGGTTTCAATCTTTCAAGGAAAGAGTCTATCCTCAACAGATTCAGGACCAGCCACGGTACCTGCTTGGCCAAACTCCAGAAATGGGGTATTAGTGCCTGCTCCACATGTGCCTTTGGAAGAGAGCGAACATCATTGAAGATTGCCCAATCCACAGGCTCAGTGGAGGACTATCCACGCTCAATACAGCAGGACTAGAAGTAACTGTTTGGCTTAGGGACTTTGCATTTGCTAAGTAAATTGATTTAGAGTACAACCAAATAACCATCTCACTATTCATAGTTGCATGGACTAAAAACCATAAGTTTCAATTTAAAAAAAAAAAGAGGTACAGAAACCTACTATGCAATAGATTTACAGGCTCTCAACTTTACAACAGGACTTATAATGTTTATAAATTGACACCCCATTTCGACTTCACAACATCAGTTTCAACTTCATGACACATACCAGCACATTTATACACGTGCATTGATGTTCTGCACTGCTCATCTGTATGGCTGGACAGTTCGAATCATTTTTATTAGTTTAGAAATGAGTGTTTTATACTTTTAAAACATTTATGAGTTTATGTTGTATTTAATAAGTACTCAGATTCACAGAAGTTCAAGGTTTAGCAGGCAACTGACAGTGATCAATGGCTTCTTTATATCCCCACACTCACCAAGGAACTCGAGTTAAAGCATGTGCAGACATCAACAAGAGCCTCAGTGACTTGACAGAGCGGGAGTTAAGAGCCTTTAACACCAGCGAGCGCCCCTCGAGTGATTATTGGCTTTGGTTCAGAAACCAACCCCCCATTTATACCATTTTCTTATGGGAAAATCAGCTCCAACTTATAACATGGTTCTCAGGAACCGATTAGATTGAAGGTCTGAGGACTGCCTATATTATAAAGATAGAGAAAATTGCACTGAATCTTCAATGGGCAAACTATATTCATTCCCATATACTCAAGTTCCTAATTTTAAAAAAATTAACAGGAATACTGCTGTCCTCTGAAATTTACAGGATATCATATGAATTTAACCACTTTAGGATTGTTAATTTTGCAAAATATGCAAGAGAAATTGTTATTTCATTTTCTTGTCCAGGACAGTGAACTACTCAATCTAATTTGCTCAGTCATTTCTGGCCCAAATCTTCCAATTAGGGGAGGAACCAGTGTGTCTGGCACTGATCAGACCGAAAGCTACCCACATATCGGCATTTATTTAAAAAGGCCAGACTTCCAATCCAAAATGCAGAAGTGAGGTTAAATATCCAATGTGAATGTGGGGATGGGGTAGCGGGCAGCTGGGCTAAGTTAACAAGCAGAGCAGGGACAGTTGGGTGAAGGGACATAGAGGAATCTTTAGGTCAAGGCACCAGAACAGATAGCAATGTGGGTAAAGACAAGCAGAGTGCGGCAGGAAGGGATAGAGTGTTTAACAAAAATTGCACATAAGTGAATAAGGTTATTGCAAGGAATAAAAGTTGCGGAAAATGAAATGAAAGGTTCTTTATCTGAATGAACAATGCACCTGTAATAAAATATATGAACTAGTGGCACAAATAGAGGGAAATAATTCAGATCTAATCACCATTACAGAGAAACGGTAATGAGGTGACCAAAATGAATATTCTAGGGTGCACAATATTTCACAAAGACAGACAGAATGCCAGAGGAGGAAGGATAGCCCTTATTGTAAAGGATGACACAGGAGCATCATTAAGAAAGGATTTAGCCTCAGAGAATCATGAAGTTGAATCAGTATAGGTAGAAAGTAGGACAGGAAGAGTCAGAAAATACTGGTGGGAGTAATTTTAGGACACTCAACAGTAGTTCGAACATTAGTCAGAGCATTAAACAAGAAATTATTGGAGCTTGTAACAAAGGCAATGTAATAACTGTGGGGGACTTCAATGTTCACATAGACAAGGACAATCAAATTGGCAAGAGTGGTCTAGAAGATGAGTTTGTAGAATGCTTCTGTGACAGTTTTTTTAGAACCAAAGAAAAGTTACAATACAGGAGGCAGCCATTTGGCCTACCTCATCTAGACAGCCTGAGGACACTCGGGTGCCCTTTTCAATCCCACCTTCCTGCACCCGACCCATAGCCCTGCAGCTTACAGTACTTCAGGTACTATTTAAAAGAATTTAGGGTCTCTTCCTCCAACACTAATTCGGGCAGCAAATTCCAGACACCCACTACTCTCTGCATAAAAAAGTTCTTCCTCATGTCCACTCTACATCTTAACTTAGCTTGAATCTATGTCCCCTGGCGGCACAGTGACAGCCGTTAGCACTGCTGCCAGGGACCCAGGTTCCGATCCCAGCCTTGGGTGACTGTGTGGAGTTTGCATGTTCTCCCAGTGTCTGTGTGAGTTTCCTACGGGTGCTCTGCTTTCTTTCCACACTCCAAAAGTGTGTAGGATTGGCCATGCTAAATGCACGGGCGGAGGGATCTGTAGTTCCCTGGCTTATCTCTACAATCCTTCTTAAATAACAGAATCACATTAGCTGTTCTCCAGTTCTCTGGCACCTCCCCCGTTGCTGGAGAGGAATTAAAAATTTGGGTCGGAGCTCCTGCAATCTCCTCCCTTGCCTCCCACAGCAGCCTGAGACACAATTCATCTCGATCTGGAGATTTGTCCATTTTCAAGCCTGCCAACACCTCATATGTCAATTTGCTCAAGAACCTCATAGTCTCTGTCTTGGAGTTCCAACCCTTCACCCTCATTCTCTTGGGTGAAGACGGATGTGAAATATTCGTTCAATGCTCTACCGATGTCCTCTGGCTCCACCCACAGACAGCCTCTTGGTCCCTACTCTTTCCTTGGTTATCCTCTTCCCATTGATATAGTTATAGAATATCTTCGGATTTTCGTCAGGGCAAGGACACAGCTGCACATCATCCTGAGGGAGGGGCCCAGAAGATAGAAATGGAGATTCAGGGTGTACAGGACCCACATCTTTCGATAGGATGCCAGACGTCGTGTGCTACTGCAGGCGCTGGCTCAGTAGGGAGGCAGTGCGGCACCTGTGCCAGGTCATCGCGGACCTGGCACCTTGTGGGACAGGAAGACACCAGCACCTGGTGGCAGTGAAGGTCATGGAAGCCCTCAACCTCTAAGCCACCGGGTCCTTCCAAGCCTCCAGTGGACACATGTGTGGCATTTCTCAGTCCTCTCTGTACATTTGTATCTGTGACGTGATGGAAGCCCTGCATGCCCAAGCAGCCAATTGCATCAACCTTACGTGGGCTAGGCCCAACAGGAAGTCCAGGCTGAAGGCTTCGCTGCTATGCCAGGATGCCCTATGTGAAAGGCGCTATAGACAATACGCAAGTCATCCTGTGGTCCCCATATGATCAAGGGGTGCTCTTCATTAACAAGAAGGGATTCCACTCCCTGAACATGCAAATAGTCTGTGACCACAGGCTTAATATCATGCGCGTGTATGTATGCATGCCACCCGGGGAATGTGCAGGATAGCTACATCTTGCCCAGTTCTGACATCCCTGGGCTCTGGGGACCAGCCCAGGCTGCCAGAATGGGCTGTGGGGAAACAAGGGCTATGCCAGTGCAGAGGCCAGAGACCGATGCAGAGCCCCGCTACAATGTGGCCCATGCTGCCACCTGGCCCATCATGGAGCGGTGCATTGGGCTCCAGAAGATGTGGTTCCGCTGCCTGGACTGCCTTCCAGTACAGCCTACATCATCGTGGTCTGCTTTGTGTTCCACAATCTGGCGCAGCAGCAGGGAGACATCCTGGAGGAGGAGGACTGGATGGACAACACTGAGGAGGAGGAGACCCAATAGGATGTGGAGGAAGAGGCTTAGAAGGAGCCAGAGGATGGAGGACAGGTGGTGGCATGGTACTAGTAGGGTAGGGCGGCGAGAGGGGCTTTCATCACAGCCAGCTTCTCCCAACAGGAGGTATGGAGTCCACCAGCTCTAACCCCCACCCACCCACCACATCCCGGGAGCCTTCAACCCTCCCACCCCCAGCCATGGGTTCCTCTGACCACACCAGGGTGATAGGCCTGGGTTGGCCATGTTCACGAATTACAGGTCCAGGCAGAAGGGTGATGACGACTCGCTATGCAGCACACTGTGATGCAGCACCCTAGTGCAACACGTCTGACTCAAACCTGTTCTCTAACTACACAGTGGTGCCTGGGCCCATGTCTGAGTGAGAGTTGATGGCACCATCATGTGGCCCAATGCCCCGGGCTATTCTGTCTGGAGACAATACACATCTCTTTAACCTGTGTTGAATGCTCCCTCCACCCACATTGTCTGTACCTTTAAGACCTGGCTGGCTGTAGAGATTCGCATTCTAATTAGTATTCTGTAACTTGATTTTTGTGTCTGTGCACTGTTTGAGAGCAGATATCCACTCCATCTGACGAAGGAGCAGTGCTCCAAAAGCTTATGGTATTTGCTACCAAATAAACCTGTTGGACTTTAACCTGGTGTTGTGAGACTTCTTACTGTGCTTACCCCAGTCCAACGCCGGCATCTCCACATCCAGAAAATTATGCCATTGAGCTCCCATCTCAGTGGTGCTGTCAGGATGAGGTGGTTTGGAAATAAATTAGGTTGAGGCAAAGTACATTAGCAATGAAAGGGAGGTCAAATTACATTGAATCTCACTGTCCAAGTTATAAGCATTGGACGAATCCTAGATATAACATTTTTAGCCATCAGTGGTGTGGTATAACTGAAGCATTGATTTGTTCCTCAGACAAATATGGGTCAAAATATTTGTCAAGTTGACCAAATGATATTAATATATGATTGTGTTATCCCTCTTATAATCTATGCTCTTCCCTTCCTTGATCTTACTTTTTATCTCACAACGTTTTGAGATTTGCAAATATTTTCTCCTGTTTACTCCCACTGTAGGGCCAGAATGGACTAGGCTATCCCAGCGCTCATACTACGTGAAATAGAGAACATAGAACATAGAACAGTACAGCACAGAACAGGCCCTTCGGCCCACGATGTTGTGCCGAGCTTTATCTGAAACCAAGATCAAGCTATCCCACTCCCTATCATCCTGGTGCGCTCCATGTGCCTATCCAATAACCGCTTAAATGTTCCTAAAGTGTCTGACTCCACTATCACTGCGGGCAGTCCATTCCACACCCCAACCACTCTCTGCGTAAAGAACCTACCTCTGATATCCTTCCTATATCTCCCACCACGAACCCTATAGTTATGCCCCCTTGTAATAGCTCCATCCATCCGAGGAAATAGTCTTTGAACGTTCACTCTATCTATCCCCTTCATCATTTTATAAACCTCTATTAAGTCTCCCCTCAGCCTCCTCCGCTCCAGAGAGAACAGCCCTAGCTCCCTCAACCTTTCCTCATAAGACCTACCCTCCAAACCAGGCAGCATCCTGGTAAATCTCCTCTGCACTCTTTCCAGCGCTTCCACATCCTTCTTATAGTGAGGTGACCAGAACTGCACACAATATTCCAAATGTGGTCTCACCAAGGTCCTGTACAGTTGCAGCATAACCCCACGGCTCTTAAACTCCAACCCCCTGTTAATAAAATCATTAAATTAATACAACCAATAGATTTAACTGAGGAATTTCACTTATGTTGTGTCCATGGCTTATGCCACCCTAGCATTCTCGGCTTCTGTCACTCCAAAAAGAAATGCAAAAATTAATAGCACATCCAAAGTAGCAAAAAGTGATTTCCTTCTGAATATGCCAAAGGCAGGTCTGCTTTTGCAAATTAAAATGAAGAGATTTAAGGGAAATGACAGTGACAAAGATTTGTATTAATCTTCTTTGTGGTTATATGTTTTCCTAAGCCATTCAATCAATCAGTGAATTCTCGTAAAATCAGAGTAACTGGCTCAGGTAAGTTACTGACCAATATCAAAAGACCTGGAAGTAACAAACAACTGAACACCTCTGAACCATCAAGTTAATGGCTATTACCTCAGCTTTCATATGGTTGCAGTCAAACTTTACAAGAACTGAATAAAAATAAAAGTTCACTGCAAAAGCAATTGATCATGAAAATCTGATGAAAAGTTCCAGTGAGAGATGAACATGCTGAATTTGCACAGTTTGGCAGAAGTTTTGCTGGTCCAATATACTACCCAAATATTGTTGAAATAATCCAATAGACTAGGATTGGTTGTCAAATTATATTACCTCAAAAAATGGCATGATTATTTCAAAACAAGTCACTGCATTTCACCCCCCCCCCCCCCCCCCCCCGGCCCCCACCACCCCCTTCCAGTGCAAGGGCAGAAAAGTGCAGCACTGCTACAATTCATCCAGTTCTCACTATTCCCTACCTTGGGAAATGCAGTTGACCTGCTTTTTCTTTCTGAATTCAACAAAAAGAGTCAGGTGAGACCATAGTTTCTTAAAAAATAAGTTTCTTACATTCTACGATATTATTTCTACCCTGCAACTGAAGGGTCAAACAGTGCTTCAGAGTGTATTCAGAGGCTCAACTGAAAGTTGTGTGGCCAAACGGGCCATCTAAATTGGCGATTTGTAAAGCACTCTGGGACAATTGGGCAAGAACTAAAATGACAGGCTGCAGCCTAAAAGACAGAGATAAACAGGCTGCAACCCAGACGAGTGAATATACAGGATATGGGTCATCTCCAGGACAAAAGAGACTTTCTGGTCAAACTGGGTTGTTTACCAGACATAAGGACACCGTAACCCCTTATTTGGGAGAGAGGTGTGTATTCTACGTGCCCCCAGCACCTACAGGCATGGCTGTTGGGGACACGGCTGTTGGGGACTTGATTTTGTGTCTGTTTGCACTGTTTGAGAGCACATTTCCACTCCATCTGACGAAGGAGCAGTGCTCCGAAAGCTTATGGTATTTGCTACCAAATAAACCTGTTGGACTTTAACCTGGTGTTGTGAGACTTCTTACTGTGTTGGGGACACACCCAGAGATTGGTGTGGCAGCACCCAATTGGATTTTATCGATCAGGGTGATCAAGTCCTGATCGATTGATTTGCAATGGCCAAAAGGGGCGCAAAACCCAACGGGGTATAAAGGGTGCTGCGCAACCAAGAATCTCTCTCTCTCTCTGACCCCACGAACGGGCTACAACAACGGTGACCATCGTCAGCGACGACCAGCACGAGGAGAGCCACCACACCCGAGAAGAAAGGAAGACCAGAGCCAGAGTGCCAGACCAGACCAAAGGACCAGACTACGCAGAGGACAACCAAGCCCAACGCACAGATAAAGGCCAATATCTGCTTGGGTACTTGCCAGTCACGCAAAGTTAAGTCAAGGTCTTGTATTGGACTTGAACTCTAGTATTTTCTGCAAGATAACTTATTGTTGGTTGGGTGGGTGATTATTGATTGTGTCTTAAATAAATATTGGTTGTACTAACAAGACGTCTACTCAGTTATTTGTCCACCGTATAAGGGTTAAAACAGGCTACGCGGCAGGCACAACAGTTGCTAAACATTTGATTGGCTAAGAAAAAGCATGAATAATTATACATTCCAGCAATGATTACTTTGATCCTTGATGTACAACAGTATTTTTTGCTTTCATGAACAAAACAAGGAATAAGTGGTTTGCATTGAAAAATGGTCCTTGCTCATTTGAACATGACCAATTACATTAAATGTTTGCTGATGTTTACAGTTTTAAGTGTACTTG
The DNA here is from genome assembly GCF_964213995.1 of Mustelus asterias. Lineage (NCBI taxonomy): Eukaryota > Metazoa > Chordata > Chondrichthyes > Carcharhiniformes > Triakidae > Mustelus > Mustelus asterias. Next base: position 14,735,334 of record NC_135822.1, on the reverse strand, counting down.
AATAACTGGAGCATCATTGTGGCAAAAATGAATTTAATTAGTGTGCCTTCATCAACTTCTTTAAAAAAAAGCTTCCAATCTTATTGCATTTCTATTTTCAACAGTTTTTCCAGTAAGTCAACAAACTGGGAATAATCTCAGTAACAGCAATTTGGAGCATTAGTTCACAATGGCAGAATCACTATGAACAATTTTAAACCATTTTGAGTACCATAGAATCCATACTTATAAAATTGGAATTTAAAATTCTTATTGTGGAAACTACACTGTTCATTAGCGCATTTTATTTAAACAGAAACTTCAGTGCCTTTGGTTATGAAAATGTCAAATTTAATGATTCATGTGCTTTAGGAATATAATTTCTAAGTTGGGATTCAAATGCTAAATGTAGTTACCATCCAAAGGATAGTTCATGTGTACTTACAAGGTCAGAGTTAGAAATGCAGCAGCTATAAAATGACAGATGGCTCGTTTAGCTGAGAACCTTAAGACAGGAATGAAGAGAATTGTTCCATCTTCATGAGAGATGTGATTTTCCAGATCTAAGGAAGGTTGCAAAGCACTCTGGTAAACAGGGGAAGTTCTTAAAGCATCCAGAAACCTTTCAATCACGGGATAGGTTATGGAGTTGTGGATGATTGGTTTGAATCTCTATCTGGGACACTCCAAGGTTGTCATATTGCCATGGGGATAGGTTGCAGGGGAGGTACCATTTAAGGTTGGGTTTATCTGTTTATTTTCTCACAAATACAGGCAGAGAATGATAAAGCTGCCATTAGTGGATGCTGGAAACAGCTGCGCCAGTAGCAAAGGCTTTCAGAAACAATGTTTTTGGATTTTAGAGTCCCTGAGTAAAAAAGTGGTAAGCCTAACTCTTTCGAGCAAGGATATCCACAATAATGAGCTACTTAAAATTAATTGGAGGGTCACCTGGCTGAATGCTTGTGGAAGGGTCCTAAGAAATTTCACACCTCAGGCAATAGCAGGAACAGTGAGGAGAATCAGTGAATTCCTAAGAGGGGTAAGCACACCTTGGTTTGGTCTCAGGAGTAAAAGTGAAAGTACCCTCAAGTTCCTGGGAAACTCTTGGGTGGAATTATAAACAGAACGGGAAATGGTCTGTTGATATTTTCAGGTTTAAAATCTAGAGGTTTACAAAATATACAGTGTTAAATTAATAGTAATCGATTTGGAACCCCAAGTTGAAACATTTTAATGCATTATGAAATACTGCCCGTGTCTAACCATTTATCCTATCTCATCTTCACCTTGCTATTTCATCTGCAGTTTTACATGTAATTATAAAATCAGTAGAAGGGATTGACTGCAACCTGGTTCAGTTGGCACCACACTTAACCAACGCAGAACTATGGATGCACTAGCCATATGAATACTGTGGGTATAAGAGCAGGTCAGAGGGTGGAAATTCTGCGGTGAGTAACTCATCTGACTCTTCAAAGCCTGTCCAACGTCTACAAGGCACAAGTTAGGAGCGTAGTGGAGTATCTCCATTTCATTGGCACTCCATCCACAAACTTCAACATTCACTCCCTCCACCACCGACATACAATGCCAGTCGTGTGTAGCATATACAAGATGAATGATAGCAATTCACAAAAGCTTCTTTGACAGCAGCTTCCAAACCGGTGACCTCTACCTGTGACCTCTAGAGGTCCCTCTACTTCTAGAGGGACATGGGCAGCATTGGGAACACTTGCAACTTCCCCTACAAGACACACATCATCTTGACTTGGAACTATAATCGCTACTCTTTCACTGTTGCTGGACTAAAATCCTCAAACTTCCCAGCAGCACTGAAGGTTTACCTACACAAGTTGGACTGCAGCAGCTCAACACCACCCTTTCAAGGGCAATTAATAACAAGCAACAAATGCTGGCCTTGCCAATGGTGTTGGCATACCACAAAAGAGTAAAGAAAAATGTGTGTGTTCATGCCCCACTTCAGGATTTAGCACACAATCTAGTCTGACATATGAATACAGGATTAAGATTGCATTTTTGTTGAAGATTAAACGAAGAACAAACAGAGTGCTCTCCCTGGCTAACATTCCTCCCTCAACCAAAACCACAAGAAAATAAATCATTCAATTAATTCAATTTTTGTAGGATTGCGACACAAAATATTGGCTACCACTTTGTTACATTGCCATGATCGTACTGTAGAGTAATTCATTCGATGTGAAACGCTGGGGCATTGTCTTCTTTTTGAAGCAACAAGCATTTAACATTGGGTAATTAAATAATAAAAATCTTTTCATCGATTTAACCAGGTCAATTTGATACATTCTTACTTATCTACTGCTGGCTGGATGAGTTTATTCATTTGTGACTGTCAAGGAATGTGCATTACACGCCAATCACTTGCCTGCAGTGAGTTGAGGGCTAAAATTTCATACACATTGTATTCAGAATAGATGCAAGAGTTACCACAATTTAAGGTGATTTAACCTGCTGCAACACCGAAGGCATGACTTTTACATTAATATGGTTCTGTCCTTGTTGTCATGACAATGACTGTAGGGACTGTTTTAATTGGTTATCATGGGTCTCCGGCTCATTGACGACAGCATGTTTTCATAGGATGTTTGTTGTTCAGCATGGGAATTTCTCCAATATGTGGGCGAGGGAAGAAACAGCTGTTCAGAGTTTAACTATTCAGCTTGCTCTTCTACTCAAAATATAAAATGGAAATAGACTAGTAAAATAATCTCATAGGGTAAGCAGCATTGCCAAGGCTTAAAGAAATATATAATTTTAAAAGCTGCAGTGCTCCACACCTATTCTTCAGACAGGTTTTTCTCATATACAGGTAAGAGTTAAAAATATAGAACTACAAAAGGTAACTTGATAAACATCTTAGTTTTTTTCCCTGCTTCCTGTTGATACTTATTCGCGCTGGACAAAGATTTCATTAATACCAAGAGCTCTCCAGTACTTCACCAAAGTGGCCATTTTTCAGAAAGCATATGATAGTGACTTCATAGAAATATTAAATGATTGAACAGTGGAAGTGGGCATCACAAGAACAGGAAACCATTCAGCCCCTTAAGCCTGCACTACAATTCCTCTGATCATGCACTTCAACTTCATTTGTCCGCAGCTCCATATCCTTTGCTAACAAAAATTTAATCGATCTTTATCTTACAAATTCCAACTGTCTCAACATCCACAGCTTGGGGGGGGGATTTCTGATTATTACAGACCCTTGTGTGGAAAAAGTGCACCCCAATTTCCCTCAAATGGTCAGTTCTAATTTTATCATGTAGTCCCCTCATTCTTATTGCCCCACAGTAAGAAATCATTTTTACATTGTAGCTAACCAAGTCCATACATGTCTTTAGCAGATACCTATATATAGTGTTTTGAAGAAGGGTTTTTGAGCACAATTTGAAATAGAAATCTTATCTGATTGCCCTCCACCACACCTCCCATCACAGGGAGGGTAAGGAAGACTACAGAAAGGCTTCTTCCCACCCCTTCTACACCCATAGTTCCCAAATCCAAGAGCAGTTATCTAACATAGGCCAAGGGCCAAATCTGAAGCTTCCTAATTTGCATGACAATACCAATTATATGCATTTAATTTGCCGATATTGAGGTGTTTTGTACTCCGTGATGAAGCAGTTTTAACTCTTGCCAAAACAGCAAGTTTTAGCTACAGAGTAGTTGTAAGAACTGCAGCTTAAAAAATCCATGACAAGGAGGAAAAAGCATTGCCTCTCTCAACCACCTACCAACCCTCAACTTTATTTATTTACAAATAGCGACCAGTTAGGTGTTATGATCATTTGGAAACATCATTGCACTCAAATTTTACAGAAATTTGGAATTAATCGTATCTAAGAGCACTGATGTTGAATTATGAAAAAGATAATTCAGAACTTTATACTTTTGTGAAAATAATCTAACATACTGATATCAGCATATTACATGCTACAATGCCCCAAGCATTTACCTAAAATGAGCTATGATGGTTTTGCATCATAACTGATGTAATGTAAACTACCTCTCTGGACTATCCTAGGTGTTTACTACCAATACCAGGCACTAGTCAGGACTGTGATGGAATACTCTACACTTGATTGGATAAATACAACTCCGGCAACACTAGATGCTCAAAGTCATCCAAGAAAAAGCAGCCAACTTGATCAGCACACATTTATGAACCTTAAATATTCACTCCATCCTTCGTTAGCACACAATGGCAGCTGAGCTATCATCCACAGTTGTCAAGGAAACCTGTTGGGAAAACCCAAGCAATTGTAATATTTTTCAGTTGTTAATATTCGGGTCATATTTTTAAACTGTTGGATATGAGAATGGTAACTGAAGCATGGGACAGAGTGACTGCATGAATCTAAACTGAGAATTTGGTAAGGTTAATGAGCCTGGCAATACTTCAAATAGTCATTGCCCTTCAGTAATTTAGTAAGAACGCTTACAGAACAAGGATAGATTTGAATGGGCTGTTATGATCCATAGGAGAGGCTATGCAAGGTGTGAAGGTAAGGTGTCCAAGGTAAAGTATTGACAGAGCAAGTTTACATTTCTTTTAAATTCTAAAAGCTAAAGAGATTAAATTAATCAAGTCTGGGACTGATCACTTCTAAAAGACACTGGGTGAGACAGTGGAGAGATCAAAAGAAAAGAATGCATTTAAGAAGATACTGAAACCTACTGTTGTAGATCGGAGGAAAAGCTGATCAAATTCCCAGCAAGCAGTGCGAATGAAGCCAGATCTGAAAAGCTAGCTGCTGTTAATCTCAGAGGGCATGCCAAGTGTGACATTACTGTGCCTTTAAGGAATGTATTTTAATCCTGTTTCTCTGATTTTGTTTGTATTGTTGCCGTAATGTCAGTTGAAGGTGTATAATGGGCTTTTTTAATTTTTAATTTGCACCTAATACAATGTCCTGGAGTTTTCTGAGTTTTATGACCCTTTTGAATTGTTTGGGGGAAGAATGATTGGCAGGTCAGGTGGGACAGTTTCTTTGCCTCACAAGAGTTCTTTACTTTCAGTTTTGGCTGCTGGCTAGTTAGAAAGGTCTTTGGACTCCAGGTTGGATGTAGTGTTTTTATCTCTCTCTGGTATTATAAATTTTGCTGGCTAGTTGGAAGCAGTCTTTCTTGCCTCTCTGGAGTTAATATTTTGCTGTTGGTGATTTGCTAGCTAGAAGCAAGCAGTGGCTCTATCTCTACCTCGAGGAGTGCTGGGAGCTGTAGGACGGGGGAAGTAAGAGTTTCAATTTTCCATCCAAAGGGCAAATTCACAGTAGGTGTTGCAAAGCTTCAAGATCCAGCATCACGTGAGCATTCTTATTTCCTGTGCTAAACCTGGGATGGGTGTATGTTTGTAAGGTGGTTTGTTTGTTTGGAGCAGTATATTGAGCTGTCAAGGTTTATACAATATCATGGTTGGTTTTTTTCTTGTTTGTAATTGATGAAAGTTCTTGCTAGTTTTCTACATGTTAACTGCATTCTTAAATAAATATTGTTTGATAAAAGCTCTCAAGTGGCTCATTTGAATCATACCTGGAGTGAAAGATCTTATGCTTACCCATGCCAAAATTCAAAGCGCAAAACTTATGATCTAGGCTGATTTTATAAAACACTTTGGAGTTTCTGGCCTGGATTATAACACAAAAGAGAAGTAAAGGCACTGAATGGTAAAAATTACTGGACTTTCATAGATCTTATAATCTAAAGTGCTGAACAGATGGGGAAAGTTATCTCTGAAGGTAGTTAAATTAAGATTGTTTGGAACTGTTTTAAGCTGTTGGAACTGTTTTAAACCATTGGAAGCCATTATCTTACTTATTTTGTTGCCTTTACCTATTTCTTAAACATTTAATTTACTACAAAAGCATCATAATTGGTGGGGGGCATCATTTCTGGATTTCAAAACCTCACCTCAAACTATACAAGCTGCAAACATGTGAGGGCAGTTGTTTCAAGTTTCTCTCCTGGGATTTGAACAGCTCGGCATTCACCATCAGCCATATCCTTAATACAGGATGCAGAGAAGCAACTCACCAAGTCTCCTTTGAAACCACGTTCCAAACCGGAAACCTTGACTACCTAGGGCAGCAGATGCATAGGAAACACCACCACCTGCAAACTCCCTTTCAAGTCACATACCATCTTGACTTTAACTATATTGCCATTCTTTCACTGCCACTATATCAAAAACCTGGAATTCCCTTCCTGGATTTAAGTCTAAAACCTGAATCTGCACCAAATCAATTGCAGTGATCTAAGAAGATGGTTCACCAGCACTTCTCAAGGGCAATTAGGGATAGGTCAGAAATGTTAACTTTTCCAGCAATGCGAACATCCTTTGAAAGAAAAGAATCCACGGGTAAATCCACATTTAATTTTTGTGACTTTTTTAAAAAATGAGATGCATTCTCATGAGAAGAATAGCCATATGAGCGCACAAAAAATCTACTCTACGGTAGTGGGAACAGCATCCTTTCAGATATCACAAATATAAAAATAACTTATAATGGAGGAAGCCCAAGATTAGCTTTCAGATACTAAATTTCCTCTTCGTTGTTTAGGAACTCTTAAATTTTGTACCCCTGGCTCAAGGTAGAGGACTACTGGAATCCAATAAGAACAATTTAATGTTTTGCTATGACACAATAGCTATAGGTCTTAGGTTATGCAAATCTAAAACGATTGATAGGAGAGGTTTTGGCGACATGAGGATAAAAGCTTTAGACACAGCAAGTGGTTAGAATCCGAAATGCACTGCCTGTGCGTGGTGGAGACAGATTCAATCATGGCTTTCAAAAGAGAATTGGATCGTGATCTGAAGATAAAAAAACTGCAGGGCTATGGGGTAAAGACATGGGCCAAATGGACTCCTTCAGTGCTATAACTGTTCTATGATTGAAATAGATCAAAGCTTCATGAAAGGCTTGGTCAAATCAGCAGATATACCTACATCCACCTTGCCACCTACCCCGTGAACTATTTGCAGTTAAAACAATGCAAAACAAAAACAAAAATAAGATTACTTCAGTATATGAAGCAAATGCTGAGCAATGTTTTGGGGGCATAATAAATTAGATGTGCTCTTATCATTTGGGGATATTATTGCAAAATAGTGAATAAGATAATTAATTCTTTAGTCGTGGGTATAATGTGCATTTTGCATGATTAATTTAGGTCTCCTATTCACTGATGGTAGTCTTGATGCTAAAGATACATTTGTTCAGCAAATTTCTATAGTTTACTGAACAAAGGTAATTTGATGTGGAAATATTTGACAGGAGTCACATGGAGACATTAGGACATATGGCCAAATGTTCGGTAAAAGAGGTAGCTTTGAAGAAATATCTCAAAGGGAGGGAGAAAAAGAGACGTAGACAGACAGAGGTTTAGCAGGGAATCTCAAGCTTGGAGCCTAGGCAGCTGAAGGCATGACTGCCAGTCGTAGAGCAAGGAAAATTAGAGTGAGTAAAGAGGTCGAAATTGAAGGAATTCAGAGATCCAAGCAGATTGTAGGGATGGTGAAAGTTAGAGATTGGGGGTGTTGGGGAGGGGGGAGGCCATGGAGGGATATGAAATCAAGGATGAGTATTATAAAGATCAAGGCATTACCAGAAAGGGAACAACCAACGTGGCTAAGCATGCAAAGGGATAGATAAACTTGACTTGAGAGTTAGGATATGAAGAGCAGTTTTTTTGCGTTCACATTGGTGGAGGGTGGAAGATGGGAGACTGATGACAGCAACATTGGAAGTGTCAAGTCTGGAGGCAACAAAAGATTAAAATCAAGATTTCAGCAGTAGAATGAGCTGAGACAGGGACAGAACTTGACAATGTTATGGAGGTAGAGATTAGGCAGCTTTGGTGATGGAGTGGATATGTGGTTGAAGGACACCAAGGTCTGGTTCAGTCTCAAAACATCAGGGAACAGGATAAATTAAGTGGCTAGGGAACAGAGTTTGCCTAATACAATGGATTTAGTTTTCACAACATTTAGTTGAAATAAATTTCCACTCATCAGTACTGATGTTCGACGAGCAGCATGTCAAGTCAGAAATAATGACGAGATCAAGTGAGGTGATGGTGAGGTTGAGTTGGATAACACCAGCTTAGATGTCAAATGGGACATGAAGTTAAATCCTGCAGAAAGCTGTATTTTTGAGCAGGTTATGCAACCTTCATGCACTGATCAGATATTTCATGTCAAGTACTTTCTTAAAAAGCAGTACCTCATAACAAAAGCAGCTTTGAACATTTCCAGCTGCATTTTGTGCAACTTTGTGTAGGTACCAATGTTACACAGGATGCGCCCAGGAATTGGCCAAATTGATAAGCTTAAACTAGGAGTGTCAAGCAAGATTCAGTCATGTATTTTACACTCATTTTAAATATGCTATTCAAGACTTGGTTTTTGAATGAATTATTCAAAGTGCTATCAGCACAGACAAATTGATTACATGCATTAGCTGTGTAACTATAAAAAAGATGCCTGCTGTTTTCACCACTCTGATATTTGCTGTGACATGTCTTTTGTTCAGCATAATTTGACTCAGATTTGCATTAAATTAAATATCACATTTACAAAAGTAATATCTGGAGATTACATCTTTTCAGCAAAGTTTGAATATTTTGCTAGAAGGATATAACAGGTCTTTTTTAAAAAAAGGTGTATCAATATTTTATTTTAACCTTCTCTTTTATTCCTATCAATTTTATGCTGCATATCTCCCATCAGGCAAATATTGCTGGCCTCTTGTTTTGCCACCAATCGTTTTACAAAACGTGGGTTCCAAGTGAGGCCATGTGAATTTTCCACTCCCGTCACATGAAACTTCCCTGTGTATTGTATTGAGTGGGCTCATTTCACCTATTAGCCCAGACATGAAACACTGTCACAATTTAATCATTGCACACAGGTTCGATGTGCTGAATGGTCCACTCCTGTTCCCATGATCCTAATCACAGAAGGCATCAAAACAGAATTCTGTTCACAGTGTTGCTAACATTTATACACATGCCCCTTCGGCAAGGGCCAACTTTCAAAACAAAAGGCAAATTCAAACACTAGCAGAAAATATAGTATGATTTTTTTTTAAATGTACAAGAAAAATTGAATTAAACTAGATTGTTCCTGTTGAAGAGCATCAATACAGATGCTAGGAGCCAAATTATTTTTATTCATGCTGTAATATGATTGTACTAAATGCGAAACATGCAACATTCTGGTTGCTCGAGAAAGGCTTGTGTTTCTTGCTTCAGCAGGTTACTGTAAAGCCTTCTCTTTAGTTCTTAGATATTATACATATTCGCTAATGCATGACTAAACTAGAGAAACTTAGGTCTGCAAAGAACAGTTTCGCAAGAAACCCTTTCCAGTCAATTTGCTTAGTTTCCTCATATAATTTTAGCTGCAAGAAAATAAATTCTTTTGAAATGTTTTACATTATTTTGCATGTTTGATAATACAGATCACATAACAGCAAGAACACTTACAGGGTGGCTTGCAGAAAGCACTAAACATAGAGAACCATTTGGCATTTCAATGCTTAACTTCTCAGGATTACTAACCGTTGTGTGTCCAATATCAGCAACAATAAAGATGCCCGTTAGATTGATAATACTATGTGCTATTATTCTCTAGCTAAAATTTGGAATAATTTCTCAATTCTCAAACCATTACTGTAGACTGCTGCAAATATCTAGTTGGCAACTTTTAGTTTTAAAAATCAAGTTTTAACTGCAGAAACATGGGGACATCCAGCTGAGGAACTGGTAAAAACAGCTCTTGATGTAAATGCATATCAATGCAAGACTGGGTTTATTACATTTAGAAGGTAACCTATGTTTATCTTACAAGGTTATGGGCAGACCTGTGAAAGCAATCAACAATAGGGAGTATTCTTAGTTTAATTGAGCCAGGAGGTCTGCTCTTACTTTAATAGAAGATTTAAATTGTGCATGTAGTTTCCAAACGAAAAGCAAGCTGAAAGCAGCTTTGTAAACATGGAGTTTCTTATGAACCTAGGGTGTCAGGAGAAAGTGGCATAAAACTCCATTAGCAATAAAGATTATTCATATGAGTTACAGGATTAAAGAATTGTGTTGAGGGTAAAATAATTTGTTTACATTTCTGTTCAAAGATATCCCAGGTCATGCTATATCATTATGGAGATGGGATGTGGTGATAGACAATTAGTTTAATTGATCTGTGTGTTTTGCTGACATAGGTGAGTAGTTCAGTCTGGGGAACATAGAGGCATTTACAGTTTTGCTATTGTGTAGACTGCATTTCACTAGATTGAGAGGGCCAACAGGAGAAGATAGTACACGGGGTCTGAACTTGAAGCAAAGAAAATAACTCCATCATTCACCATGTAGAATACAGGTAGGGCTCAATCTTAGTTTGGATTTCATGAGGAAAACACAGCTGAAAGATTTGCTATAGTGGAAGAAATATACATTGGCCCTCACCGAACCTTGTGGCAGAAAGAAGTCAGCAAAGTTAGCTTGGAAAGTTGTGGGAAGGCAGTTGGCTATTTGCTGGCAATCTCAAAGAGTTGAGGCATCCACAGTCTTAAGGTCTGTGAAGTAAAAGTAGACAGACAAATAGCCAACAAACTAATGGAAGGATCCAAATAGAAAACTTGGAGAATAGATGGAACACTGAAGAGAAATCCAAGTGTCTTCTAGAAGTCTGTGGCATATCTTTGTGTTACTCCACAAGAATGAATGAACCTTCAAGATTTCGTACGGTAAGGAAACGCTTCGGGCATACAGGTAGAACGGAGTTTACAGAATAAGTCTTCACAAGCTAGAGAGTGTTAAGTTAGTAGAGCTTGCTTTGTTTAATTTCTTTTGTATTCAGTAACTTTTTTTTGCTTGAAACTGAAATCTTGTGGTGTAGATCTGCCAGTTTTTTTACTGGATGTTTTGTCAGACAATGTCATAGACAGCAGCATTTCTTTTAGTTTTTGACCCTTAGGTGGTCAATTAAGGTTCTCCTCCCATCACTGCTGTGATATTAGTGAAACCAGGGAGGCTGGTAGCCAGGTGAGGGGGTGGAGAGAAAAAGAGGAGGGTGATTCCTTTGGGCTCCATGCCAATAGACCCCCCCCCCCGCCATTTGCCAGAGCTTGCCAGCTTGGCCCAACTGAGAGCTCAGCCCCATCACAACATGCTTCTCTCTATGTTGATGAAATTAAAGGCCCTCCTGCATCCATAAAGATACGCTAAAGCAATAGCTTCCTTTATTTCCCTACATTACAGTGACTTCCACTTCAAAATCACTACATTTGCTAAAAGCTAATGAAATAGTTATTTTATGCATACATTACATTGCTTCTTATAGAAGACAAGTGTCATATTAATTTCACATTTTAATCAGACAAAAGATTTTTGAGCTTATATTTGCAGACAGAATAAAATTGTTGAGTGTAAGAATCTGTACCCAGAGTACCAAATCCATTGATAATGCACACTGCTATGATCTTGGTAGAGACCAGTAACTTTTGAAGAAAGAGTTCTAAGTTAGTAACTGAAAATACCATGCAACAAGATTTCACATCTTAAAAGTAAAAGCTTTGACTGACAACAGAAAAAGAACAAGAATCATTAACTTAAAACCAAATCTCATAAGCACTTGTACCTGAAACCATCCTTGCGTAGTGACTCAAAATCAGAAACACCTCTGGTTCATGATAGCCTTCTGCTTTTTGTTCTGACTGCCTTTACAGCCTCTCTCTGCATTGTGCAAGCTGCTTCCAGGCTTACTCCCTCACAAACTGAAAAAAAACTTCCCCCACATGCCATCTTCATGGAAACCTGATACAAATTAACCTGTTCCTACATAAAAAATACAAATTAATTGTCTTTAGTTTTAAACTGGCCCTTTGATCTAAAAAGTATATAAATACTTTAAAACCTTCCTTTCATTGATCTGGGGAAAATACATAAATAATTTAAACTTCCCAAGTTCACATAACTTCAAACCTTAGAAACATAGAAAAACTACAGCACAAAACAGGCCCTTCGGCCCCACAAGTTGTGCCCCGAACATATCCCTACCTTTTATGCCTATCTATAACCCTCCATCCTATTAAGTCCCATATATAGTCTCAATAGGGTCTCTTAAAAGACCCTATTGAGTTTGCCTCCACCACCACTGACGGCAGCCGATTCCACTCGCCCACCACCGTGTGTGAGAAAAACTTCCCCCTAACATTTCTCCTGTACCTACCCCCCAGCACCTTAAACCTGCGTCCTCTCGTAGCAGCCATTCCCACCCTGGGAAAAAGCCTCCGAGAGTCCACCCGATCTATGCCTCTCAACATCTGAAATACCTCTATTAGGTCTCCTCTCATCCTACATCTCTCCAAGGAGAAAAGACCGAACTCCCTCAGCCTATCCTCATAAGACATGTCACTCAATCCAGGCAACAACCTTCTCCCAATATGCCTACAGATGTTGTCTCCTCAGAGAAGCCACTATAATTCTAGCTTTGAATATGTTTCACCACCATTCCAGCAGCAAAATAAGACTCTTCTTTGACCTCCAAGGCCAGGTCTATCTGAAAAGCTATTCACTCCAATCTTTTTTGCATCGATCCTACATTTAAAAATTTAAATTTCAAATCTAAAAAATCCTATAATACATACATTAGGAATGGTACTACTAGGAATTAAGGAAAGAGCACAATCTATAGAACACAATTAAGCAACTACTCCTGTCCACGTGAAGAACTTTTACAAATTAGTCAGAGAATACATGGATGGTTTTGCATGGGCAACACTAAGCAGACACATCTCTTTCCAACAATTATTCCTCGAGATTCCAACAAAAGTTAAAGTTAAGTTAAAGTTTATTTATTAGTCACAAATATGCATTACATTAACACTGCAATGAAGTTACTGTGAAATTCCCCTAGTCACCACAGTCCAGCGCCTGTTCGGGTCAATGCACCTAACCAGCACGCCTTTCAGAACGTGGGAGGAAACCCATGCAGACACGGGGAGAACATGCGAACTCCACACGGACAGTGACCCAAGCCGGGAATCAAACCTGGGTCCCTGGCACTGTGAAGCAGCAGTGCTAACCACTGTGCCGTGACATAATTGATGAAATCAGCTCCTATAGAAGAACAAAGTTTAAAAGCTGTACCCTTTCTTCCACTATACTTTTAGGATTCTTCTGCACGATTCTCGGGCTGAAAATGTGCTGCAATAAACTTTTGAAGAATTTTATGGAGAAGGGGCTGGAGACAGGGTGTTGTGCAAACATTAAGAGGTACACAAAACAGTAAAATATATCTGACTGCTACTCACAACCTCCCTCCTGCACCCAAGTACAGTAATCAAACTATATGATGAAAACCCATACCCACGTGTTTCTGGTTTTAAAAACAGGGCATGGAATATTCTTTGTGAAACGAGCAAGCTCTGGCCATTAAACTGAGCACTTGATAAATGCATGGAAGCACAAAACATATTTAGCAACATGATTTCATGACTTATTTACATAGTTTTGCTATTAATTATGGAGGCACATCTGTTGTTCTCCTCTGAAACGTATTTAGTGAGTCCAAATTAGACCCAAAATAGTATTGAAGACAGGACAACGATCCCGTTCGCATCCCCATTGGAATATTTTAAAAATCTCATTAAGGGCTTGTTAAAGTTAGAAGTATGAAGGCAGTGCACAGAGTTCAGGAGCTGTCCATTGCAGTTTAAGGTGGATGCAGAGTGGAGACCCAGTCATGGCTGCCCCAGGGAGTTATCCCAGCCCCATAAGATTGTTAATAGGCAAAGGGAAAGGCCTTTGGAAAGTTTGTGATTTTGGCACTGCGCAGGTTTGGATGAGTGGGCACTCAGTGCCCAGACACTGAACAGGGCTGTCACTGCCCCCGGCATCTCAAGGGGCAGAAGAGCAGGGGGCACAGCTGCCCAGGACAAAGGAGAAGCCATTTGTTCAAGAGATTGCCAGAGCTGGCAATGGGTCATGACTGTTATATTTTGGGCTTAATGACGATAAAGGGAGTAACTGCAAGACAGTAAGAGCAGATCACCCCCCTACACCCATGACTCGCTCAGTGCTCTGCCTGACCTGGTGGCCTCCTTCTGACATCCTCTGGGACCTCCCTCCTCGCCTCCAACATTAGATGCAGATTGGCATCAATGAAGAGACAACTCTGCCCCAGTACCAGGCCTCCGCCTCCTCTGACATTTCCTCTGTGCCAAAGCATTCCATAGCACAAATGAACCATTCCCTCCCACAGGACAATAAACAGCAGCCTCCGTGACAGGTACTGTGGGAAGTCGAAATCAGTACCACACTTCATCTGACCCACCTCCATTACCATTTCCATAAACTCTAACTGGACAGGGAATTGGTCTCCCCATCAATTAAGGGGTTAACACTGTGAAAGTTTGATTCTTAATTCATTTCCCGCCAAGGCAGGTTACTGATCCTTGTGATGTCTGACAATTTTGAAACTTCAAAAATATAGCTCATTAAATTGTACTACTCAAATTGCCAAGAGCCCTGAAAAACAATCACTACCACCTCTGAAACACCAGGAGAACTGTTTTTGATGTATTTGTGAACAGCTGTAAAATCACACTTTGACAGGTTGGGTGGGGTCGGGTAAGTAGTCAGTTCAGGTTTGTAGTTGGGGTCCAGTTGTGCAGTTACTCGGATGTTAAACAGGGCTTTTTCTGTCCAATATTTCCTGGGTAACTATTCAGTAAGTATCACAGAACTGTTCCAAGTCTCCAACTCCAACTCAGAGTCGAATACATTCGCAGAGGATCCTGGGACATTGCTATCAGAAGTTGAAACTTCCTAGGCAATTCCCCAAAGGCCCACGTCAGGACTTCCACAGGGTCCCAACATGCATTTTCAGCACGTCTGGTCTCCCGTTCATCTGGAGACCAGAAAATTTGGCCCTTTTTATTATTTCATTATAAACTTTAAGCTGCAATTGCAGGTTACTTTTTTAAGCTTTAAGAATATTTTCTATCATATTCTGATATCATAACTGATCAAAAATACGCAAGTATTTTTAAATTTGACAATTACGGCAAATAAAGGGAGGGTTTATCCCATTTTATTTCCACTAGCTGCTCTCAGTTAACATTGCATATGCAGTCGCAATCAAGTCTAGAGGCGAAGGGGATGAGAGGCTAGGAATAAGTGGAACAGGTATAGTGTTGAAGTCACTGTTCTATCCTTATTTTTAAACAATATGTGGATTTGATCATATCTTTTACACCAAATAGCAAAACCACCTGGCAGAGAAAAGGGCTTGGAGGGAAGAAAGGCCTTGCTTTGCAGACCGAGGAGGTATGTAGGTAGTTTCCAGATATAAATGTGGTCTTAAGAATTTATAATGGAAATAACTGACAGACGTTTTCTACAGGAAAACAATGGATCATCTGTCAATGTAATTAATATTAAATATTACCAGCAATGTGATTGCATCAAAGACAATTGTTTTTGTTGTTCAAACTGAATGTTGTTCTTCCCTTCTCATTCTCAGTTCTTGCCATTTTTATAGAAATCATAGAAACCCTACAGTACAGAAAGAGGCCATTCGGCCCATCGAGTCTGCACCGACCACAATCCCACCCAGGCCCTACCCCCATATTCCTACATATTTACCCACTAATCCCTCTAACCTACACATCTCAGGACACTAAGGGCAATTTTTAGCATAGCCAATCAGCCTAACCCGCACATCTTTGGACTGTGGGAGGAAACCGGAGCACCCGGAGGAAACCCACGCAGACACGAGGAGAATGTGCAAACTCCACACAGACAGTGACCCAAGCCGGGAATCGAACCCAGGTCCCTGGAGCTGTGAAGCAGCAGTGCTAACCACTGTGCTACCGTGCCGCCTGTGCATCACGCTTCCATTGCTGCTTCATCTGAAGCTATTTAATCAAATTTCACTTCTAGTTAGGATCTGGGAAATGCGGACAGGCGAGCCTGCAGATAGTGCTAAACACGGGGTAAACACGGGTGGCACGGTGGTTAGCACTGCTGCCTCACAGCGCCAGGGACCCGGGTTCGATTCCTGGGGTCACTGCCTGTGTGGAGTTTGCACATTCTCCCCATGTCTGCAGGTGCTCCAGTCCTCCAGTTTCCTCCCACAGTTGTACAGGTTAGGTGCATGGGCCATGCTAAATTCTCCCTCAATGTACCCAAACAGGCGCTGGAGTGTGGCAACTGGGGGATTTTCACAGTGACTTCATTGCAGTGTTAATGCAAGTCTATTTGTGACTAATAAATAAACTACTTTACACCGGAGCCCGGGCTCAAGTCCCCATTTTCCATATGAAATGACGATGCCGTGCAATGTTATTCTGAAGTGAACTCTTTATTTCCTTCAAGTATCAATTGGACAACATTGCAGAATGCATTTTAGGCGATCCTGAACACCCAATTCTTGTGAGTAACCAGTGTGGACTTTAATTCAAAACCTGCAACTTTGAAAGCCCTCACCATGGCACTTCCCAAAACTAAAAAACTGTCCTTTTTTTTAGAAGGATGCAAATAACTGATCTTTGGGTGATTGCTTGGCCATTGTTTAACGAAAAGAAGTACACCACATTTTCCTTTTGAAGCTGTTAGTCAAAAAATTCATAATGTGTATAATTTATCCAAATAGGAATTTGCAATGGAAAGCTTAGTTCAGGATTCAATAGGGAGATCTTGAATAGGGAGTGAGGTGGAATGGGGCTGTTTCAATATATTCAACTGGAAGATGTTGCCACTCATTTAAGACTGGATCTCAGATGAGGAAGCTGGCAATGCAGAGGAGGTGATTGTGCAGTGAATGTTGCTAGAGAGTGCAGAACTGGGTGAGCTCAATCAACATTCATGTGAAAGCTGGCATGTACAAGGATGGGAAGAGGAGCTATTGTTGGAGAAGTTCTAGCTATGATCAAATATTGGGATCAATCAGGAGAATCTCACGGAGCTAGAAGACAGCAAAAACTTATCTAAGGATACATTGGGACCATGTCAAATGATTGCAGAGATGCAAAAATAGACTTGCAGAAAGGATGGACACTGGCGACAACATGTTGTGAGGAAAAGGATGGCAATAGTGCAGTAATTTGCAAGAGCAAGAGATTGAGAGTGGTTTTCTTTAGGGGAGGAGTTTTGAATAAGAAAGAAACAGTACCTGAGGATGGTGAACTTTCCTTGCATGAGGAAAAGCAAAGGAGGCTGGGTGATTGGCAGTTTAGTGGGTGTGGGGTTAGAGTCAGGAGATTATTCTAAATCTCTATGAAACATTAGTTCACCCCACCTGTAGTACTGTGTTAATTTCTGGACACCATACTTCAGGAAGGATGTGAAGATTTTGGAGAGGCCATGGTAAAGATTTCCCAGAATGGTTCCAGGGATGAGGGGTGACAGCTACAGAAGTTGAAGTTGTTCTCCTTAGAGCAGAAATGTTAAAAGAGATTTGCAAAAACATTTAAATTGACATTGCGCTAAGCAGATTGTACTAGAAAAACTGGCCTGGGAAGACTGCGGAAGACTCGACGCGCTTTGCGTTTTTGCGCTTCTGCGTATATTTCCCATTCCGCTAGGCGACTCAACCAGTGAAGCGGGGTGTGAGCTGATTGTTCAATTGTTGCCATTTAATTAACATGTATAGTTTGACATCACATATTCACTTTTATTAAGATTGGTATTGTGACCAAAGTGATTTAAATTTCAGAACAGAGTTATGAAACTTATTTAAATTCAATCATTTAAAATTGTTACACAATGTGATCTGTAGGCCCAGACACAGCAGGAGCAGCAGGACCCATGATTTCTCTTCCTGGCCCTGTCTGCAGTGTATTGCATCATCACTCCCTCTCCTGGACTGTTCAGGTCATCACCACCATATCTCTTATGATAATTCCTATCATTTCCAACCTTACAATCTATTTCCTGACAGCAGGAAAATCTCACATCAAACTCATGGGTAAGTAATGTTGTGTCTGGTTATTGCTTATGTGCACCATTTGAATCCCTAAACTGGAGTATTGCTAAAAATTCATCGAGATTAATTTTACAGAATAAACTGAATGTCAACACACTGATTTGAACAAAGTAATGCCACAGTAGAAATTCACTAGGATCCAAAAATAAATGACTTCCATTACGAAAGGAAGCTCAAGGAACCAAAGCTCTTTTCAGTCAGAATGGTTGAGAGAATATCTGATAGAGATGTTTATTAAGTATTTGAAAATATAAGCAGGGAAAAACTAGTTTCAGTAGTTCACAAGTCCATAATTGAAGAACATAAACGCAGGATCATCACCAATTAGGGAAGGTGAGAGAAACTTATAAAGATGGATTATTAAGACACAGACGAGTAATGCTACAAGGGATGAATGAATTCAAATTTTAAGTTGCAGCTTGGGGAATATTTCTTCGAAAAGCAGGTGGTAATAAGTGGCTGACAAGGCTCACTTCAGAGCTGCATCGCCGAGTCTGGAACTGAGCAAAAATGCGAGCAGTACAAGTTCTGATTTTGTTGAATTGATCCATGGGGAGGCAGTAAGTGGTGAGCTTCAATACATGGGTAGTAAAGACAGAAAATAGTCAGCAGTCCCATTTCTGATCATTATTGAGTGACCATAACTTGAAATGCATGTGTGTATAAAAAGGGGTTCAATGCCAATACTCCACTTGGTTCAGTTTGAACCCAAGTTAGGTTCAAACTGAATTCTAACAAATGATCCAATATCAGAAGGCAATTGGCATACATTAAATTTAACCCATCTAAATTGGGCTACTGAGTCAAATTGAAAATGACCAGTTTTATCCCTTTCCACAAGTCTCTGTAAGCATACACTTATACAACTACAATTAATGACATTTTACAGTTTATACTTGTTCAGTGATTTTGATGGATCACTGTAGCACAAAACAAAACAATTCACAAGACAAATTAATTTGATTAGATTTTAGTTTCCTTTCATGCAGCACTTCTGCAAAACACAATTTTAACTTTTTATAATTGATAATCATGCTACTTTGTTTCTATATCTGAATATTCATGAATGTTGAACAAGATCCATCTCACCTTTGCAGAGGTGGATGCAGAAACATTCCATCATTTACCTTATTGCAATGTCACCAATGGCAGCCCAAATTTCAGCAATGTGGTACAACAGAGATAGGAGATTTTCATCACACCAGTGCAGCTAAATTAAAATCATGGTCCTGAAATTGAAAAGGGCCATAACCTAATCCACTGCAACATGCATTGAAGAATCGCAATTGTGTTACCCAATATTCTGGACAACAAGAAGTCAGCGTGCTCATCAAAAACACAAGGCCGTTTTCACCATCTTCAGGATACTCTTCACTATTTTCTCCAGGGCAGAATTGCATTCATAAAATAAATACAGAACTACAAGGTAAAATCATAACACTGCGGATGCTGAAAATCTGAAATATAAAAGAAATGCTGGAAATACTCAGCAGATCAGGCAGCACGGAGAAATAGAGTGAACATGTCAGGTTGATGGCCTTTCATCCAGTTGGAAGGTCCTGATACATCAGTTGTGTTAAAGAAGCATGTAAACATGGCCTTCGACTGTAAAGTACAATAAAATTTTAAAATTTTACGGAGGAAAATGAAAGGAAATACCAGATGAGCACATAATAAGTCTGCGAAGTGAACAGATTCAAAACCCGAACATGATACAAATAAGGATCAATTTTTAAAAAGGCAAAGCATAAACTAACAGATTCCTAGAATGAGTGGGTTTGTATGGCTAGTTGGAGAAGGAAGAAAGTGCAGCTTTTATCTTAAATTTATCGCACTTTGCAGGATTTTTCCTTACAATATCTAACAATGGAAGTCTAAAGCCTGCCGTGTGTCTCATGCCATTTTAACATAACATTTAGCAGTCCAATTTCACACAACAAGCAGGAGGCAAGAGTTCAACTCCATGCCAATCCTATCCAATTTCCAGGGATGTGCTAAGCAAAGGCAAATATTTCTTGGAGTTAAAGAAAATCCAGCATGACACCTGTTGCTTGCTTTCTAAAGGTAGTCTTCAAGAAGCAGGATCAAAGGGTTGCAATTAGTCCACTTTTAAAATATTATATTTTAGCCAAATTTCACCATAAACTCACACAATTCTCTGAATTGAATTGGTAAAAGTTGATCCACTCAATTTTAGGGGAATGAGAGGTAATAGCCCCAAATCCATTCTATATTTCAGGTTCAAATTGAAAAATCAGTTCTCAACATGCACACATGACACTCAAAAGTGTCATGATGTGGAGGTGCCGGTGTTGGACTGGGGTGGGCACAGTGAGAAGTCTCACACCACCAGGTTAAAGTCCAACAGGTTTATTTGGTATCACAAAAATGTCATCACACATATTGCTTGATGTGTCATGAGATGCAGGATATGTACAGCTCATATGTATGCAATGTCATAAATGTAAGGCAGTACATCTTGACACTGATTTTTGTCAAATTGAATAGAATCTTGGGATGATTTCAGTTGTAACATGCCATTGTATATTTGAAATTTGCTTTAAACTGAAATTGATTTTTAAAATAATATATAACTTGACATGCTTTTCCCTATTTTACACTAAGCCAAACATCAGCGCAGGATACATTTACAAAACTAATTTTGAGGTTTATTTTAATTTTACTTCCTATAAAGTTTTTGTTCTTGTGCACAATAGTGCCTATGGTAAAAGTTTCTAAAAATAAACTTAAGACTTTAATAGCTGTTGAAGTGGCATCTATAAACTATGTATCTAATTATGGGTTGACCATCCATTTAACTGTGCCTTTTTGTTAGCCCCCCCACCCCTTCAGCGATTTTCACCTGTCTTAATGCTGCATTGAAGGAAAGCAGCACCCAATGGGAGCAAGTTTTAAAATTGGCATAAGAAACAAGCTTATTTTACACTAATGTATAACTGTAATGTGTTATGTGTCACTATCACCGTGCTAAATTGGATAGACTTCAAATGGTTCTAGCAGCAGTAAACTGGACCTTCCGTGAGGTGCTGTGGGCCACAATCTGCAACTTTATGGCCTGACATATCTCCCTTTACCACCAAACCAGGGGATCAACCCTGGTTCAATGAACAGTGCAGAAGGGTATGCCAGGAGCAACGCCAGGCATACATAAAATTGAGATGTCAATCCAGTGAAGCTACATCACAGGACTACTTGCATGCCAAACAGCATAAACAGCAAGTAATAGACAGAGCAAAACAATTCCAAAACCAATGGATCGGATCTAAGCTCTGCAGTCCTTCCACATCCGGCCATGAATGGTGGTGGACAATTAACTCATTACAGGAGGAGGCTCCACAAATGCCCCCATCTTTCATGATGGAAGTGCCTAGCACATCAGAGGCTGAAGCATTCGCAACAAGCTGCAGCCAGAAGTGTGAAGTGCATCATCCATCTCGGAGGTCCCCAGCATCACAGATGTCAGTTTTTAGCCAATTCAATTCACTCCACACGATATTAAGAAATGGCTAAGGCAATGGATACTGCAAAAGCTATGGGTCTAACAATATAGCCTTTGCAGCATCCAGTGCACTCTCCCCTTTCCTGGACGAGTGCAATTCCAAAATCACTCGAGAAGCTTGACACCATCTAGGACACTTGATTGCTATGACTTCCACAAACGTTCAATCCCTCCACCACCAACAAACAGAAGTGAAGACTAGTGCTCCAGAACTTGCTTCATCCCTAGCCAAGCTGTTCCAGTACAACTGCCACACTGGCATCTACCGGGCAATGTGGAAAATTGTCCAGGTCTGCCCTATTCACAAGAAACAGAACAAATCCAACCCAGCCAGTTACTGCCCCATTAGTCTACTCTTGATCATCAGTAAAGTAACAGAAGTGGTCAAAGCGCTATCAAGCAGCACTTACTCAGCAATAACCTGCTCACTGGTGCTCAGTTTGAGTTCCGCCAGGGTCACTCAGCTCCTGGCCTCAATACAGCCTTGGTTCAAACATGGACAAAAGAGCTTAATGCCAGAGGTGAGGTGAGAATGACTGTCCTCGACAACAAGTCAGCACTTGACCAAGGATGGCATCAAGGGCCAAGTCTTCCTAACAAAACTGGAGTCATGGGGAAATCAGAGGAAAAAGCCTCTGCTGGTTGGAGTCATACATGGCACAAAGGCAGATGGTTAGAGATCAATCATCTCAGCTCCAGGACATTACTGCAGGAGCTCTTCAGGGTAATGTCATAAGTCCAACCACTTTCAACTGCTTTACCAATGACCTTCTTTCCATCATACGGTCAGAAGTGGAGATGTTTCCTGTTGACAGCACAATGATCAGCACCATTTGCAACTCCTCAGATACTGAGGCAATACATGTCCAAGAACACAATATCCAGCCTAAGACTGACAAGTGGAAAGTAACATTTGTATCACAAGTGTCAGGCAATGATCATCGCCAACAAGTGATGATCTAGCCATTGACCCTTGACATTCAATGACATTATCATCGCTGAATCCCACACTATCAACATGGTTATCAATGACTAGAAACTAAACTAGCCATATAAATACTGTGGCCACAAGAGCAGGTTGAAGGCTAGGAATCCTGCGGTGAGTAACACATCTCGTGACTCCCCAAAGCCTGCCCACCATCTACAAAGTAAATATCAGGATGTAATGGAATACTCTCCCCTTTCCTGGATGAGTGCAGCTCCAAAATCACTCAAGCAGCTTGACACCATCCAGGACAAAGCAGCCTACTTGATTGCTACGACTTCCGAAAAATTTAATTCCCCAACAGGGGGAACAGAAACAGGCTATCTACTAGATAGCCTGTACTATATACAACATGCACCGCAGGAACTCACCAAAAAACCGGCTTTGTTTATAAAACAAAAAGCACAATTTATAGACTTGTATTTGAGAGTATGCACAGGCAATGTCACAAGTTAGAGATGGGGCTGGATCCTATGGTTTTCTGCAGGATGGAGGTGGCAAAACGGAAAGCGAGTAGTCTTCTTGCTTCCGCTTCACCATTCAAGTGGATCAAACGCTATCCAACGGGAAATCAGCCAATTAGCCATGTGCTCAAGCTGGAGTTTAGACCAGGATATCATATGGTAGAGGGGTTATGCCACGAACAGGAAGTTGATCACAGCTACATACTGCTCTGTGACATTAGTGTATCTTTAAGAGATTTTTTACAAAAAATCATGATCTCTACAGCTCTCAGTCAGCGTTTCTCAGCTTACAACCTTAGCTGATGTCATTATGTTGCCGGACTGACTACGATGAGTCCTTTTATTGCTACTTAAATGGTTTAAATGGGGTTGTTTGTGTTTACTCTGGGATTATTTTGATAATCCTGCATTGTTAGGACGGTCATGTGTTTCTGGACAGGTTTTTCCCCCAGTGTATTTAAGGTTTCATTTTCAGTTCTGAGCTGCAGTTAGGTTTTAACAGGGATAGCAAGCTGAACAGAAGTCTCCCTCCCAATTTTATTTGAAAATTCTGCTGGTGATCTTAAAGCAAGGTTTTGCCTTCATGAAGGAAACAATTTGCTGTTATTAGATTGCCTAAAGTCCTTGATGTTCTGGGAAGCTGTTCTGCCTTCAACCTGTTTGGAGTGAATCAAGACTGAGAATTTTCAATTCTCCAACCAAAGGACCCAATTTCTAGTATAACGTGAGCATTAGTCTGTGCTGGGTTAAACCTGTTAAAAAGGTCTTTTGTCTATGGGATTTGCTTGATTGGGACATTGTAGATATCTTGGTTAAGGGGTATACATTATCGTGATTGCTTGTAATTGATAAAAGTTCTTGCTAATTTTCATACTATACTATGTTAACTATATTCTTAAATAAACTTTGTTGATAAAAGCTCCCTAGTGGGTCACTTGAATCATACCTGAAGTGAAACATCTCATGCCTATCCTAGCCAAATTCAAGATGCAAAACTTATGATCCAGATGGGCTCCATAGAACACTTTGGAGTTTCAGACCTGAACCATAACATCGCTCAATCCATTATTTTCTTATGAGAGGTTCACAACAGTTAATAAAGTCAATACTGACTGTGCCACCTTCACTAACAGAATCTGCTGCTAAATGCATTCATGTTCCCAGAGATAGGTCCATTCTTCCACCCTTGTGGTGTGTCACAAGGATCAGTACTGGGACCCATATTGTTCATTGTATACATAAATGATATAGATGAAAATGTGGGGGGAATGTTAAGCAAGTTTGTAGATGACACCAAAATTGGTAGGGTGGTTAATAGCGTAGAAGATGGTTGTAGGCTATAGGAAGATATAGATGGGTTGGTCAGATCAGCAGAGCAGTGGCAGATGGTATTTAACCCTGATAAGTGCAAGGTGATGCACTTTGGAAGAAGAAACAAGATTGAGTTTTATTGAATGACAGGACATTTGGTCACTCAGAGGAACAGAGGGATCTTTGGGTAATTATTCACAGATCCCTGAAGACAGCAGAACACGTGAATAGGATAGTTAAGGCGGCATATGGAGCACTGGCTTTCATCAGCCATGTTACAGAGCATCAGAGCAAGGAGGTAATGTTGGAGTTGCACAGAACAATGGTTAGGCCACAGCTGGAGTAGTGTGTGCAGTTCTGGTCACCTCAGTATAGAAAGGATGTGATAGCACTAGAGGAGGTTCATCAGAATGTTGCCTGGGTTGGAGAATTTGAGCTTCAAGTAAAGACTAGATAGGCTTGGACTGTTTTCTTTAGAGCAGAGAATACTTGGGGAGGATGGGGGGGGGGGGGGGGAGAGAAAGAGGTGGAGGCATGATTGAGATGTATAAGATTGAGGGGTATGAACATGCAAATAGGGAGCAGCTGTTCCCCTTGGTTGAGGGGTCAATCATGAGTGGGCATAATTCCAGGATAAGGGGCAGGAGATTCAAAACAAAATTAATTCAGAGGGTGGTGGGAATCTGGAATGCACTGCCTGGGGAAGGTAGTGGAGGTGGAAACCCTACAACCTTTTAAAAAAAAAATTGGATGAGCACTTGAAATATTATATCATTCAAGGATATGGGACAAGTGCAGGGAAATGGGATTAGTGTGCCCTTAGTGGTAATTGTCAGTACAGACTTGATGGGCCAAAGGGCCTTTTCTGCACTGTATGCCTCTATAAATGTTTGTGCCGCCTCATCATACTTGCCACAAAGCACCCTCAAATCTTTTTGCATCCAAAACCCAAAAAATACAACATGGGAACGGAAAATTAAATACAATTGGCTCTTTAACAAGCTCAATATCTTGTTAATTTATCTCAAAATGGCAGTCAGTCTTTGGATTTTGATGCTCGCCTACCTTTTGTAACATCTGAGTCAGGCATGATGACATTATTTTGCTGACCTGATGTCATCACACTGTATTTCATGTTTGCGCAGCTCGCCCAATTTGTGGCTGTGAAACTTATCCCATGCAGTCCTATTTTATGGTCTGAAATTTCAACTTAAATCACCAAGTTGAAATGTCAACTTTACGATCTTTATTGATTATTCCCTAACATGCTCCATATAAAAGTAGAAATCAGAAGTGGTTAGGACTTTCAGGACTTTCTTTTAAATAAAAGAATTAGAGTATAAAATCTATAAAAGTGGATTTTTTTCTTTGAATCAATATTTGCGTCAATAAGTTATCCATCCTTAAACTGTGAACACTGAGCTGTTCATGTATACCTATATCCTGTAAATGAAGAACAGTATTCAAAGATTGAATTATATTCAGCTCAGCAGGGGGCAAATGAATCACTCATGCTATGTTTTAATTATGAAATCCCATCTCATACAAAAAAAGCAACCAATGTGCTTTGTTTCCCATTTATGCCATCTTACATTGTTCTACATCCAACATCTCAATGGATACATTATTGTACTCTCTTTCGTTACAACATCCTGTATCAGCTTGTATATGAATCAGAGCTCTCGACAGTAAACCAATTCTTCCCAGTGTAATTTTTCTCCCTCTCTATCCAGTATCACCATCCTTTTTTTTGGTCACTCACTGTTCAGAGCCATTATAATGAGACTATTGTATTGCTGCATGACATTTGCGATTAAATTTTATCTTCCTTCATTATCGAGTGTTGTATCCCAATTCGAATGGCTAACATTTTCATCCAAGCCTTTAACCCTTCCTAACCAATAATTCTTTGCTCTCAAGATAAGGTTCTCTATCTCTATTTGCTTATCAAAATTAATTCTACTTGAGCAACTTTTGTTTCTTTATCCTACTTTTAGGAATAATGAATATGATGGTTTTGACAAGGAGTCTGAATAGTACTGTAAATGCTTGCATATGATTCCATAAATTCCAAAGTGCTTTGTGACCACCACTGTTTCCTATTAGAAATGCAACACATTCTCCAAACATCTTAAAAGGTATGCACTTGGACAAAAGATGTGCAATTAATTGAACAATTTGGTTTGAAGTTAATCACTATGCTAAATTACCTGTACAAAATGAAGAATGGTCTCCTTATTAAACTTTAATTTTAAAAGGTTTAAGATCATTTCGACAATCACCTTTAGTTTGTCAGACTTGTACTGCTCTACTATTGAATAACTAAAATTAAGAATGCCAGTGTTGCTTTAATAACTTGAGGCGACTCAATGTGGCCAAAATGAAGGATATTTTGATAAGAATAACTACATACAACAAAGGGTTTAACAGCATAACAATACAAGTCTACTCCTAACAAAGCCGGACTCCAACTGAAGCCTTCCAGCCCTGGGAATGCTTGCCCTCGCTCCCAATTGACCCAGTTTTCTGGTCCGGTAACATGGCCCACAAAGGATCACCCCTTTAATGGGGATGCATTATCACATTACTTCCCCCTAACTTCTCAGACTACCGATGACAAAACAAAAAGCAAAACAGTTAACACATAGGCAGAGAAACAACAATATTACAGAAGGATCATCAGAGGAAAACAGTTCATAACTTCAACCGGTTTGGAGGTTTCTGGACCCTTGCAGAATGCTGCAACTGTCAGGGTTCTTCAGCAGACGATGACACAATCAACTGAAGGCGAGTATGGTAGTCACCTTTGGAGTAAGCTCTTGCGGTTGTCTCCTTCTGCCTCCACCACCAAAACTAGAAGCTGCCTTGACCTCACCATTGGCATCAAAATCTAGTTCAGAAGCTGATACATATGAACTTGATGCGGACTGCACTTGCTTGTTTAAGTTTGTTTATTAGTGCCACAAGTAGGCTTACATTAACACTTCAATGAGGTTACTATGAAAATCCCCATGTCGCCACACTCCGGCGCCTGTTCGAGCGCACTGAGGGACAATTTAGCACGGCCAATCCACCTAATCAGTACATCTTTCGGATTGTGGGAGGAAACCAGAGCACCCGGAGGAAGCCCACACAGACACAGGGAGAACATGCAGACTCCGTAGACAGTGACCCAAGCCCAATTCGAACCCAGGTCCCTGGCGCTGAGGCCACAGCGCTCATTTCCTGGAGCTGGCTCTACTTAGCTGCGAATGTTGTCAACATGCTTCTTAATTCAATGGCCCCTGAGTCTCCACCACATACGAGACTGGCTCCGTCTTTTCCAGAACTCTTCCTGGCACCCAGGCAGGTCCGCCACCAAATTTCCGTGGCAACACAAGGCCATCCACATTAATCGACCTGTCCTTTTTCAGAGACTCATGATACTCAGAGGCCTGCCTAGTCGCCACCTTCCCCAACAAATTTGGGAACACAAAGTCCTAAACCAATTAGCAACTGTGCAAGCATGACCCCAGTGTTGGTGTGCGCTGTAGCATTGTAGGACAGCAAAAACCCTGCAATGGTAATGGCCTATGAGAATGCTTCTTCACGGAAGGCCTGAACATCTGCACAGCTTGCTCCACCAGGTGGGCTGACTTAACATGACTAATACTATTAGACTTGGCAAAAGTCTGAAATTCATCAGCTGTGATTGTAATTCTGTTGTTCGATACCAACACTCCCAGGCGACCGTGGATTGTAAAGATGTGTGTCAGTTTCTCAAGAGTAGATGTGGCTATGGTGGATCTCATGAGTTGGACATCCAGCCACTTGGAATGGGCATCTACTAAAATCAGGAATGTGCGCCTCAAAAAAGGTACAGCAAAAACTACATGAAGTCACAACAATGGACAACCCGGCCATTCCCAAGTGGTTGAGGTAACACTTGCTGGGTCTGAATTTTTACACTGCCCTACCATTTGTTCAATATCTCGGTCAATGCCAGGGCATCAGAAATAACTTCTGGCCAACACTTTGATTCTGCTCTGGCCAGGATGGACATCATGTAACTCTTGGAGCAGGGGCCATCGTCCCAGGGGTGGTATGATGATCCAGACCTCCCACAATACCACTCCATCTTCGCAGGTTATCTTGTCCCTGCATTGGAAATATGGCTTCATTTACTCTGCCTTGTCGAAGTGCCACCCTGTCAATACAATTTTCTTGATCTTTGATAACAACAGGTCCATATCTGTCCAAGACTTAATATGGGCTGCTGAAACAGGGTGCCCAAAAAATGCAGAGCCAATATTAGTTCCTGAAGAACAGGTGGTGACAGTATGGTCTGTGGTAGGGGAAGGTGGCTCAATGCATCTGCATTTGAAATGTGTTCCCAAACCCATGCTGGAAGGTATAGCTGTATGCTGCCAGCAACAAAGCCCATTTCTGCATCCTAGTCGAGGCAATAGGCAGCACTGGTTTAGCCTCTCGGAAAAGGTTCAACAATAGCTTATAGTCTGACACAATAGTGAAATGTCAAAAATGAACGTATTGGTGAATTCTTTTCACCACATAGATAACTGCTAGACTTTGTCGATTTGACAGTACTTTTTCCCAGCATCTGATTAAGTCCTTGAAGCAAATGCAATCGATCTCTCCACCCCATCTGACATTCTATGGGATAGGACTGCTCCAGCTTCATGTAGTGAATCGCCGCAAGTAACTACTAATGGCTTGCTCAGGTCAAAGTGCATGAGCAATGTCGATGACTGTAAAGCTTTTTTCAAAAAGCTTCTTTTCACGTGTCTCCCCACTCAAATACTGATACTTTTAAAAGCTGTAGAGGGGTCAGAATACAGTCAGCAGAAGTCATCTGTAGTAAATGACCATTCCTAGGAAAGACTTCAATTCTGTCACATTCCTTGGCTTTGACACTCCATTACTAACTTTCATCTTATCTTTGAGAGGATGCAATCCCTTTGCATCCTCTTTGAACCCAAGTTAGGCAACCTCTTCAGCTTGGAAACACATATCTCCCATTTCAGTTGTATGCTGGCTTCCTTGAAACTCTTAAGGACCTCTTCCAGGTTTGCAGTATGTACCTCCCTGTAATTAGGATATCGCCCAAATATACCACCACTTTGGGAAGTCCCTGCAACAGGCTCTCCCATAGTGCGTTGAGGAATGGCACAGGCTGTTGAGTCACCAAATGACAGTCTGGTGTACTGATATAACCCCTTGTGGGTATTCATTGTAACTAATTTTCTGGAGTCCTCTGCCAGTTCCAGTTGTTGGTAAGCGTGACTTACGCGTAGCTTAGTGTATTTGAAGCCCCCTGCTAACTTAGCATAGATTGTGGGAACGGGGTAATGATCCAGCTGGGCTCCTATGTTCGCTGTTAGTTTATAGTCCCTGCACATCCCCTCAGTATGGTCCAGTTTAAGGACAGGGACAATGGGTGCAGCCCATTCTGAAGACAGTATGTGCTTGATGATGTCCAAGTCTTCCAGCTTCAGTTCAACTTCTACTTTCTGACGTAATGCGTATAGTATGGGGCAAGCTCAGCAAAACGTAGGCGTAGCCTCGCAGTTCAAGTAAATTTTAGCTTTAACCCCTTCTATTCAATCCAAGTTCCCTCTGGAATACCTCCTGATATTTACACACAATTTCCTGGAATCCTCCATCCTGGACCTTTAATATTTCCAGCCAATCCAGTTTTATTTGTTTTAACGAGACCCGACCCATGAGACTAGGCCTTTGTCCTTCAATCACCATGATGGGCAGTTGAGCAGACTCCAATCCCTCCTTTGGTTTCTCTGCCAGTTTATTTACAGGGGCTGTACTAATCATTTCTTTTTTGGCGGGGTATTCCCCGCAGCCTCCTTTATTCTACATCTAGATTGTAGGTGACCCTTTTTACATCTGAAGCAGATAAAATTCCTGCATTGGCATGTCTCTTGGGGGTGGGCTCCCTGACACCTAAAATATGTCAGAGACCCCAGTGCTGAACAATTCTTTTCAAGCTCTGCTGCAACCTCACCCGGGCTATTTCAAGCAGCAACTGTTTCTCATCTGGTTCACTTCATTCTGCACGCCTTGCAGCTCACATACACCTTGCTCAGGGCATGCAGTCACTTGGACCGTCTCCATTGCTTTCTCCAGTGAAATATTGGTTTCAGCAAGCAGTTTCATTTTGCTGTTGGGTTTTTTGATACCGCAGACTAAACGGTCCTTCAACATGTCTCCCAACACAGGCCCAAACTTGCAGTGCTCAGCCAGCTGTCAGAGTTTGGCCACAAAGCCAGAGACCTTCCCTCCTGGTTCTCTAACTGCAGAATGAAATTTGTATCTTTGCATGATTACAGACGGTCGAAGGTTATAGCAATCCTTAATTAAATTGACTAACTGGTCAAAAGTTGGTATCTGGAGCTTCAGGTGATGTCAAATTCCTCACCAGGAAGTTGGAGGGCCGCAAACTGTAAGCAGTATCACCTTATGTTTCTTCTTGGCTGCTATTTTGTTTGACATGTAAAAATACCACAGCCCCTCACTATACTGCCCCAACTCTTGATCCATGTGTGGGTCAAATGGTTCTATCTTTCTAAATAATGGCATTTTAAGATGAAGTCTTCTATCTTTTTGTTTTGAGTAATCACTCCAGTAAATATTGGTTTCAGCAAGCAGTTTCATTTTGCTGTTGGAATTACTGATAACAGACTAAACGGTCCCACAACATGGCTCCCAACGCAGGCCCAAACTTGCAGTGCTTAGCCAGCCTTCAGAATTTGGCCACAAAGCCAGAAACCTCTTCTCCTAGTTCTCTAACTGTAGAATCGTTTACCTTTTTGGTTTGAGTAATCACTCTTCCCCCCCCCCACCCCCCCCCCCCCCAAACTAATCGAGGCGACTTTATTACAGTTTAATGATAAGAAGAACTATATATAGCAAAGGGTTTAACAACACAACAATACTGTTCTAACAACAATGCCCTGACTCCAGCTGAAGCCCCCGAACCCCAGGAATGCTTGCCCACGCTTCTGATTGGCCCAGGTTCACACGCTTGTGCGCCATTTGCTCTGGCTCAGTCATGAGACCAGTGAAGAATCACTCTTTAAAGGGACTATGCTACCACAGTTGCAATTCAACTGCATTCCTCACAGGATCTGCTTAACTATGGCATGTTCATTAGAAGAACTTATGCAAAAAACATTTTGACTAAAATTTGAAAGGTGAATTTTTAACAATATTGTCCTAAGAATTTGAGTAAACTAAAGTGTGTGTACAGGTCAACAATTTTCAAAATATACTTATTCAATGGACAGATGAATCAAATAATGTACATGAGACTCAAAAGATTCATGTATAGTTTCTTCAGAAACTTGGACCATCGAGTCATTGTTGTCCACATGACCAACATCATTTTGCAAGTGAATGTATAAATATCATATCACTACTCAAGTGCAGGCAAGCTGGATGTCCACAAAATGGAAAGACAACCTTTGAAAGTCTGGCACTTGGATAGCTCCTGGCAAACAAACTGTTTGCATCCCTTCTGCCCATCTCAGAAAGAGATGGGCAGAAGGGATGTATAGCAATGGGTATCATCAGGAAATTCAGAGGTTAGGAAAGAAATATATGGTTCTCAGATTCTGAGTCTTTATCAATATACTATTGAAACAAAATTGCACGAATGTCAGATGGAAAAATCAGCTTACGGGTCACAGAATTAATTTTAAAAGCACATCAATGAAAAGTTTCAATAATTGATAAGAAGGAATCATTAGGTTTAAATTTTGTCTCACATTATTCAAAATTCAACCCCAAGATAAGGGTGAATTTCCATGCAAGAGGAAATTTGGAAAAACTGTAACCTAACATGTAAATATGAAAATTATGAAAAATGATAAAACCAATATACAGAAGTTAATATCTAATATGACTTAAGGTGGCAGTATAATTTATACACAATTATAATTTGACAACGATAAATATGAAGGCCTGCATATCATTTTATCACATTGGCACAGCTTCATCTCCATTTACTGTGAAATAAATTGAAGAATCATAGTTTGACAGCAATTCCATCATTAAAAACTAGTTTTGAATTTGGTGAAAAATATCTTTATAATATTAGGTCCTGCACTACAGTTTTAGTCATCTTCATGTGAAATAGTAAGACTTGTATTGGATCAGAATATTTCAAATAAGAAGAGTTTGAATGTACAGACTTTAGCTGGTCCGGAAAGTAAAATTTCAAACTCAGATTCAAGGCTAACCAGAGACCATTAAGTATATTTCACATGCTCACTCAACAGCGATGTGAACCAATCATTGTCTTCATTAGTCCATCAGTGGTTGTGCAGTACTTTTAGGTACTAATTGATAGCTATAACAACTGTTGTTTCAACTTGGGATCTCAGGAAAAGGGCAACAGAAACAGCAAAAACTATCAAGTTAGTTTGTAGCTTGAAATACAGCTTAAAATTTTTACACAAACTAAATTACCAAACAAAAATCACAAAATTGCAAGTCAACAACATAAGGGGACAAAGCCTAAAACATCCCAAAGAAAGATATTAAATTTGGTATTTTTACTGAATTGAAATTTAAATATTTTAATTTTCAAGCTACACTTGTTGCTCCTCAAATTTCAGCCCGTCAGTAAACCACAGGGAACAGCAGTTCACTTAGAAAAGCAAAGTTATATAGTATACATGTACATATATATATTTTAAAAATAACATTGACATCGGAGATTTTTTCCTTCCCGTTTTCACTATATTTCTCATGTCATTCTTCATTTCAAACAAAATAGTTAGGTGGAAAAATCAACTTCTAGCCTTCTGCCAATGCCACACCAGGCACTCATTTTGAAGAATGTAAGAAGAGCCCTAATGATTTGTGCTCCGTTCTATGTGAGAGCACCTGGCCTTTTTAAAAAATCTCTTCCTCCAACAGCTTAACTGTTAGTTGTGGAAGAATTGGAACTGCAATCCCACCATTTCATTGCAGAATTAGGAATTAATGCACTAATTATCTATAAGAATTTTGACGAGAGAGTGCAACTTTAATACTTTGATTAATGAAAATTAACTAAAGTATTCATCATTAAAAGCTAATGCTATAATTTTGAAATCACTAATTTGCTTGGTCTTCAAGAAATGTTTAAAACTAGTCAAGTGCCTGACAATCATGCCACCAATGCTGCACAAATACCATTCAAAAATGCTATAGTCCACTAGTGCTTCATCATGGCAACCACACTCAATATACAAGCAAGAACAAAAAAATATTGGCATGATATTTCCAAGTGGGGAATCACAATTGACTCCAGTATATGTCCTAACTATGTTAGAGGTACTGGGTTTTAACAGAAAAAGGGAAGACTTGGTTTGCACACTTAGATTCAAACAGACAACAGGTTTTATTGAAGAGCTGTTCTTCCTCTGCATCAGAATACAAAAAGTAAAACAGCAGCTTGAGCACACATCCTAATGACATCACCATTAAATCATGTGATCAACTCTTAAAGCAACCTTGCAACCCTTTTGAATATATAACAACCTCACATATTTTTCTATCAGAGATCACTGGATGGTGATCAAGTGCAGATTCCCTGGCCAATCTTAACTCTACCTCACTAAAGGAAAATTCCTGCATCCCAAGAGCAATTCCAGCTGACATCAACTAGCTCATTCAGTAGTTTCTTTGTAAAGTGGAACCATTCTAGTCAAATGTCTTAACGTGAAGCATTTACCTGAAGAACTATCAGGAGAGAGCCACTTAAAAAAATTCATTCACTACAGTGAACTTTAAAACCAATTAACATAAAAATAGAACATTGTATAAACAAGCTACTTTCATTAACCAAGAGAAGTAATTAATATTGAAGATACAATGCAAGATTGATTGAGCTGTTAAGATTAACTAAAACTACATATCATTTCAATAAATGCTCAATGGAAGAAATTTTCTCAGTTCAGAACATGATTTTTAGACTCCCGAACATTCAGAAGCACAATAGATGTGATAACATGACGACTCAGAACCGATACTCTAATAGCCCAAGATATTTTGAGTATAACCTGAAACAAGTTGGAAAATATCACAAAAAATGAAGGGCCTAACTCTGGATTTATATGTCTTTGCCCTTGAACACAAATAATTGCAGCATCCAACAAAATACTGTGTGATGCTACAATTAAAGACTATTCACCTCTCTGGAAAAGCTAATCAGATTGAGTTACAATTTGGATTCGATAAACAGTAGAACTGTTGGAGACAAAAGCAAAATATCGCAGATGCTGAAAATCCAAAACAAAAACAAAAAAGTGCTGGATATACTCAGCTGGTCAGAGAAAGAGATGATGTGGAGATGCCGGCGTTGGACTGGGGTAAACACAGTAAGAAGTTTAACAACACCAGGTTAAAGTCCAACAGGTTTATTTGGTAGCAAAAGCCACACAAGCTTTCGAAGCTCTAAGCCCCTTCTTCAGGTGAGTGGGTTGAAAGAGAAACAGGGCTAACCATTGCCGGTCAATGATCTTCATCAGAACAGAAGGAAGATAGAAATGTATGAGTTAAAAGTCAGTGTGGTAATGGATACAGTAAAAAAAGTGTTCAGGTGAGGTGTGAGTACAGCATCCATCTGAATGCAACATGAAGGGATAAAGAAACAAGCCAGCAAAAAAAAAACAAGATCAAGGTAGACTTACAATCTAAGCTTGTTGTACTCAATATTCACTGGAACAATGTAGCAGAAAGGTTGAGTGAGAGCAAGGTGGACAAGTAAAAGGAAAACTCAGGGTCATATTTTCAGACTAAGCAGAGGTCACCAAGTCTGTGTTTGGCCTCCCCAGTGTAGAGGAGACCATATGTGAACCGTAAACACAAGAATATTAACTTGAAAGTACAACTAAATAATTGTTTCACTTGGAATTAGTGTTGGGACCTTGGATAGTGTGAAGAGAGGTGGTGAATGGAGAGTTGTTGAAACTCCAGTCCTTGCAGGAAAAGGTGCAGTAAGGAAGGACGGGGTTGGTAGGGCTGACTGAGGAGAGAAACAAGTGTCACGGAAGGAACAGTCCCTTTGAAATGCTGAAAGGGGAGGGCAGAGGAAGATGTGTTTGGATGTTGGATCCATGCTGGAATTCGTGAAAATGGGAGGGGATGAAGCATTGAATATGGAGCCTGATGGGGTGGAAGGTGAGGACGTGAGGAACGCTATCGTGGTTTTAGGAGGAAGGGGAAAGAGTGAAAGTAGTTGTTTGTGAAATGGATCAGATATGATGAGGGTCACTTGCTTTGATTCATTGGTTGAGGAAAAAGGAAGACAAATCAAAAGCATTGGTGTGAAAGGTTGCAAATCAGAACTGATATGACAGATGATGAGAAATTGGGAAAATGGAATGGAGTCCTTAAAGGAAGAAGGATGCGAGAAGTATAGTTAAGGTAACTGTGGGAGTCTATGGATTTGTGGTGAATAGTTGTTAGCCTATCTCCAGAAATGGAAACATTAGAAATGGAAAATTCAAGAAAGGAATGAGAGGAGTGCGAGGTAGACCTTGTGAAAGTCAAAGTGAGGGAAGAGTGGAAATTTTAAATGAAGCCAATGAAATTTTCCAATTCATAGCAACAGGCAGAGGCAGCCCAATGCAGTCATCAACATATCAAAAAAAAGATGGGGAGAGTGAAATAACGAATGTTCCACATATCCCACAAAAAGCAGACATAGCTAGGGTTCATGCAGGTATCCTTACCAACACCTTTTATTTGGAAGAAGGAGAAGTTGATCAGCAGAGAACAAACTTACCCAAAGGTGATGGTGGATGGGAATAGTTTGGGTCTCTGTTCAAGCAAGAAGCAGAGAGCTCCGAGACTGTCCTGGGAGGGGATGGGGTTGTATCTGGACTGGATGTCCATAACGAAGAGCAAATAGTTAGGACCAAAAAGCTATTGAAGGGACGTAGAGCATTCATAGAGTCACAGATGCAGATACATTGTACAAGAGAAAAAAAATTGAGTTGGGATCGAAACATAGAAAACTACAGCACAAAAACAGGCCCTTCGGCCCCACAAGTTGTGCCAAACATATCCCTACCTTTTAGGCCTACCTAGAACCCTCCATCCTATTAAGTCCCATGTACTCATCCAGGAGTCTCTTAAAAGACCCTATTGAGTTTGCCTCCACCACCACTGACGGCAGCCGATTCCACTCGCCCACCACCCTCTGTGTGAAAAACTTCCCCCTAACATTTCCCCTGTACCTACCCCCCAGCACCTTAAACCTGTGTCCTCTCATAGCAGCCATTTCCACCCTGGGAAAAAGCCTCTGAGAGTCCACCCGATCTATGCCTCTCAACATCTGAAATACCTCTATTAGGTCTCCTCTCATCCTACGTCTCTCCAAGGAGAAAAGACCGAGCTCCCTCAGCCTAGGAAGAAATAAATTCAGTGGGACAGGAACAAACTAAGACAATGGGTCAACCAAGGCAGTCCTGTTATGAATTCTAAGGAGGCAGAAGTAGACTGTTCAGAAGACTATGAGGTATCCAGATTATGAGGGAAATTGAACACATTTGTCCATGGTATGAGAGTTTTCCTAGCAAGAGCATCCCAAATTGCCCTCAGAAAGGTGGTGAGCTGTCTTCTGTAACCACTGCAATCCCTGTGATACAATCACAGTGCTGTCAGGAAAGAAGTTCAATGATTTTGACCCAGTGACAAAGAGGGAACAGTGATTTAGTTCCAAATCAGAATGGTGTGTCTCCTGGAAAGTAACTTCTGGGTGGTGGTGTTCCCATGCATCCGCTGCCCTTGTTTTTCTTGAAGTTTAATTTTGAGAACCCACACCAAAGTGACACTTATTCTTATGCATTAGATTTTTAAAAATAAATCTTTTTCTTCAATGTGTACAAGCCAATCAGCTAAACTAAGCATTGCGGGGAAATGAGGATGAAACAAGTGCTTACTCCCACCATCATGATTCACCACCTTCAGGAGGGAAGAAAATGATTTTTATTACAGAAACACCCAGGAGATACTTAAAACTATTTTTAGTCTGTACTTTTGGCATCGGAACAGCACTCATTGGATGTCAACCAAAAACTACCAAGTGTGGAGAGTAGCTAAAGCCAAGGTTGATGCACAGTCAGCAAGACCACCTGGGAAGGAATGCACGTTAGTTGCAGCATGTAACAGCAGCACATTTGAAGTCTTACAGATGACCGCAAAATTAAAGATCAAAAAACAGTATCTGGTAACCCATTATATTACTGTTCGTATTTTAAGGATTTAAGATTGCTGCTTTTAATCTTTAGCAAGGAAATCAGCAGTCAGTGTTTAGAGTATGCTGTTATGAAGCGGAGGTGGATCTCCCTCTGAGAACTAACACCTAACCACTCAAAGAGGAGCACCTCACCTCAATCTGTAAAAGTGAGAGAGAAGTGGTACGATCTGCTCTTCAGCAACTTTTAGTGGTTAAATCAAAATAACTCCCTGATACTCTCGCTAAAGTCAATAAGTAACAATTTATTTATCTAACTAACAGTGAACAAGTTAACAAAAGTTTTAACAAATCACATAAAACAAGATTCTAATGGAATGCTGTTCAGTTAACCAAAAAGTAGAATATTAGTCACTCTAAATTACAACCAGGTTTTGTGTCTTCCAGAATATTTTGGGCCTTTTGTTGATTCTCCTGTCTGGAATTTCTGTTTTCTTTGGTACCTTCGCTATCAAGATAAGGCTTTGAGCTAATAGCTGTGAGCTATGGCAGATGGCAGTTGCTTTCTCCCTCTGTCGCACTGCCCCCTTCCTTTCATACTTGTGATGACATATCATTATCCCCAACAATATGACTGGTCCTAGGTTGCCAAAACCATCAAATGTAAATTTAATAGGTTATTGGTATCTAAGTGCCTGATTCAAATTTGATTGGCTGAATTCAAAAAAATGCAAAAAGCCTGTTGCCTTGGTAACCCTGCTGCTTGACCTTCTGATACAAATGTTTCATTTTTAGGTTCTCTATGTAGTTGCAGTTTTTATTTCTCTAAGCCACCTTTTAACAGACAATTTTACAATCACCAATCTACAATTACTCTACCCAACTGCGCAACAATACATAATCCGAGTATTCATTTGTAGAGCTTTTGTTTCCCCAACTTCACCAGAAGGCAAAGGGCAGTAAAAACACAGCACCCTGCTGGTACCTGTGAAAAATAGGATACATATATTGCAAAGACAGCATGAATGATTTAAACTGGATCCTGTTGTATTATATATGCATTATTCAAATGGACATTCTGGAGGTAGAATCACAATAAAGCAATTCTGCTCCAAAAAATATTCAGATATGTAAAGAGCCAGGTTTAAAAATAAGTATGTCTTGTGTTCTTGCCAACTGTCAACCTAATCCAGTTTCTCAAGCAGTGCAGAATACATGGAGCAGCAATACTCAACATCACAGCACTTAGTCACCCAAAGAATGGATGAAGAGATGCAAAAGTAGATTTAGGGATCAATTTACCAATTCTAAAAATATGCTGAGTGGTACTCACAAGGGAAATGGTGAAAATAATTTTTAAAAAAGGAAATGTGAAGATCCTGAGGAAGGATAGCCATCCTGATAAGGCCAACCTTTAATGTACTTAATGGCTGTTGAAACTTGAATATTATCTTTACATTAGTACCTGGAACCCACCAGCAAGAGGAAGAAGGTCTTTAGAAAAGGGAACACTCAAATTTTACAATAGTTATTCAGAAAAAGCTAGAGCATTTTGAGATGTATTAAAACGGGTTTCGAAGTTCTCCCCTTGTCTTAAGTATTCCCCATCTTTCTGAGTAATATATGCCAACATACCACCTGATTCACCAATTTCTGATAGAACATAGAAAAGTATAGCACAGGAACAGGCCCTTCAGCCCACAATGTTGTGCTGAACAAGCACCAAATTAAACTAATCCCTTCTGTCTGCCCTTGGTCCATATCCCTCTATCCCTTGGCACATTCATGTGTTTATCTAAAAGCCCCTTAAATGCTCCTATTGTATCTGCCTG
The DNA here is from genome assembly GCF_964213995.1 of Mustelus asterias. Lineage (NCBI taxonomy): Eukaryota > Metazoa > Chordata > Chondrichthyes > Carcharhiniformes > Triakidae > Mustelus > Mustelus asterias. Next base: position 14,696,005 of record NC_135822.1, on the reverse strand, counting down.
CACCACCACCACCCCTGGCAGCACATTCCAGACACCTGTGTAAAAAACTTGCCCCTCACACCTCCTTTGAACAATCCCCCTCTCACCTTAAGTGCATGCCCCCGAGTATAAGACATTTCAATTCTGGGCAAAAGATTCTGACTGTTAACTTTAATTATGCCTCTCTCAATTTTATAGGCTTCTATCAGGTCTCCCCCTTAGCCTCTTCCACTCCAGAGAAAACAAACCAATTTTTCCAGCCTCTCCTTAACGCTCTTATCCTCTAATCCAGGCAGCATCCTGGTAAACCTCTTCTGCACCCTCTCCAAAGCTTCCACATCCTTCCTGTAATGTGGTGACCAGAATTGAATGCAATAGAAGTGTGGCCTGACCAAAGTTTTATAAAGCTGCAACTTGACATCCTGACTTTTGTACTCAATGCCCCAATCAGTAAAGGCAAGCAAGCCATTCGCCTTCTTTATCACCCTATCTAGTTGTGTGGCCACTTTCAGGAGCTATGGACTTGAACCCCAAGATCCCTCTGTACATCAATGCTGTTCAGGGTCCTGCCACTAACTGTATACTTACCCTTAACATTTGATCTCCCAAAGTGCAGCACCTCACACTTGCCTGGATTAAAACTCCACCTGCCATTTCTCCGCTCATATCTGCCGCTGAGCCATATCCCGCTGTATCCTTTGACAACCTTCTACACTACCTACCTTTGCGTTGTCTGCAAATTTACTAACCCAGCCATCCACTACTGATTTCTATGAGCAAGCCAATTCTGAATCCAAGCAGCTAAGTCACCATGGATCCCATGCATCTTAACCTTCTGACTGAGCCTATCGTGAGGAACATTGTCGAAAGCCTTACTAAAATCCATGCAAACAACATCCACTGCTTTACCGTCACTGATTACCTTCGTCACCTCCACACAAAGCCATGCTGAGTTTTCCAAATTAGGCCATGCTTTTCCCAATGCGCTTAAATCCTATCCCCAAGAATCCTCTCCAATAGCTTCCCAACCACCAACGTGAGACGCACCTGGATATAATTTCCTGGAGTATCCCTTCTTGTATTTCACCTAATTGAGTCAGTGAATATTTCAAAACTATTTAGTTCCGGGAATTGTACAGTTGATCAGAGGTGTTACAAATTTGAAGGAATTGATACTAAAGATTTTCAGAAAATAAGAGTTAAAATAATATTCTGAAAATGGTTTCAAGGCCATTTAACATTGAAAGAATTGAATACCTTGTGTTACTGGTTCGTTTAACAACTTAATACCCAATAAATACTTACACAAAAATAACATTTTGATCTGCACTTTGCAGTAAGAATAACACCCAGACTCAGTGATCGCCATTACTAAGGACCAAATTGGACAGCAACTATCAATTAAATGTGGAAATTAGAAAGGTTATCTTGTACACTGGTATCTCAAAATGATAAGTAAAGTGTATTTATTAGTCACAAGTAGGCTTACATTCACACTGCAATGAAGTTACTGTAAAAATCCCACAGTTGCCGCACTCTGGCGCCTGTTCGGGTTCACTGAGGGAGAATTTAGAATGGCCAATTCACCTAACCTGCACATCTTTGGACTGTGGGAGGAAACCGGAGCACCCAGAGAAAATCCACGCAGACACAGGGAGAACATGCAAACGCCACACAGACAGCAACCCAAGCCCGGAATTGAACCGGATTCCTGGGCACTGTGAGGCAGCAGTGCTAACCACTGTGCCATCCCTCACCATTCATGGTGAAGTTGGGGTATTTACCCAAACATGTCACTAAAAAAGTAAATTAATTTTTAATTATGCGACAAGTTTAAACTGTTGCCAAATATCTCTGACACTTAAATGTTACTTTCAAAAGGGTGGAGTTTCATTGTTTCAAATGTTAGTTGCTGGAGATTTTAAAACTGTGTGTTTCTCTATCTTTCTCTCTATTTTGCTTTCTGTATATTATTTTACACTGAACTAAATATTCTAATTTCCCACAATTCCTGGGAGAGTTTATGGGGTGGCATTTTAACTTTCCAAAATGGGAGGGTTTAATTCAGGAGGTAAAAATAGAAAAATCTGAAACTACAACCCAAACCACCTCAAACAAATCTAATTTTGTTTTCACAGAGGTGAGAGCAGGGGTAGGGTGACATTTAGATGATATAGATTATTTTTTTCAATATTTTACTGAGGAGGTATATCTGAGGTTTTTAAACTGTTCTCTAACTTTATTATAGGTTGACTGGGTTGCCCAGGCTTCTGAAAAGCTGACTACTATAGGGAAGCAAAAACGGAAACAGCTAAGTGCTTTTCTGGCACAGTTTCTGGGTGAGGAGAATTAAATGCAGCATGACCTTTGGGAAACCTGTTCTTTTGGGTTCCCTGAATGTAAAACTGCATCACATAGGCATCCCTGCCTTCCATCTTCCTTGTTAATATCAAAGTTTGCATGTTTCAGTAAGGATTCTTCAATCTGTTATGACTCCTGAGAGACCAACAAACAAAGAACCAAATTTACCACCACAAAATTTCACTTTTATAACTTTTACGATATCAAATCTAAAATCAAAATAAATTGAACATGAACTAACAGACACACTGCAGTCAATATAAATAACACATCACACATCCAAGATAGTTCTCTTGGATTGTTCAGGCAGTCTGCTTGGCATATTTGGCACTAATTCCAGCCACAATGTACTTTGAAGCTCTGAACATCCTCAAGTAAAATTCCAGTTCCATTTTCTTCCAATCAAATTCTACAAGTACATAATTTTATAAATCCCCCTTAACTCTGCTCCCAAATATAGCTTTCTTGGTCTTTTTACATGCATCACAACCTCTGCTCCTATGCTTATTCAGTAGACTTGGTCACCTGACTCATTTACATTGCACTCTGGGTCACTACTTAAATAGTCCACCTCTTCCAATGTGCTTTCCTGCATTTCAGCTGCTGCCTGGTTGACGTACGGCTCCATCGGCTCCTCTAATACTCAGGAACTGGGTCACTTGGGTGCAGGTTTTTGCACAGTATATACTCCACCTCTTCCGATGGGCTTTGTTGCATTTTAGCTGCTGCCTGGTTGACATATTACTCCACAGGCTCCACTAATACTCAGGGACATCGAGAATCATCGGGGCACAGAGACAGAAGAGATAGGAAATATGGACAATGCTCCCTCATTACTGCACACACTATGACATTAATTGCTATCCTCCCTGCCCGCAAAAACCAAGCACTCTCTACATCATGCACGTGCACCAATTGGTGCCAGTTCCAGGACCCTGTCACGCCCTTTTGTAAACTGTGCCAATGTCCTCGCAGTGCCTCACCTTAGCCCCTTCGTGCATGTGTACCGCATCTGCCAGTAGCATCACCACTCTGGGCCTACTTCCCAACAACTGATTACATTACAAATCGATTGGTTGAGGAGATACACCATTGCATACAAGTCACAAATCCTTCCAAAGAGTGCTGCACTATTTCAGCTCTCTAATTGCTGCAAATTAAAGGTTGCCATTGTCCCAGATGATCATAGGCTGCTCCCCTCTTTGAAGGGAGAGCTGACATGGTGATTTAACCTGAAGATCACCAGACCCTAGGTGAAGAGCAAGGTTGAGAAGGCGAGACCTTCATGAATGACCTCAGCTGATACAGGAATTGAACTCATGTTGTTAGTCATCTTCATCAGAGTCTCAGATTAAACAAGGGTTCAACAACAATTCATCCATTACTTAAGCATAAAATGGGAACAAAAATATTGGGGGGCAATCCCCACACAGGCTCAGTCTATGTTTGGGCATTTCTGGCCATCACCTTGAACAAGTGCCAGGTTTCTTGTATATCCTAATGAGGAGTCCAAACCCCATTTAAGGACCTCGCCCCAAAATTGGTTAGAAACTGACTGGCGCACACTGGCATGTTCCACTCAGTTTTTCTGCAGCTCAGCCAGCAACATGTTCCAAGACACTTGACAGGAATGTTATCAAACAAAATCGATACTGAGTCACATAAGGAGGTTTTGTAGCAAAAGATTAGTTGAGGAAAGATTTAAAGAGCACCTCCAAGGAGCAAAGAGTGATAGTCTCAGAAAAATTTAGGGAGGGAAATTTTGAACTTGGGGCCTTCACAGCTCCAGGCACAGCTATCAATGTTGGAATGATTAAAATCTGGGATCTTCATGAGACCACAATTTGAGGAGCGCAGGCATCAGTGGCTTATAGGCAATGCTCCCTCTCATTTCTCTTTGGTCCGCACATCCTGTATTTGTTCCATGCATGCTCTGGACTGCTAAGCAGCCATATACTGATACAGCTTAGAGGGGACATTAGTTGTGGAGATTGAGGAGATTAGATAGATGCAGGAAGGCAAGGCCATAGAAGGATTTGAAAAAAACAATGCCAATTTTAAAACTGAGGTGTCACTGAACTTAGAATCAATGTCGATCAGCAAGTACAAGGGTGATAGATAAACGGGTCTTCAGGACACAGACATCCTAGTTTTAGATGATCTTAAGTTTATGAAGGATAGAACATGGGACATCAGTGAGGAGTATATTGGAATCATCAAGTTTAGAAGTGACAAAGAAATGGATGAGGTCTACAGCAGCAAATGGGGCAGGAGTGGAGTAAGGTGTTGACATGGAGTCAGAAATAGGAAGTCTTAGCAATGGTGCAGATGTGTGATCAGAAGTTCATTTTGAGGCCAAATATAACACAAAATGTTGTTAACAACCTGGTTCAGCCTCAGATAATTTCCAGGGGAAGGTATGATGTCAGTGGCCAGAGAACATAATTTGTGGTGGGGACCAAAAGCAATGGCTTCAGCCTTTTTAGCAATATTTTAGTTCGATGAAATTTCAATTCGCCCAGGTTTGGATGTCAGATCAGTGGTCTGAATTTAGAGACAGTGAAGGGGGTGAGAGATTGCAGTGAGGAGGAGCTGGATATCGGCAGCTTTCACATGGGGAAACTGATCTCAATGACTGAGCCAATCTCCTCATTCAATATTCATTCAAATTTGTATCCCTGGGCCTAAAGTAGCAGAGATAAGAGGCATATCAGTGTGAAGCGAGAGTAATGTTTAAAATGGGAAGAGGTCTTCAAAGCTGGGGATGACATTGTGGTTAAGTAGATTGGTAGCTAGAGAAATGTTGTGCTGAATGGAAGGTCAAAGAATAGACATTTGGAATATTGAAAATGCAGCCGCAAGTGAACTAAATTAGCTTTGCTCTGATGGTATCCTGCAGCCCCACCACTGAATTTTCTTATGAACTTAATGTGGAGACAAGAGGAGCAAGAATGTTCCTGATGTGACTGCTGGGCTGTTCTTACCCACTTCCTGTCTTGCTTCATAGAACATACATAAGGCAAATGCTGACATCATAGTTGGCTCAAATTGGTCCAGGGAAAACTGGAGAGCTGTCTTGGGAGAGAAAACATGCACTGTGATTGGACCACAGGGATTGCAGTGGTTCATGAGGCCCAGTTTCAAACCATCCTCAGGCCTCCAGGGTCTGTTGCATGCTGCAAATGCATCAACCTTTTTTCTCCCCCACTTTTACTTTCATCAATGGCATGTGCAAGTACTTCAGTCCCCTGTACCATGCATACAATATTTAGTGAACCTAACAAATAATGATAAAGAAAATAAAAACAGAAAATGCTAGAAATACTCAGCTTCCAGTGCTTTTTTCACGCCAAATTTGATGGGTTCTCAAAGACCAGATTATTTTTAACTCCTAAATTCATGTTTAGCATCGTTATTTTTGTCCAAGTGGCCATGGCAGGCAAACTGGCTTAAACTTAGAAAATTTCCAAGCACCATCGACTTAACTGTGCTGTGGTGTTATAATAATCAACTTTGCAGAGATTCACCATGGATACTGGCAGAGTGGTCCAAAAGTCCCAGAAAATTATGGCAAATCATAAGTGACAGTATGACTGACCATAATTTCTTGAAACCAATTATGTAAAATGACCAAAACTGTAGAGGAAATTCTGAGACTAATCGGTTATGCATCATGGCATAATTATCATAACATTTCACAGCATCATGACATTACTAACATAACAAAACATTTAAAAGTAATTCACAAACTATATGAAAAAGTTGAATCAAAGTTGAAACAAGTCAATCCAAAACATCAAAATATAGTTTAGTTCAAACGTACTGTAAATATACGTGTGGCTTTTTATGGAGAGTAAACTAAGTGAAGCTCAACATTCCAAAAACTAGCTAAACAAATCTATAGTTGCAATGCATTCTCATGAAAAATAAACCCTATTATGATCAACAATTTAATCCAAGTGAAAAACCAATGAGTGCAACCCTTGGTTCTTACAGGAATGCTATTTTTCCGAGGGACAGAATTTTCTGTCACCTTGTGTCATTGCAGTCAAGATTAAAGACTCCTGGCAATTAATAAAGGATGATGATTTCTTAACATCCCTGCAAGCTCTGAAAATTTAGCACCATCAGTAACAAGAAAGAGCATTGGACCCCTTTATAAGGAGCTACAAGATAGAATTTCTGCCTCTTTTCTCCCAGAGTACACCAAAAGCACACGTCACAAAAATGCACTTCAACCCTTGTTTCTGTTTAGACATGGAACTTTAACTGCATGGACCAATAGGAATTTACAACACAAAAAGAGGGCTAAATAATTCGATATGTAATCAATTCATACTTAACTTTATGGGTAATCAACAATAAACTGTAGTCTTCATCAGTCTACAATTCTGGTTAAATTATTTAGGTATATAGGCTGTAATATAATTCACATATCGTGTTTGTTGAGGCCTTTTCCATTTTATTTTAAATGATTACACTGCAGTGGACTGGTAACAGTATCACTTTGCAAAGACTTGTTTTTGCAATTGCAACAAGGAAAATAGACTGCCCAATTTTTTAATATTTCGCTCCTTTTAAAACAAGCTCAAAATGGTTTAGGTAACAAACAGAAGAACTTGCATTTAGTTTAAACTTTTTGCTTTACTTTCAAAAGCACCACAACAACTACATCTTATTGTTGTAAAGCCTCTTAATACTTTAAAGATCTGGATTATGTCTCTTGAAACAAATTAACTCTGCCAATCTCTTCATGTTAGTTTGCAGTTGCACAGCATTTGGTATGACCCCAAGCTAATGAAATAGCTCCCTTAGATACACTGTCAAAAACAGCTTTGCTTCAGAAATGCAAAAGTAAATCTTCATTCCTGAAATTATATTATTTTCTGAATCAGTTTCAAGATACAGAATACTCAGCACTGCAGAGAATATTTCACATCTAGTTGCACCAATAATCTGGACAAGGTTAGGATAATATTTTTCAACTCCACTTGAAATATATCCCAGTATATATTGGGTAAAAGCTGATGACAACATCTGATTATGTGCGACTTATCTGTAGCAATTCATACATAGTTTATACCAAACCAGGAAACCTTGTGGAATCACAGCAAAAACATCAACAAAGGGAGAGACGGTGGCGAGAGGGCAATATAATCCAGAGGCCCAGGCTAATGCTCTGGCAGTTGGTGAAATTTAAATTCATTTAATAAAATCTGGAATTAAAAGCTAGTTTCAATAATGATAACCATTAAATAATTGTAAAGATCATGAATGTCGTTTAAGAAAGGAAATCTGCCATCCTTACCTGGCCTAGCCTACATGTAATTCCAGATCCACAGTGTTGTGGTTGACTCCCAACAACAACCCTTGCAACAAATGCTGGCCTTGCCAGCGACGCCCACATCCCATGCAAAAAAAATTGAGAGCTGAATTTGTCTAAGTAGATCAGGCATCCTTAGAAATCATGTTCACCTCCCACACAAAATCCAGTGCAGTTCCTGATATGCGTGCATTACATATATCAGCATCACCTTTTACGCAGTATATACCTCAAGCCCCTCATATTTTCATAGCAGAACTCTCAAATTCAAGCAGGGTAACCAGAAATTCTAACAAAAGAAAATGCATGTGTCAACATTGATTAAATAAAATTAACTGATGTCTGAGTCACACTGACACAAAATCTGTCCCCATCAATTGTGCAAACTCCAATACTTGAAAATATTTCATTTAAGAGTTTTGGCTGACAAGAGTACCATTATTCACTGAAAGATCACAACAAAGGGTGCCATCTCTGAGAAAAATAGGCCACCGAAGGCACAGCCATGCTAGTATAATTAACAATGACCAAAATTCAATGACAATCACCAGAGCAACAATCATGACCGCCGTTAAGGTGACCCGAGCATAAAAAAGCTTTTATCATTTACCTTGCAATAAGAAGAAACATTACACATACCCTCTGTCTTTTCAGGATGCATTTCACTTCAGAATCATTGGCAGTTGTAATCAATGTTAATTTTTGTATGCTTCTCCAGATGTACTTCAGCATATATATTTTCCTTTTCAAAGCACCAGCTTCCACTGAATATTTCACATGCACAGCTAGCACAATAGGTACAAAGATAAAAATAAATACAACACAGACACAGCCTCGATGACTATTAAATCAGCTCCAAAATGCTGTAGGCAGCGCTCCATTTTTTCCCCTTGCACTGTACTGCTAGTATATTGCATGTTACTAAATCCTGTCACTGACACATAAAGGAAAGAAAAATCAAATCTGTGCAGATAGATAGCTGTAAAACCCACCAGGATCCCTGCAGCTCTTCAGCACATCATCCTACTCGCAGTATGATGCAGAGTGTCTGAAAATACCATTCCCCTCTTTTCTTGCTATCACTGCCACTGAATACTGATAGACACCAAGGACAAAAGGAGGAACCGGCATGAACATTAAGAACAAATATTTAATGGAACACTGGCTTTCCTATCATCTAGCTTCATGCAACCAGGCACTGGGTGTTGCTCTCCCCTGAGAGTCTCTGGGCAATTTCTGAGGCAGAATAAAAACCTGGCATGGAGGTGAAAGGGAAATGGCAAAAATTACATTTAGTTTAATGTTCACAATTATTTTTAAGCAGGAAAACGACCTTCTCCTTTCCAAAAAAACCTCCCAGAATTCTATCAGTTAATTTATTACACTCGCAGCAAAATGGGAGACAAACTGGATTTTTCTCTCCAAGCATCAGATTCCACCACAGTAATATATACCTCAAACAGGGAATAGAGATGGAAGTGGAATATTCTAATCTACCCAAAATTATTTGCTAATCTTTATATGAAATTAATTACTGTACATTAGAGACACCTAGCAAAACCTAAATAAAATCTACAACAGGAAAGTAGCTTTCACTTCAAGAAAAAAACAAAATCATTTGAAAATATGAAATCTTGATTCCATTTTCATAATTTGACACATGCAGTCTAGTGTCAATTCAAGAACAATTCAAAAAGCAAGTCAGGTATCTTCTGATACAGCCATTAAAATCCCAGAATCCAGTATTGTATGGTACATATTGGTTTGTTTATGCAAAGATTGTGTTTCCACAGAAGTAAAATGTTCACTTAAGAATGATTAAGGCAACATTTTTGTTCTAGAAATACTCAGATTAAAAAGCTTGTCACAGAATATTTTATACTGCCTTAACAGTAAGTGACAGATTTCAAAAATTAAGGCTGAACCCCTAATAGACCAGTTTGATTTGGTAACCGATTAATATTTTGTTTTTAAAAAAATGGCATTAAACTCAATTCAAAAAACTGACAGCAAAAAAGGTAGAGCCACAATGCCAATTTGGATCTAATTATTGAAAAACAACAATTTGTTAGTCTCTACATCATTAGTAAACCATGTCTCCCAAATTGAATGTGTCAATAATTTTATAAATTTGTCTTTTCAATCATTGCATTAATAGTAACTATTTCCCCAGAAAATTAGAAATAATTATACATTTTTAAAAATCATACTACTACCTTTCCAGCTTCTTACTGGAAATAGCAAACCAGAGGCCTAGCATGCACATTAATCAAACAGCCAGTCTCATGAAGCTAGAATGGAGCAAAGAAAACTCTTCTGCAATCTCTTTTTTCCATCATTTGCTTTGCTGTCAGTATCATTGCAACACAAGCAAAGTATTGTAATTTTTAATCACTCACAGAACCAGGTGTCACAGTCACAAGAATGAGAAAATAGACAATTTATTACCTGGTAAAATCAGTAGCAAGAGAAGCTTACATAGCACATCTTCTGCAAGGCTCACCAAATGATAGGAGCATTATCCAACTGCCTGCTAAATTGCATCTAGTAGCACTCCACAAAGGCTGGACAATTTTTACATGGAAATAAAGGGACTTGCACTTTTTATCATACTGTCAAGCAAGATTCAAAAATAGTACACAGACTGTGCCTGAACGAACATGCTACTAAGCACCATGCAGTACCATAGTCATGCTGCCACGACTGACCTTAATCATTGAAATCAAGAATTGACTGAGTTGGCTTGATTCAGTAATACTCGTTCCATTAAGTTAAACACTGATGCATTTGCTTGGTTCTTTGATGTGATGTTCACACAACAAATATATCATATATCAAATTGCTGAAATGAGCAATTTTATAAAGGTGACAAAAGTAAAAAAAAGCTCAAATGTTTATTTTAACCCTTAGATTACATAATGAGTTCTCAAACTGCATGCCAAAAAACAATTTACACGTTACATAAAAATTAAAGATTTTAATTTAATGCTCTCCAGCTTTGAAAATATTCCTTTATTATGCTACTTTTTGCCATTGGTACAAATGAAAGATTTTAAAAGATGGTTATGTTTAAAATGCAAGTTCAAGTAGAATGTCATATAAGGGGATGATGATCATACTAAACTCTGCCTGGAATAGACTCGCATCTATTTCTTAACTGAAATCTGTAGAAAATCCAGTACCAGTTTTCACTTCTTGACACAAGAGGGACAGTGGTTTTCTGGACAGAGAGAAATATATAAGAAAACAGAAAAAGCTATTGCTGTAAGCAGATGAAAGTACTTTGTGTTAAACACCAAGCAGGATGCTAGTGAGAATTCATTCTCTGTACAAAAAGATGGGATTTGCAAAGATTTAAGAACCAAGGAGTTACCAGAGTGAACATTTCTGCAAGAAGTTGGTTTAGAGGTACTCAGGAGGTTTAATGGGACAACTGTCAAAGGCAACAGAAGACTCGCCTGATATGGCATGGAGTAGGGAGCCGCTTGCAATACTGAGAGTTTAGAATTCAATGTTCAGATCTATCTGCAAAGAGCATGGCGCAAAGTAATAACGTCATAAAGTACGTACATTGTGTTAGTTAATGGGGAATTAGCTTTCGTGCATCAATTGCATATGAGGCAATATTTAGTCTGTTGATTTTAGCTCATTTGTTACACTGAAAGTCTTGAAACATAAAATCTTGTCCTGTGATTTTTTTCAGCGGTCACTAGGAAATTCACTGCTTTTTTTTAAAAAAAGCTGCTAGTCTCTAGGAGGATTATAACATTTTTTTTAGACATCCACTTCATACCTTGTACTATTACTCAGTTGAGAACAGACTGAACAGGTGTGCCCAGACAACCCCATATACAGCAGCTTGCATTTATATACCACCTTTAGTATTGAAAAACATTCCACTCGGTTTTACAAATGCCTAATTAGAAATATGATTCCTTGTAACCATAAAGCAGCCCATGAACCTAATTCAGCCCCTTCATTAAAAATTGCTCAGCAGTACTCAGAATCCCGTTCAAGTCCCTCCATGCCTAGCAGTTTAAGAGTAGCTAAGAATCATGGGCATTAGCTCGAATCCTGCCACTGTAGGATAGTATTGATTCATCAACAGTCTGCATTACTAGACCTCTTTCCCCTTGACTTTCAATGGCATTATCATGGTTGAATCTGCCACTATCAACATCCTGGAGGTTACCATTGACCAGAAACTGAAATGGAGCAGCCATATAAATACTGTGGCGACAAGAACAGATCAAATGCTAGGAATCCTGTGGTGAGTAACTCTCTCCCAACTCCCAGAAGCCTGCCCAGCATCCACAAGGCACAAGTTAGGAGTGCGATGAAATACTCCCCACTTGCATGAGTGAGTGCAGCTCTGACAACTTCCAAGAATTTCAACACTTATCCAGGACAAAGCAGCCTGCTCAATTGGTTTCTTTCCACAAACATTCACTCCCTCCACCGAACAGTCGCAGCAATGTGTACCACATACAAGATTCACTGCAGGAACTTACCAAGGTTCCTTCGGCAGAACCTTCCAAACCCACAACCACTGCCATCTAGAAGGACAAGAGCACAGATACATGGGAACACCACCACCAGGAAGTTTCCCTCCAAGTCCTCACTTGGAAACGTATAACCGTTCTTTCACTATCACTGGATCAAAAACCTGGAACTCCCTCCCTAATCGCACTGTGGATGTACCTACACCTCAGGGACTGCAGCAGTTCAAGAAGGTAGCTTATCATCACCTTCTTAAGGGCAACTAGGGATGAGCGATAAATGCTGCTCTAGTCACCGACACCCACATCCCATAAACAAATAAAAATATACACGGCTGCTGTAATGAGCCAAGCAATGATAATGCCACAGTAATTAAAAACAACTATTGCTTAAACCTTGAAATTTGAAATAACATTTTCAAAGAAAAAACAAATTAAAACTAAAAGTAAACTCTTCTGACATGATTATATAGTATATTTGTATGACAATAGTCTAGACTCATGTGGCAAGTTACAGACTCACTCAATAACTCCTGCCTTAACACAATGCAATGTACAGAACAATGATTTGGAGCCTTACTGCTGAGAGAATGGGAAGAATTTGATGCGCTCTTATATTCTACTACACTTAATCAACCAATTGGAGTACTGATAGAAGGTCTTGGGCATTTCATCTTCCCTAGGAAAGTTGTATAGGTTGACAAGTCACTACTGTAGACAAGAGAAGGAAAAATAGAAATTAGACTGATTGGAGAAGAACACATACCTCAAATTAAGACTTAATTTAATCCACATAAATGTTAAAATTCCCCTGTAGGTAAATAGAAGGAAAAAAACAATTTTCTCATACTAAGCATGGAAATAGCCAACTAAAAAAAGGTGATGGTCATGTATCCAAACTCATTCATGAATGGATGGAAGTGAGGAGAAACATAACTTCTTCATTGCTATGCATGCAAGTCAATTGCTATTCATATGCAAGGGCAACAGTATTTTAAAAATGTTTTAAAGATTATAGCAGCTTCCATGTGCCTGCATAACCACTGCATGTTTTAAAAATAAACTTATTTTCTATTAATTATGCATTGGAATAAAACTGCCTACTTTATTTGCCCGAACAATTCAGTTAGATGTAATTAAGAAAATGGTTTTATATTGCATTTTGTTTGGACAACAAGATGATAATGTCCAGGGAAAAATCCAAGTCTACATTTCAAGTATTTTTCTATATTAATGATGAGATATTTATTTTAATGACTCTTTCCTTATATAAAACATATTCACTTATGGTATAGTATGTTACACTACAGCTTCCTCTGTAGACAAACCTGGAGCTTGAGTCTGGCGAATGGCAACAGTGTTATTGTGTCCTAACCTTTTTGTCCATCATGTCAGTTGAGTGGGTTTTGGTTGTAACACAGTTCAGCATATTCCCACCCTACATCCAAACCTCTTGCAATGCCGTCCGTCACTTTAATAACTTCTAAGCCCTAACCATCTCTTCACCACAGACACTTGATCTTTTGACTGGGCACTTTATGATATCCTGATTTAAACCAATTCAAGTACATTTCTTGGCCAAGACTTTCACTATTTATTATAATTCAAATATCTGAATATTTTAAATATTTTATTATCATAGCTCTCAACTAAAATGTTGCTCGTCAGATATACTCTGGTTAAATATAACACAAGAACCATTCCATCCAAACATAAATCATTATTGCGAAATTCAACAGGCCATAGGAAAATGAAGGTGCTGTAGTAATGTAGTGCCTGATTATGTCACTAGAGAGCTCCAGATCATTTATGTAGCTCACTAACAGCTTCTGGAAGCAGTCATCATCATTTTGTGCCATGCCTTGAACTTCGACATTGTTTACTAATCTTAAAAGGCTACATTCTCAAATTACGCACAATTGCTCCAAATTAAAAAGACTTCCTACCAGCCACAACTATTATGCTGATTTACTTTTTAAATTGTAATACAACTTCAAATTTCATTAACATCCTCAAATTATGATCAAGCTTTGTTGATTATGAAAAGAATCTACACAAGTAATTTAACTGATGTTAATTTAAGGGAACTGTAATGTTATATTCTTAGTGGATCCCACTGTAAAAATTGGAAATACAGGGCATCCAGAAGAAAAAAAATCCTTGATGATTCCAAAGGAGTTCCAATGTGCAAAGTCATGGAATGCTCATATGTGGCTTCGTACCCTGAATCCCTCATACAATCGACGAAACTTCTGATCAGCATTAGTTAAACAGTGTTAAACAATTGTTTTTTGTACAGGTTAACACTGGCTTTAAAGTATCAGGAAGAGAGTTCAGATTTCTGATGTCAACAGCTTCCTTTTGATTATGTGGTCGTTAAGGTAGGAAAGTAGTGAGTAATCCAGGGGTTGTTTTTTCTAAATCCCCCATTATCTTCCCAATTTTAAGCTTTTCCATTTAAGGCACGCACCAATCCCCAGGCCCATTATATTCATTTAATAACCATCCTACTTTGGAGGAAAAACTAAACCATTTGTTCATTTATGAGAACACATTTTTCTTGTCATCTTTCTCACTCCTAATGGCATTGATTGAGTTATACTTTTACAGGTTCCAATCTCCGTTCATATTTGCCTAACTGGCCATTATTCACAAAGTAAGAAGTTTAACAACACCAGGTTAAAGTCCAACAGGTTTATTTGGTAGCAAAAGCCACACAAGCTTTCGGAGCTGCAAGCCCCTTCTTCAGGTGAGTGGGAATTCTGTTCACAAACAGGGCATAAAGACACAAACTCAATTTACATGAATAATGGTTGGGATGCGAATACTTACAACTAATCAAGTCTTTAAGAAACAAAACAACGTGAGTGGAGAGAGCATCAAGACAGGCTAAAAAGATGTGTATTGTCTCCAGACAAGACAGCCAGTGAAACTCTGTGGGGGTTACAAATAGTGTGACATGAACCCAATATCCCGGTTGAGGCCGTCCTCATGTGTGCGGAACTTGGCTATCAGTTTCTGCTCAGCGACTCTGCGCCGTCGTGTGTCGCGAAGGCCGCCTTGGAGAACGCTTACCCGAATATCAGAGGCCGAATGCCCGTGACCGCTGAAGTGCTCCCCAACAGGAAGAGAACAGTCTTGCCTGGTGATTGTCGAGCGGTGTTCATTCATCTGTTGTCGCAGCGTCTGCATAGTTTCCCCAATGTACCATGCCTCGGGACATCCTTTCTTGCAGCGTATCAGGTAGACAACGTTGGCAGAGTTGCAAGAGTATGTACCGTGTACCTGGTGGATGGTGTTCTCACGTGAGATGATGGCATCTGTGTCGATGATCCGACACGTCTTGCAGAGGTTGCTGTGGCAGGGTTGTGTGGTGTCATGGTCACTGTTCTCCTGAAGGCTGGGTAGTTTGCTGCGGACAATGGTCTGTTTGAGGTTGTGCGGTTGTTTGAAGGCAAGAAGTGGGGGTGTGGGGATGGCCTTGGCGAGATGAAGTTACATGGAATGTACAACACGGAATCAGGTAATGTGACCCAACTCATCTGCTGTTTATGCTTCACACCTACTCCTTTTCCTCCCATATTGTTAAGCTAGTTTCCTTTTGAAAGCATCCAAGTGTGATGTCGCCAGGGGACTTGGGATTTGGATAGGTGGGGTGGAGTTCTCAGTTCAATAACTCAGTCATCCAGATACAATAGAAAGAGAATATTTACTGGAAGTCAGACACTCACCAAAACAGAAAAAAGGAAATAAATACCTAGCACATCCTTGAGCTCAACTTAACACTGTTCGTTCATAGTAAATCCTTCCCTCTCCAGGCAACCACCTCCTCATTCACAAGTGGGCTTCACCCCTTGTCAGGACTCAGGACTGTTCTCATGTAGTCCAATAAGGGTGCACAGCTGATCCTCACTGAACCAAATCCTCATCTATCTGTTGTGGATGGAGGAAGAACAGCTACAACAATAATTTAACAACAATAATGGCAATAGTGGCTTCAAAATGGCTACTCTGGCTGAAAGCTAGGCATGCTGGGATTTTTGGTCAACTTATAGATTAAAACCAGATGCAGGTCATAAAGAGGCTCTGGTCTGGGAGCTTGATCTGAAGCTTCCTGTGTTGGCCCAGATAAGGGAAGTTGCTTATATTAACCAAGATACACCATGGCTTCGATTTATATGGCTGCTATGCATAGGACATATAAAATGAACTAAGCATCATTGCGTCGTTCAAAAGTAATTTCACTGGATGTTCGAGCCATGTGATCGGTTTCTGATCAATTCATTGCCTGGATGATAGAGAATCTTCCGGAAGTGAGGGGAGAATTGTGAATAAAAAGACACGTTTAGCCTTTGTTTGGCAGCGATAACTCAAAGAGACCAACTATCACAAGAAGAAGACTTGTACCTTGAAGGGTGCTTCAGAAAAGAAGATAGATTCCACATCGAGGATACTTCTTGACCAAGGTTTTCCTAAACTCGGTAGTATCTATTTTCAGTTAAATAGTTAAAGTTGATGTTCAGTTAAGTTGATGTTCAGTTAAGTTGATGTTCAGTTAAAGTGCAGTTTAAGAGTTAAAGTGCAGTTTAAGAGTTAAAGTGCAGTTTAAGAGTTAAAGTGCAGTTTAAGAGTTAAAGTGCAGTTTAAGAGTTAAAGTGCAGTTTAAGAGTTAAAGTGCAGTTTAAGAGTTAAATGAGTTGCAACTGTTTATGTTTGAGTTGGTACTAGAAGTGCTAAATAAAGAAATAATTGAATTACTGTCCTTGTTTGTCTCATTAAATTGGAATGCTTGGAAGGTGTTTAAATTAAAGCTGTGCAACATTGCCATGTGACTTCCTGTGGCCATATTAGTAGGGAAAGCTCTAATCCAGAAACTAGAGGACATGATGAGGGAAATATAATTCCAGCACACAGCCCCTGCTGACACCACATACCCTCTCCCGGATGGAGGATGCGGATGAGGACGCTCCTGAAGACAAGTATGGAGACAACCTCCCAACAGTGGAACTGCCTGGATATGAGGTGTGTGGAAAAGAGAGAGATGGAAAGGAGATGCTATTGGAAGCAACCTCTGCCTGCAGATTGAACATACGGGGGCGATTTCTGTTTGGAGGTCCATATCTGTCTCTTCCAGATAATCTGCAACCATAACCCTTGCGCTGAGAGGTATAACCCCTATCCCTTCAAGGACCTCTAGTACATTCAACAATTACCCGTTTCCCACAAAAAGTTCTCTATCATTCAGCTCAAACAGCATCATTTGCATCTGGAGGACCATCAAAATTCAACAAAGCCATACCGATTCTTTATGTTCAACTCCATAGCTCTTGAAGAAACATTCTGCATCCCGCTCCAGGGCCTGGCAGCTCAGCCTGCTGATGTAAACCAATAGCATCTCTTTTCCATCTCTCTCTTTTCCACACACCTCATATCCAGGCAGTTCCACTGTTGGGAGGTTGTCTCCATACTTGTCTTCAGGAGCGTCCTCATCCGCATCCTCCAGACACATCACAACCTCTTATGCAGCACTCTCAGGCTGCTCCCATAGTGCCTGGAACAAATGACAATCTCAACTAATTAATACTTACTATGGTATGTGCTTTACAACACCAATTTGGCCTGGTAATCCCTTGGGGGTTTTTGATAGGGGACTTGCCCTGTGGGATATGTCCGTGCCTCCCCATGTACGCAACACATGTCTTGGGCACCACACTCTGGTCCACTAAAGTTACCATGCTCCCAGAGTCCAAGACAGATTCTATGGCTCTCTTCCATAGGCAGTTGAGAGTTTCTTGGGGGTACAGGGTTGGTAGTGTTATAGGCTGCAATGCGGTTACCGTCTCTTTCTCTTCGCCCTATCTGAAACTGCAACGCTATATTCTGCAACCTATGCTCTCCTTCTCCCCAACGTACTCTATGAACAGTGTGTTTTGTCTGTATAGCACGCAAGAAACAATGCTTTTCATTGTATCCCACTACATGTGTGGGGCCATTCAGGTAGGGACATGGGCCAGCCAGGTGTATCACTTCCTTACAAACGTAGCATTATCTCCTCGCCTCTGCCTCTTGCCATCGCCATTACAGTGAAGGTGTGGTCTGTCTAGGACTCTGTTCCCAAAGCCATAGCTTCTTGGTCACCTCCTGGGCAATGGCTCCGGATGTCGTCTTTGGGAAGCAGCACCCTTTGGTTTGGGCCCTACTTCTGACAGTCAGTTTCTCCATGCATCCTAGATTCATTAGTACCACTATTGCCTGGTGTTGCTCAACAAGTTCCACTGCTTGATCCACCGACTGGAGATTCCCTTGGTTCACTGATCTCTCTATGTCCAGTGGTAAAGTCCTGAATCAGTGATCCAGGAGAACTCTTGCCATCACTTTTTTAGGGCTGAGTTCCTTTGGTTGTAGCCATTTCTTGGCCAGGTATATGGAGACCAACCATCTGGGACCAGGGTGCTCTGTCTTCTTGGTGTACCCAGACATGGAAGAACTGAGCTTGCATAATAGTCGTCACTCTGAGGTGTGCTTTGATTTCTTTCTTCAGTGCCTCATAATCCTTAGCCGCTTTCTCATCTAGGCCATAATAAGTCTTCTGGGGATCACTGATCAAATACGAGGCAATAATTGATTGATTGTTCTCACGGCCAGGCGTTCCTGTTTGCTGTCTGCTCAAAGATCATCCGTCTCAGTATCTCCTGGAACTGCCAGGAGAGGTCGAGCTGTCCAACTGGCAATGTCAGCACTTTCCCCAGTGCAATTCAACCTGTAGTTGCTGACTCTTACTTTGCTCTTGTGGCAACAAATGGTTAGTCTCTGCTCGAGTAAGAGTAGCTTCATGTTGGGCCAGTTGTTATATTCGGGCTTCCATTATTAGTTCTTCATGATTATTCACAACCTAGCCCCACATTCTCAAATGTGATGTCGCCATGGGGTGGGGACTGTGATAGGTGGGATGGAGTTCTCAGTTCAGTAACTCAGTTATCCACTTAAAATTTAAGATGAATGTTTACTTACAGGTCTTCAGACAATCAAAACAGAAAAAAATAGAAATAAATACTTAGCTCTTCCTTGAGCCTAGCTTTATAGAATTCTGCACAGTAAACCTTTCCCTCTCCACGTAGCCTCCTCTCATTGACAAGTTATACGTACTTATGTTGCCCAATAAGGCTACACAGCTGATCCTCGTTGTACTGATTCCTCATCAGTCTGCCATGTGACATTGTGGTAGGGAAAGCCCTTAGCCAGAAACCGGAGTATATTATGAGGGAAATGCCATTCTTTTCCAGCACACAGCCCCTGGTGACACCACACACGCAAGCTGCCACAACCACTTCTAATAGCACCAATCTAGTTTCACATTCCAAAAACTGAGTAAAATTTGTTTCCTTTTAGATGCATTAATAACGACCTTCGATTTGTGGCCCCAAGTTTTAAATTCTTCCATAAGTGGGAACACTCTCTTGATTTGATTTATTATTGTCACATGTATTAACATAGTGAAAACTATTGTTTCTTGCGTGTTATACAGACAAAACATACCGTTCATGGAGAAGGAAACGAGAGAGTGCAGAATGTAGTGTTACAATCATAGCTCGAGTGTAGAGAAAGGTCAACTTAATGCAAGATAAGTCCATTCAAAAGTCTGACAGCAGCAGGGAAGAAGGTGTTCTCGAGTCGGTTGGTATGTGACCTCAGACTTTTGTATCTTTTTGCTGACGGAAGAAGGTGGAAGAGAGAATGTCCAGGGTACGTGGGGTCCTTAATTATGCTGGCTGCTTTGCTGAGGAAGCGGGAAGTGTAGACAGAGTCAATGGATGGGACGCTGGTTTGAGAGATGGATTGGGCTACATTCACAACCTTTTGTAGTTCCTTGCGGTCTTGGGCAGAGCAGGAACCATGCTAAGCTGTGATACAACCAGAAATAATGCTTTCTATGGTGAGAGTCGTAGCTGACATGCCAAATTTCCTTAGTCTTCTGAGAAAGTAGAGGCGTTGGTGGGCTTTCTTAACTATAGTGTCGGCCTGGGGGGACCAGGACAGGTTGTTGGTGATCTGGACACCTAAAAACTTGAAGCTCTCGACCATTTCTGCTTCGACCCCATTGATGTAGACAGAGGCATGTTCTCCTTTACACTTCCTGAAGTCGATGACTCTCCACTTCTATCTGCTTCTCCTATTCTATTTGGGGTTGGCCAATGCTGGTTGGTAACGCTCCTGCACCTCACTATGCTCAAGCCTCTCAGCATCATGTTTCCAACTGGTTTTAAGCCTTCCTCTTCACCTACTTGCTGGTAGGCACATCTTCATTATTCACCACCACATTTCATTTCTCTCTGCAACAGATGACCACACAGCTACTTCCTTTGATACTCCCACTTCAATGCACCCAGAATCTTCGAGCTCCTGAAGTGCTGGTTCCTGATTTTGTCTTCTCGTTACTCCAGACATCCATCTCAGCACCTGCATCTCATTAGCACTCAGTCGTTCCTCTCATCATGATGTTGCCCGAGTTTCTGCACTGTATTTGGAATACTGGTCTCACGACTATCTTGTAGATTCTTCCATTCAGCTTCAGTGATACTTTTCTGTTACATAACACTTCATTGGTTGGAGTAATTGGAAGAAGAGCAGAGATAATCAATTGTTTAATTTCCATTTCTTTACTTCTATCTTCTGTCACCATTATTCCCAGGCTATTCACTTTTTCTAAGTATAGATCCAAATTCCTTACAGCTCCACTCCTTTTCTCTAGGCTCAAACTGAGTCCATTAATTGGGCCTTTGGTCTACTGATCTTCATAATCCTGTCTTCCAACACTTTTCTCCAGTTCTCCAGATATAAAGTCATCTTCAGCATCGACACCACATAGCTCTGTATCATCTACAAATATCACCAACCAGGTCATTTCCCATCTCACTTCCTCAGTTAGAATGTCCATGGTGATCAAGGGGTTCAGTGCTGATCACTGGTATAATCCAAGTTTGGCTTCAAAACTTTGACATTCTCCTACAATGTTTCTTACTCTTGCCTAGCACGTCTTGTAATATGTACTTCTACTCAAGAACACCACAAATTTTATCACATTTCCAGTCTTCCTCCCTAGGCTACCAGCCATAAGCCTTCCTTATATCAATAAATACAATCTTCATGCTGCATTTTTTCCAACACTTGTCTCAAAATGAAATGACATTGGTGGTGCTTCTTTCCAGCATGAATTCCAACTGACCTTCACGGATTTCCACTATTTTCCTATTTGAGGATAAGGGGTAAACCTTTTCGAACGGAGGGGAAGAGAAATTTCTTCACCCAGAGGGTGGCGAATGCGTGGAATGTATAACCACATAATCTAGTTGGCACCAAAACTTTGTATGATTTCAAGAAGAAATTAGGTATTGCTTTTGGGGCTAAAGGGATCAAGGGATTTTTAAAAATTTATTAGTATCACAAGTAGGCTTACATTAACACTGCAATGAAGTTACTGTGAAAATCTCCTAGTCGCCACACTCCGCTGCCTGTTCACGTACAGAGGGAGAATTTAGCATGGCCAATGCACCTAACCAGCACATCTTTCAGACTGTGGGAGGAAACCGGAGCACCCAGAGGAAACCCACGCAGACATGGGGAGAACATGCAGACTCCGCACAGAGAGTGACCCAAGCCGGGAGTTGATCCCGGGTCCCCGGCGCTGTAAGGCAGCGTGCCACCATTGCAGCTGTGCTGCCCTGTGGGGGATATGGGGGGGGGATCAGGATGTTGAATTCAATGATCACCCATGATCAAAATGAATGGCGAAGCAAGCTCGAAGTGCCAAATGGCCTACTCCTACTTCTAGTTTCTATGACTCTCTCCCATATCTTGAAGGAATGTGGTAGGAACTTAATTTTTTGCAATCTTGAGTGTCTCACTTTCCATTGAAAGTTGGTACCAAAATACTTTGTCTCCATGTCTCTCATCATAACACAATTGAGTAGATTGTTCAGGACCCTTGTCCCAATATTCAGCTAGGCAGTTATCACAACCAGTTTTTGATTCCTTCCATGAAGTTCTGATTACTTCCAGATTAATGCTATGTCGTTCTTTGATTTGCAACTGCTATTTCTGACTATATTCTTTGTTTCTCTTCATTCGTTCGCCGATTAAATTATTGGCCCCACCTTTGTTTTAACCTCTTCCACTCAGTTTACTTCATCCACATCTTTGATTGTACATATCGTCATGCCCATTATAGCCATAAAGATAATACACATTTTAAAATTACATATTTTTAAAATGGGCACAGCAGTTTTAAGATGGTTGACAACACCATGTGACTTTTGACATCAACTCCAGACAGAACTGAAACTTGAGCAAATACTTCATTAAAATACAAACAATCCCAGCCACTTACTAAACTCTCAAATTCTTTTACGGATCAACTGTAAACAGAAGGGTAGCATGGTGGCACAGTGATTAGCACCGCATTTAGACTTGCTATTTTGAGTTTAGTTATCCTTTCACCTCTCTTCAGGGCCTCCTTCTTTCGTCATTTTTGTCCATTGCATGGTAATCCTTGCTCATTCCTCACAGGGTTCAGGGAAGGACCCTTTACATCACGTGGATGGTAATCCCTAACATGAGTGCCATTTCTATTCATATGAATCATCATTTTTAGATTTAGCTGGATGTCCCAACTGTCCCCATTTATTGGGAACAGCAACAATGCATGCTTTTTTGCCTGCACCAGTGGCTAGGTTAACATTCTCTCTATATTTACCCTGTCTAATCCATTCATAATTTGAAGACCTCTGTGAAGTAACCTCCAAATCTTCTCATTTCTAAAGAATAAAGTGCCAACATGTTCAAATCTTTCCAGAGATCTGTAATTTTTCTGTTCTGATACCACCCTTGTAATTATTTTGTATACTCATCATCCATTAAATCTATATCTTTGTTATTGCATGGAAACCAGAATGGCACACAGCATTCAAAGTTCAATTTGATCAGAGTCTCATACAAGTTTAACAATGTATTTATATTATGTTTCTTGTGACGGGTATGTTTAGAATTCAGTTCTGGTTTACCCAGTGTCGATCTGTGCAAAGAAGGCAGTTCTCTGCTGAGAATGCAGAATAGTTGATCCTAAATGATGGGGTGTTTGTTTTAATATGAGCAATGCATTTTTTTTATTTTTGTTTTTTCCCATTAATCAACCCTAATTAAGGGCATTAGGTTGATTGACAAGAGACAGAATCATGTGAATTGGCAGAACTAAGCTGACAAGAAAAAAAGTTTAGTTTCTGCTTGATCCTAAAAGAGGCAAAAGGTGTTTTTCTCTCTCCTTCTCTGGGGGCTGCTTCTTGAGTATCAGATCTCTTTCTCCAAAAAGTGTTCAAAAGCTCTAGGGCTACTAACAAGTAAAAACACATAAGCCTGTGTTGTTTGCTAACTGGTTTTGAAGAGAAGTCTATGAGGAATATTGTTTAAATTGGAACTAAGAGATAGATAAATTAGCAGTTAAGAATTGTATCATGTCATGATTAAGTATTTCAATTAGTAAAAGTTAAGCTAATTTATTCATTATATTTAAACCAAAATCCAGTCTGCTTTGATAAAAGCTTCCTAATGTGTCAATCGAATCACACGTTATCCTCACACCAATGCCAAAAATTAAAATTAGTTGGGGTCTAGTCTAACTTCATAATATGCCAGATTTCTGATCTGGTTACACCTGTATCCCCAGATTCCTTTGCTCTTTTGCCCTATTCGGATTTACATTTTCTAAAGTATACATGATGTTTCTATTCGTCCTGCCATGTCTCACTTTAGCCATGCTAAAATTTATTTGGCACTTAATTTCCTAATTTGAAAACTTTCAAATGAATTCTTGTATTATGCTGCCACCTTCTTCAATTTGGTACCATTTACAAAATGTTGATATTAACTTGTTTGTTCCCAAATCCATTAATGTAATTAAATCCCAACACTCAGGCGAGCAGAACACTGCTTCCTACCTTCCTCCAACCTGAGTAACTGCACTTTACGCTTACTCTCCACTTTCTATTTTTAAGTCAATTTTCTGTTAATTGATCTATTTGCACCACACCCACTCAGCCCCCCCAACACCCACTCAACGCCCCCCCCCCCCCACGTGCCCTAACATTTGTCATAAACCTATGACTCTTCCCTATTCTTCCAGGTATCCCTTCAAATAACTCATCAAGTTTATTATTTTAGTTTTGCTAATTTGTCAATTATTTTGCCCCTTTCTTTCCCAACTATATTAATATTCTTTTAAGCTCCTCCTCTAGTTCTGTCTATTTTCATGGCTTCTTTACTTAAAAATTGAAACATAGTTGTCATTGGTTTGACATTTCCAGAGAGCTTCATCGTGTTCAGTCTTTAGAGGTCCTAGCCCTACATTAAATTGTGTTTTTTCTGTATCCATATAACACTTCACAATTTATTTTCACCTACAATATTACTCTGTCAAGACTGTTTTCATTGGTCAATAATGGACACATCTGTCAGTGGGTTACTTTGGTAGGTGATGCCTGAGGCATGAAAGGATACTTCAGGTCCACAGAAGACTGGAGCTCATGATGCACTTGTATCTGCAATGATTAGTGAAGTGTGGGGTGAGAGTGTTTTGGTGGAAATGAAAACAGCTGGAGTTACCTTGGCAGAAGGAATTTATTTCAGTAAGGGAAGAGATAGGATTGATAGGAGAAATGGGGATGGCATGACATGACATGAGAGGGATTGCATGGGTTAGAATGGCATGGATGAGATGGTGGAATTGATCAAGTGGAGAAAAATGACAGGACAATATTTTCTTATAAATTATTCAAATGCTATCCTTTGCCCTAAAATTGAGGGGGTCACTAGATTTAAATGAAAATGTTTACTAAAGCTGTCAGGTATATAAAAAGAGTACATCAGCATCAACTTTATAGATGAAAATGATGCCAAATGTCTTTATCCTCCGGAGTTTCTACACCATCCAACTCCAACTCCAATGGGCATGCCACCACACAAACTTAGATAAGGAAGGAGCAATTATAATGTTGCGATGAAACATGAATCTGAAACAAGGTCTTTGTCATAGAATAAGGGTGGTAGCTAGGAAGCCGTTTTCTTGGATGATCAATGCCGAATAAGAGGCAAATTTCAAGGAAATGTTTCTTTCTCAAATAACATTGAGCCCACCTGCCTTTTCAACTGAGGATGAAACCACTCACAATTATACTTGCATTTTCTATGGTTATAAACAAGTCATGAGGCCAGACGATCGACAAATCTTACAGTTATAATCCTAAGTATGTTTTCATACATGGACTACTTTATGGGGCTTTTAACAAAATGAGAAGTTGTGATTCTGTCTCTTTAGAGAAAGAATAACTGGAAATTCTGTTTCAAAGAAGTACTCTTGTGATAAAGATAATTTTTGACTTTGTTCATATTTTGTAATCATTCTATTTTGTAAATTCGCTTTGCCTCTTCATTTTATTTTAACTTCTTCCCCAAGTTTCTCATATCCCCTTTTGACCCACCTTTATTATCCAAGGATTTCTTATATACCTCTTTAGATTTAACTTTCTCTTCAGCTCTTCATCTATTCATGGTGCTTCAATTAGTTAATTTGTTTTTGCTTTTTAGTGGAGCTATGCTCAGTAAAGGTATGTCTCAGAATCACAACTTTAAACATGAACTGTATTCGGTATAGAATTTTATGCAACTACATTTTCTTTCAAAATGGACATCAAAAAGCTGCTATGGTGGCTGCCAAGGGTCAGGTGACTTTTGTGATGTCAAGTCACCAGGAAATTTCTAATTGAATGACCATGAGTGGGGTGCCTCCTTGAATGGACATACCAAGATGAAAACCATGTGGTATTTGCACTTTGAATTTAAATTTTGGGTAAGTACACAAACAAACAACTCCCAGATTCCCCACCTCTGAATTCAAAACATAAAGGGGGCTGTTGAGAAACCAGTTTGTCACAACTAATTCTGGGTAACCCACATCCATTCTCCATTGTGTAGTAATTGGTTTCTAACTTCAGCTCATTCTGGGTGCACAAGTATTGGTCAGGTGACTGAAATTATATATAATGAGTGTTGCTGCTAGAAAGCACCAGAAGAACATCAAAATGGGCAGCAAATTCTACACCTATAAAAACTGGAGACTGCAACATCTTAAGATCTCCTAGTTGTCACTTTGTGTTGACCGCCTGGTAAGAAAATTACAACTAACTGACTTAATGACCTGCTGAAAATCCATCTTTTAGAGGTAATTCTGATATGAAATGCCAGCTATCGAATATACGTTATTCATCAGGCCTTCAATACCTTTTCCAAAGACAGACCAAGAACATGAAATACAAACTGTTCTTTTGTTTACGACTTGCAAAAATGCACTATTCTTGGAAAGTGTATTTTTTCTTGCACACGTGCATGTGCCAAGTGATTGGCGATACAGAATTTCAGGGTGAATGCGTGAATAAATGATCGCTTTATTTAGACCCACAAAAGTTTGCTCCTGGTTATTCAGATTGATGAGACACACCTTTCTTTTCAAAAAGCACACTGATCACAATCAGTAAGGGAACGAGGATTTCAGTTCTCTCTCATCCCTGTCCATAACAAATAGCAAAGTAGCAACAGCAGATGTACAGAAGTACTCAAATATGTACAATTCGGAAAAACATTTCTGAAAGTGAGTAGTTTAGAAAGTACTAAACACAGAAAGTGTGTGTTTAGTTTCACAAATTATGAAGCTACTGAGAATTTGAGGTTGAATGCCTTTATAAAGCCAGGAAGCAGTCGGTATCACAAAAATACACTTCATAGGACTGGGCAATAAAATGCAGTTAGAGACAATATTAATTTGATATTCAAGTGGCAATTCCATATAATATTAATCAGATGGTACAACACAGAACTGAAATATGGTTGAACACTGCAGCAATTGCAAACCGTCCTACCAAAACTGCTTTAAGAATACAAGGAAAATCCATCTTGGCTGCAAAATCCATATATTCTATGCATATGGAAATGCAACAGGACAAAATTACAAATCATTACATTTCTAGTTAATATCAATCCTTAGCAATTTTATTGAACTTCAGACAAACCTATTTATTAGTGATTGCAGGATATAAAATTCCACATGCTGTGTCCAATTTTCTGTCAGAGTGTCATCAACTTCTTGCCAAATAAAGGAGCATCAAGAGAATCAATCCTCAGACTCAATACAATCAAGACCTGCAATCTGCTGTAAAGTAAGGAATCCAGCAGAGCATGTTAAACCAAGCTCCAAATTACAGGCTAAAAATCTGCTTCAAAAATATGAAAAGTACAATTAAAAACTAGGGCAAACACTATTCACCAATGAATGAAAACAAGGCAAAACTGTCGAGGAAGCAGAGTGAAGAAACTGGGCAAAGGGGAAACTTACTTTTCAAATGTCTTTAGATTAAAAGCTTGAGGTTTCAAAATAATTTTAATTTCCAGAAATCAATGGTTCTGAACCAGAAATATTTCACAACGATACATATGATAACATAAACAGTTTGAAGTGTTTTAACCACATACAGATAATGGTGATGGAGAGAACAAATATTTCAAGTCAGATCCTTCTTTAGAGTGAAATATTTTATCTTTTTTGAACTATGTCTGAACCGTCAAGTTTAACTCACTTATTTCTACAAACTCAGCAACTCATATGGTTTCACAGATGCCATGATGTGGAGATGCCGGCGTTGGACTGGGGTAAACACAGTAAGAAGTTTAACAACACCAGGTTAAAGTCCAACAGGTTTATTTGGTAGCAAAAGCTACCAATATTGAGGGTTGTCCTTTGGAAATGACAAAAAACAGATGCCAGCAGTCCTCTTCATGTGGTTAGCAAGTGTTAACAAGATAGTTGACCATGAGTACAGAGTCAAACCAAATCCTAACACCACCAAACATCCACGCTGTTTAGCACAGATGATTATAATGAAATTATATGACCCAGAGAGCAATTGAATGCAGAATTTGCTATCACGAGGAGTAGTTGAGACAAATAGCAAAGATGCATTTAAGGGTATGCTACGTTTGTACTTGAGGGAGAAAGATTTAAGGATATGCTGATTGAGTTAGATGAATGAGTTGAAGGAGGCTTATGTGAATGTCAGTATGGGTTTGCTGGGATGAACAGTGTTTGCGTGCTCAAATGCCAGAAGCCTGACTAATTTCTACTCTTCTCCATAAATCTTGTAAGTGAAGTTGGGTGACATCAACAAGATGAGTTAGAACAACAACTTGCAGCTTAACCTAAAGAAAAACAACATTGAGCTTCCAGGTAGTCTTAAGGCAGGAAAATACGTTTTAGAATGAGTGAACAAAAGTTTAATAGAAGATGGATTTTGAGGTAGTCTCCAAAAAATAATCTTCAGAGACAAGAGATTTAGGAAGAGAGCTCTGCTACCAAACATGGGAAGGCATGAGGATTCACAGAAGAATGGAGTATTTAGAGGGAATTGTGGGACTGAATAAATCTCGGAGATAGTTTAGGACAGCACCACACAAATTTATATATGATGATTTGAAGTTTAACATGTTGGTGAATAATGTGTCATACTAAGTCAATGTGGGTAATGAATGAGCAGCACTTTGTGCAGGATAAGACATGTGCACAAGAGCTTTGGAGAGCTCGAGGTTTGTGAAAGAGAGGGCCAGCAAGGGCAATATTGAGGGTTGTCCTTTGGAAATGACAAACAGCAAGTATAAATAAAGATTTGAGCAGCAGAATGGGGGAATTCAATTAAGGGTGGGATCCAGCAACATTACAATGATGCTGCCTTGGGTTGGCCAAAATGTGGGATTTAAAACAGGTGGAGGTCAAAGTGCTTCAAGATAACAAATGGTCTAGTTCAACCAGAGAACCATGCTGGTGAGAGTGGCAGAAGCAATGTCAAGGGATCAAAGATTCTGGCAGGCGATGATATTCATCATAGTTAAAAAGAAACAAAATGGGCCATACCAAAGGGTTGACATAGCTGGGACACATTTGCTGAGAAGATATTGAAGGACGAAATGAAGAAGCATTTGCTGGGTTGACAGCAGTATCATGACAGGTCTAAAGCAAGGTATCGATGAGGGTAAAATGATAGAAAGTTTTGTACTTTGTTCTTGCATGCATTAAGAACTGGAGAAAGGTAACCTAAAGCAGTTCAACTTAGTTTACAGTTAGCGGGATGGGTTAAGTGTAACCCCACAGTTTTGGGATAAATTTGAATCAAGGTCCCAAAGCAAACAGATGGATGACACACATGATGCCACACAGACCTCCAGGTTTCTTCACACATTGTTTAGACTGTTGGCCAACTAAGAACGATGCAAGTTTAAACTGGTTGCCACAGCAAGATAAATCAGAAAGATAAACACCATGCTCTATGAGGTACACAATAGTATAGTTGATTAGCAATCCAGATGACATGAGTACAAGTCTCATAATTACAGAATTAAAGCTAAATTTTCTTTAAAATCTGGAGTTAATCAATGAAAGCAAAAATAAAGCTGCCGGATGTTGTTAAAAGCCCATGTGATTCACTAATGCCCTTTAAGGAAGGACTTTACCTAGTTTGGCCTCTGACTCCTATCCAACACCAACCTGTTCAACTCTAAATTGTCTTCCAAGGCGGTCTAGCAAACTATTGAGTTGTACCCAACTGTTACAAAGAATTACAGAGGTTCAAGAATGTGGCCCACTACTACCTTCTCAAGGAAAGGGCAATAAACCCTGGCTATGCCAACCATAACCGCTGAGAGAATTAATTTTAAACCATCATATTTCATCAATTTTCCAATAAGTGTTAAAAAAATATACTTACTATTCTCCCCAGGGCAGGGCATGCCTGGCTTTTCAGGAATGCTGGGAAATACTGGGTAAATGAGAAAAGAACAAATTTTAAAAATAGAAAACAAACCAACTGCATTGTTGCAAAACCACAACTAATGTTTCCTTTCTCACTTACTTTTGACATAATTGTAAATCTGTCCTCATACTAAAGGTAATTAAGTTTGTAATATTCTATGGATTGATTTTATAGCTGCAATCAATTCCTGGTGAACTTGCATTGTCCATTGGGTAAACCAGGTGAAACTGAAATATATTTATTTTATCTGACTGTCAGCTCCAACATCTGCATGCTGTCAAGTGTATATCATTTTAAAAATTTGAGAATTGTTGGCAAATGCAATGTGATGGGGGAGTTATTCATTTGTTCAGAATGTCAAATGGATAAAGTAGACACAGACATCTGATACAACTCAATGAAAAGAAAAACCAAAACAAAAATAGTGGACACATACTGCAAGTCTGTAATGGTTGAAATCATAAAATTAACATTTTGGCGACAGATACTACTTCAGAACTGAAACACTGAGGTGGACAAATTTATCAATATAGGCAGAAAGGAAGCAGGAGGAAAATACATATGCAGTTGTACATCTTTTCATATCTAAAGCTTTGACCTTGAAGGAGATTCCACACTTTAAATTTAATCGATTTATTCAATAGATGTTGGTTCATCTAGAGTGCTTTGAGCATTTTTTTAAATTTCAGTATCTATTTCTTGTATGGTACACATAGGAGTATAAAATTCCTAACTGTGGCCACGGTATTACTGGTCCATGTTTAACACAAAATAATATTCAAGTTACATTGCAAAAACATGATCTGAAATAATGCAGTAACTTCCAATGGGAGTAGCAATAGAGTCGGATTGGCACTACACTCAAAATCACTTGCATGGATATCCAGGCAATCCTATCTTGTCTGACCTTCTGACTCATTAAGAGTTTTAACAACACCAGGTTAAAGTACAACAGGTTTATTTGGTAGCAAATGCCATTAGCTTTCGGAGCGCTGCTCCTTCGTCAGATGGAGTGGAAATGTGCTCTCAAACAGGGCACAGAGACACAAAAATCAAGTTACAGAATACTGATTAGAATGCGAATCCCTACAGCCAACCAGATCTTAAAGATACAGACAATGTGGGTGGAGGGAGCATTAAGCACAGGTTAAAGAGATGTGTATTGTCTCCAGACAGGACAGCCTGCAAGTCCAGGAGGCAAGCTGTGGGGGTTACTGATAATGTGACATAAATCCAACGTCCCGGTTTAGGCCGTCCTCATGTGTGCGGAACTTGGCTATCAGCTTCTGCTCAGCGACTCTGCGCTGTCGTGTGTCGTGAAGGCCGCTTTGGAGAACGCTTACCTGAAGATCAGAGGCTGAATGCCCGTGACTGCTGAAGTGCTCCCCAACAGGAAGAGAACAGTCTTGCCTGGTGATTGTCGAGCGGTATTCATTCATCCGTTGTCGTAGTGTCTGCATGGTTTCCCCAATGTACCATGCCTCGGGACATCCTTTCCTGCAGCGTATCAGGTAGACAACGTTGGCCGAGTTGCAAGAGTAGGTACCGTGTACCTGGTTGATGGTGTTCTCACGTGAGATGATGACATCCGCGTCGATGATCCGGCACGTCTTGCAGAGGTTGCTGTGGCAGGGTTGTGTGGTGTCGTGGTCACTGTTCTCCTGAAGGCTGGGTAGTTTGCTGCGGACAATGGTCTGTTTGAGGTTGCGTGGTTGTTTGAAGGCAAGAAGTGGGGGTTTGGGGATGGCCTTGGCGAGATGTTCGTCTTCATCAATGACATGTTGAAGGCTCCGGAGGAGATGCCGTAGCTTCTCCGCTCCTGGGAAGTACTGGACGACGAAGGGTACTCTGTCCACCATGTCCCGTGTTTGTCTTCTGAGGAGGTCGGTGTGGTTTTTCGCCCCACACCCCCACTTCTTGCCTTCAAACAACCGTGCAACCTCAAACAGACCATTGTCCACAGCAAACTACCCAGCCTTCTGGAGAACAGTGACCACGACACCTCACAACCCTGCCACAGCAACCTCTGCAAGACGTGCCGGATCATTGACGCACCGGATCATCGACGCGAACGTCATCATCTCACGTGAGAACACCATCTACCAGGTACACGGTATATACTCTTGCAACTCGGCCAACGTTGTCTACCTGATACACTGTAGGAAAGGATGTCCCGAGGCATGGTACATTGGGGAAACCATGCAGACACTACGACAACGGATGAATGAACACCGCTCGACAATCACCAGGCAAGACTGTTCTCTTCCTGTTGGGGAGCACTTCAGCAGTCACGGGCATTCAGCCTCTGATCTTCAGGTAAGCGTTCTCCAAGGCGGCCTTCACGACACACGATAGCGCAGAGTCGCTGAGCAGAACTGATAGCCAAGTTCCGCACACATGAGGACGGCCTAAACCGGGACGTTGGATTTATGTCACATTATCAGTAACCCCCACAGCTTGCCTCCTGGACTTGCAGGCTGTCCTGTCTGGAGACAATACACATCTCTTTAACCTGTGCTTAATGCTCCCTCCACCCACATTGTCTGTATCTTTAAGATCTGGCTGGCTGTAGGGATTCGCATTCTAATCAGTATTCTGTAACTTGATTTGTGTGTCTCGGTGCCCTGTTTGAGAGCACATTTCCACTCCATCTGACGAAGGAGCAGCACTCCGAAAGCTAATGCTATTTGCTACCAAATAAACCTGTTGGACTTTAAGCTGGTGTTGTTAAAACTCTTACTGTGTTCACCCCAGTCCAACGCCGGCAACTACACTTCTGACTCATGCCAGGCAAGATCTATGTAATATAATGTGCTCCCAAGGCCTTGAATCGAGGGCAACACAGTAAAAGTCAATTAAGCTTCTTTTATGACACTAGGTACTAGCTGGAGTAATGCAAAAGAGTTGGAGTGCAAGGGGAAAGTGTCCTCAGTGCATCCTTGGGGTTCCCTTCCAGACACACTGCCCTGGAGCTCAATATATTGTCACCAGTCAAATGCTTCCCAGCCAAATGATCCACCACTCACTAAACATTCATACCTTGACACAGCTATGTAACAACAGGAAACAGTAGAGGGGAACATGCCAGGGGCACCAAAGTAAGGAAGAGGAACAGGTTTGCACTGCCAGGAGTGGGCCCTCTAGGGAGCCCCAAGAAGGGAGGGGGGGGGGCGCACTCTCAAGCATGCATAGTGGAAAGATTTTATGGATTAATTGAACAAACTTAATAAATTCAAATACAATTTAATCAATTAATTTTAATAATGTTTTTCAATGTCGTTTGCCAATTGCACTTGGTGCACTTGGGTGCACATGGGCCTTTGATCATATTTGATATCAAAGATGGCAAAATGCTGCTGACTGCATCTAAAATTCATTCCAAATCAGAACATTTAATATCAAATGATTAGTAATCATTTGCGAGCACTGGGCACATTTGAGCAGAAATGTCAACTTTTCTGGTAGGGCTTGCTGCTGCATGGTTAAATCTGGCATCCAAGGATCCCAGTGTAGGTCAGCAACATGAAGATTTCAAAATTCTCATTCTTGTTCTCAAATTTCTCCATGATTTCCTGTGAAATTTTAAAACTTTGCAATAAATTGATCTTCAAGAAATAATGCTCTGTGCAACTTTGCTCTGTAAGAAGTTTAACAACACCAGGTTAAAGTCCAACAGGTTTATTTGGTAGCAAAAGCTTTTGCTACCAAATAAACCTGTTGGACTTTAACCTGGTGTTGTTAAACTTCTTACTGTGTTTACCCCAGTCCAACACCGGCATCTCCACATCACAACTTTGCTCTGACAGCAGAGTCTAGAATATTTTGCATGTAAATGTATTTTTCAAAGTGTATCCCTTTGAACCCCTGATGCTATTTCTAAGCATGTTAAACTGAGGGCAAGGATCAAAGCTTTCTTTAAAAATAGTTCATATGGAAAAGCTTTGAAAAAAGCATTCAATTCAAACAGTATTAAGCAGCCATGCATGAAAAGATGTCAGTTCTACCCAGTGTGTTAAAATACAGCCTTATTCAATAACTTACTTTAAAATGAAGAATTTTGCAGAGTTTGTTAAAAATGTATGAAAGTAAATGAAACCAGAGATGAACAAGAGTCAAAATTAAACTGTCTCTGCCACTTCCCAATTTACTACCCTCCAGTGTTCAAGATGATTTTTGTTTGGGTATGGCTCCACAGTACCAGCAAGTCTCCAGTGCCTCCTAAAAGTATTATGAATGAACCAAATCAGTATGTGTCAGTGGGTTATTTTATCATAGTTGCATCAAAAATGAGCTGCCCCATCAATGTGTTTAGGGTAAGGGAATCAACTGAAGTGTTCTTGGCTGAGATCAGTTAGGGACATAGGGATTAGGAACAGAAGTAGGCAAGTTCAGCCCTTCGAGCCTGCTCTGCCATTCAATCAGATCATGGCTGATCTCTCCCTGGTCTAAAATCCACCTCCCCACCTATTCCCTATATTCCTCTTTCACTTCTTTGATTAGAAATAGGTCTATCTCCTTCTTGAAACCATTCAATGATTCAGACCCCACCACGCTATGGGGCAGTGAGTTCCACAGATTCACCACCCTCTGCAAGTAGTAGTTCCTCTTCTTCTCAGTTTTAAATTTACCACCTCACAGCCTATACCGGTAACCTCTTGTTCTAGATTTCCCCATAAGAGGAAACATTTGGGATACCTTTATCAATCCCTTTTAAAATTTTATATATCTCGATCAGATCTCCTCCCAGCCTTCTAAACACCAGCAAGTACAAGCCCAAACTGTTTAATTGCAGGTCCCCTAGCAGAGATATTTGAATCATCGACAGCCAGATGATTTGGCTGATGGAGGGTGGCAAATGTTGTGCCTTTATTTAAGAAGGGCTGCAGGGAAAAGCTGGGAACTACAGACCGCTGAGGCTAACATCTGTAGTGGGCAAGTTGTTAAAAGGTATTCTGAAAGACAGGATCTACAGGCATTTATAAAGTCAAGGACTGATTAGGGACAGTCAGCATGGCTTTGAGAGTGGAAAATCATGTCTCATGAATTTGATTGAGTTTTTTGATGGGGTAGATGAGCGCATGCAGTTGATTGTCTACTTGGACATTAGCAAAGCTGCATGGTAGGTTCTTGCATAAGGTTAAATCTCACCGGATCCAGGGTGAGGTAGCCAACTGGATACAAAATTGGCTTGATGACAGAAGACAGAGGGTGGTTGTGGAGGGTTGTTTTTCAAACGGAAGGCCTGTGACCAGTGGTGTGCCTCAGGGATCGATGCTGGTTCCATTATAATTTGTCATTTATATCAATGATTTGGATGAGAATTTAGGAGGCATGGTTAGTACGTTTGCATACGACACCAAGATTGGTAGCATCGTGGACAGTGAAGGTTATCTAGGATTGTAATGGGATCTTGATCAATTGGGCCAGTGGGCTGATGAATGGCAGATGGAGTTTAATTTAGATAAATCCGAGGTGATGCATTTTGGTAGATCAAACTAGGGTAGGACTTACTCAGTTAATGGAAGGGCATCAGGGAGAGTTATAGAACAAAGAGATCTAGGGATACAGGTTCATAGCTCCTTGAAAGTGGGGACCAAGGTGGACAGAGTGGTGAAGAAAGCATTCGACATGCTTGCTAGAACATTGAATACAGGAGTTAGGATATCTTGTTGAAATTGTACAAGATATTAGTAAGGCCACACTTGGAATACTGTGTACAGTTCTGGTCACCCTATTATAGAAAGGATATTTTTAAACTTCTGGGACTTGATGGTTTGAGCTATAAGGAGAGGCTGGAAAGACTGGGACTTTTTTCCCTGGAGCATAGGAGACTTAGGGGTGATCTAATAGAGGTCTATAAAGTAATGAGGGGCATAGATCAGCTAGATAGTCAACATCGTTTTCCAAAGGTAGGGGAGTCTAAAACTAGAGGGCATAGGTTTAAGGTGAAAGGAGAGAGATACAAAATGGTCCAGAGGGGCAACTGTTTCACACAGAGGGTGATGAGTGTCTGGAACAAGCTGCCAGAGTTAGTGGTAGAGGTGGATACAACTTTGACTTTTAAAAAGCATTTAGGCAGTTACATGGGTAGGATGGTAAGGTGGGTGTAGAGGGATATGGGCCAAATGCAGACAATTGGGACTAGCTTAGTGGTTAAAAAAAAGGGTGGCATGGACATGTTGGACCAAAGGGCCTGTTTCCATGCTGTAAACCTTTATGACTCTACTCATACATCAATCCCTTCATCTTTG
Source organism: Mustelus asterias (assembly GCF_964213995.1). Taxonomy (NCBI): domain Eukaryota; kingdom Metazoa; phylum Chordata; class Chondrichthyes; order Carcharhiniformes; family Triakidae; genus Mustelus; species Mustelus asterias. The sequence continues at coordinate 14,659,695 of NC_135822.1, read as the reverse complement.
GAATCAATGTAGTGATTCACTCCTCTGAACTGTGTTCAATGCCATCACATCCTTCCTCAAATAACAAGACCAAAACTGGACACAATACTCCAGATGTGGTCTTACCCTATACAATTGCAACAACACTTCTCTCTACTTTTATACTCCAGTCCTTTTGCAATAAATGCCAACATCCCAATTGCCTTTAACATAGAAACATAGAAACCCGACAGTGCAGAAGGAGGCCATTCGGCCCATCGAGTCTGCACCGACCACAATCCCACCCAGGCCCTACCCCCACATATTTTACCCGCTAATCCCTCTAACCTACGCATCCCAGGACTCTAAGGGACAATTTTTAACCTGGCCAATCAACCTAACCCGCACATCTTTGGACTGTGGGAGGAAACCGGAGCACCCGGAGGAAACCCACGCAGACACCAGGAGAATGTGCAAACTCCACACAGACAGTGACCCGAATTGTCTGTTTATTACATGCTGCATAATGACTTTCTGCAAATCTTGAACATAGACACCCAGATCCCTTTGCCCGGACACATTTTGAATCTGCTTTCCATTTAGGTAATAATTTGTCTTTTTTTTTGCCAAAATGGATAACCTCACACTTATCCTCATTAAACTCTATCTGCCAAATTTTGGCCCATCCTCCTAGCCTATCTATATCCATCTGTAAAAACATTATATCCTCTTCCCACCTATTTTGGTATCATCCACAAATTTTGCTATGTTACACACTGTCCCTGCTTGAGATCATTTACATAGATTGTAAACAGTTACGGCCCGAGGACTGACCCCTGCGGCACCCTGCTAGTTACAACTCACCAGCCAAAGAAGGACCCATTTATCCCGATCCTCCGTTTTCTGTCAGTCAGCCAATGTTCAATCCAATCTAGTACTCTACCCCTATTACCCTGTGATCTCACCTTCTGGATCAATCTTTTATGTAGCAACTTGTCAAACGCCTTGCACATCCATAGGGTCTCCACCATGCACCTTGCTGGTTACGTCCTCAAAAGAACTCAAGCAAGTTTATGAAGCGTAACTTTCCCTTCATAAAACCATGCTGACAATTCTCAGTGACCTCCTCTTTGATGATTGATTCCAACAACTTCCCCACCAGAGGTCAAACTAACTTGCCTGTAATTTCTTACTTTTTGCCTCTCCCTTTTTGAATTGGGGTATCATATTAGCATGTTTCCAATCCACCTGGACCTTATCAGTTAATGCTGCACAAACCAAGAATCAGACTTGGAACCTTCTAGCTAAAATCTTAGGGTGCATAAAGTAATAAGTTAACTCTAAGCCACATGAGGAAACTTAACAAAACAGTGTTAAGGAAATAGAACAGTGTGAAGTTGGAATATATACACAAATAAAATGCTAATTGGGCTAAAAATGTAATAATTTGGTGCAAATGAGCTTTTTATAAATATGGAAATCTTCTCACAGAAGGAATAGTCAAATTAATGAAGCTTTAATGAAACAAAAATTTACCCATGGAATGTCTTGCCTACAGACTAAAGTATGCCTTCAAAATCCAAGATGTTTCCAGGGAAGCTTTCATAATGCACACGCACATACACCACCCTGCTCTTACCCCCCACGTCAGGCATGGAGCTCCCAACTCTCCAAAAAAAGTGACTGAGTGGGAGGAATGCAGTGCAGAACGCACAGATAAGACAGGCACAGATGACTCCTTTATTCTCATTGTTAGGACACTTAGATATTTTTGAGAAAATTCTGTGCAATTATGCCATAACTGAAACTATTTTAGACTTAGTGTCTTACCCTCTCTTAGGCTAAGACATTAAATCCTGGGACACAACATCAGTCACTAAACTTATATAGCTGTGTGGCTTGATGTTAGCGAAGACAATCTCAGGAACAGTGAATTAATCAAATCTCAAAGAATATTTTCCTTCTTCTATCAAACCCTCAATTCAATTAATTTCTTTTCTCTAAGCCCCTTCTTACACTCAAAACTTCAGTCAAACCCTTGAAGTTATGAGATTCTATTAGGACACAGTAAAGCAGAAATAAACTTAAAAGTAATCTTTTTTAAAACCTTATCTGCAGTTTTAATACTCATTTCAAAACAGAAATCAAAATTTAATGTTGTGATTCCAGGTCCAATAATCTCAGGACTCTTGACGTCACTGATTGGCAGACCCAGCAGAGAAAGCTGGCATCAGATCAGATGAATGAGAATGCCCAGCAAGTTAGCACTGTTTATTTTTGTTAGATTGTGGAGCAAAAGGCGCACGAGTGCTCCTCTCAGTCCCAAAAGAAAATGTTGTCAACTCTGGCCATACCATTACCTGATTTAATAAACGGAAATGAGGCCATGGGGTTTATATACAGCCCTACCACAGCCACATTCATGTTAGGGGCACTGATATTTTAGCTAAATGACCAAGTTGAATAAAGTTTAATTTTAGTTCAATACCTTTGTGACAATAATGTGACATGTAGAATATTAATCTGTAATTTCAGTTATTAAATATGTATTGAACTTCTTTAAAATATTTTTTAAAGCAAGCCAACACTGGCTTAAGATGGCTGCCTGACATGTCTGGTACGTGTGAATTACAATTAGGACATGCCACGTCAACATCCTATGGAATTTCCCATCTGTTAATGCCAAGAATTATTTCAGAGATGAACGGAAATAAACATTAATTAATGAAATAAACATTAATTAACATTAATAAACAATAATAACCATTTTCAAATGTTTATTATTAAAACACTGAAGCTACTAAAAGCAGTCGAGAAGAAATCTGCCAATAGAGCAGTAATGTCATCTGACTCTCTCTGCTTTCATGTTCAGAGCCCTATCTCTACTACATTGTGGAATATATCAAAGAAATAGAGAGTTTTAATCAAAAGAATCTTCAGGTGCAATATCATTAACTTTTGGAAAAGACGGATTATGTTTCAAAAGTCTCCTGTAATTGCAGTTTACATCGGCCTCAATCCCAATGGAATTTCAAGACCACCATGGAAAAAATCTGCCTCAGCCACAAACACCAGTGAAAGACTCAGTGAGCTCTCTTCTTTGCAATTAGCGGTTAGGCAGTTATTGAATTAACACCTCCATCCTTTTAAGTTGCAAACAAAACCATACTGTTACAACAATCAAGGAATGGGAAAGAAAGGACAAATCCTGCATCACCTGTCTTAACACCATCTATACTTAGAATATTCATTTATACTTACAATATATATGATTATATATGCTGGAAAACTGTAGCCCCAGTACAAATCATGGGGGAATTTCACTTGTCACATTCTGTCAAGTACATCATTTAAGTTTTCAGAGATGCTTAATACTGCAATAAACTACCAACCATGTAAATTGAGGCCCGATTCTCCATTCTGGTTATACAGACGAAATGCTTCCTCTAGCTCCATGTGGGATGAAACAGTGCATGGATCTCCTATAAACAAAAAATGGAACCAATTAGTGGGGCTTCTATGACCTCAGAATACAGGAACATTTTATTTCCTACAATAACAATCTATGAAACCTACCTTTTTCACATCTTAAATCCAAAGTATTCTCCACCCAACCACCCTGGATTAAATGATTATACTACTTCTACTGGAACAGATTAACAAAATAATTTGCCAGGTTGCAGAGTTTTGATTGGTTGAAAAGGGAAAGACCCTTTATAAATCCTCTACTTGTCCAACAGAAATTACTGACTCACCACAGATGTGGTGAAGATGACATTGTTTTAACAGCATGCACTTAATTTTGGTAGAAAACTCCTCACGTACACTCATACATTCCAGATAATGCACTTCACATGTTGGTTTACTTCAGAAACAGCTATGGCCAGTGGCAAAATAAGTCAAGTTCTGTTGCCTTTTACTTCTGTTTAATAAAAGAAGTTATCTGTAGATATGGACTGCCTCAATATGTAAATAGCGACAGAGGAACACACTTTACAGGAAATGTAGTAAAGGAATTGTGTAAAGCATTGGACATCAAACAGAAACTGCACTGCCCGTACCATCCACAATCCTCAGGAATTGTGGAAAGGTATAATGGCACACTGAGGACCAAACTTGCAAAACTATGCAATGAGACAGGAAAGAAGCGGCCAGATGCATTACCTCTGGTATTAATGAGTATGTAGAACATAGAACATAGAACATAGAACATTACAGCGCAGAACAGGCCCTTCGGCCCACGATGTTGCACCGACCAGTTAAAAAAAAAAACTGTGACCCTCCAACCTAAACCAATTTCTTTTCGTCCATGAACCTATCTACGGATCTCTTAAACGCCCCCAAACTAGGCGCATTTACTACTGATGCTGGCAGGGCATTCCAATCCCTCACCACCCTCTGGGTAAAGAACCTACCCCTGACATCGGTTCTATAACTACCCCCCCTCAATTTAAAGCCATGCCCCCTCGTGCTGGATTTCTCCATCAGAGGAAAAAGGCTATCACTATCCACCCTATCTAAACCTCTAATCATCTTATATGTTTCAATAAGATCCCCTCTTAGCCGCCGCCTTTCCAGCGAAAACAATCCCAAATCCCTCAGCCTCTCCTCATAGGATCTCCCCTCCATACCAGGCAACATCCTGGTAAACCTCCTCTGCACCCTCTCCAAAGCCTCCACATCCTTCCTGTAATGTGGGGACCAGAACTGCACACAGTACTCCAAGTGCGGCCGCACCAGAGTTGTGTACAGTTGCAACATAACGCTACGACTCCTAAATTCAATCCCCCTACCAATAAACGCCAAGACACCATATGCCTTCTTAACAACCTTATCTACTTGATTCCCAACTTTCAGGGATCTATGCACACATACACCTAGATCCCTCTGCTCCTCCACACTATTCAAAGTCCTCCCGTTAGCCCTATACTCAACACAACTGTTATTCCTACCAAAGTGAATTACCTCACACTTCTCCGCATTAAACTCCATCCGCCACCTCTCGGCCCAACTTTGCAACCTGTCTAAGTCTTCCTGCAGACTACGACACCCTTCCTCACTGTCTACCACACCACCGACTTTGGTGTCATCAGCAAATTTGCTAATCCACCCAACTATACCCTCATCCAGATCATTAATAAATATTACAAACAGCAGTGGCCCCAAAACAGATCCCTGAGGTACACCACTTGTAACCGCACTCCATGATGAATATTTACTATCAACCACCACCCTCTGTTTCCTATCCGCTAGCCAATTCCTGATCCAATTTCCTAGATCACCCCCAATCCCATACATCTGCATTTTCTGCAGAAGCCTACCATGGTGAACCTTATCAAACGCCTTACTAAAATCCATATATACCACGTCCACTGCCTTGCCCCCATCCACCTCCTTGGTCACTTTCTCAAAAAACTCAATAAGGTTAGTAAGGCACGACCTACCTGCCACAAAACCATGCTGACTATCACCTATCAATTCATTACTCTCCAAATAACTATAAATCCTATCCCTTATAATTTTTTCCAACATCTTGCCGACAACAGAAGTGAGACTCACCGGTCTATAATTCCCGGGGAAGTCTCTGTTCCCCTTCTTAAACAATGGGACAACATTCGCTAACCTCCAATCTTCTGGTACTATACCAGAGGCCAACGACGACCTGAAGATCAGAGCCAGAGGCGCTGCAATCACTTCTCTTGCCTCCCAGAGAATCCTTGGATAAATCCCATCCGGACCAGGGGATTTATCTATTTTCAGACCCTCCAGAATATCCTGCACATCCTCCTTATCAACTGTAATACTGTCTATTCTACTCCCTTGCAACCCAGTGTCCTCCTCAGCTATATTCATGTCCCCTTGCGTGAACACCGAAGAGAAATATTGGTTCAATGCTTCACCAATCTCCTCCGGTTCCACACATAACTTCCCTCTGCCATCTATAACTGGCCCTAAACTTGCCCTAACCAACCTTCTGTTCTTGACATACCTATAGAACGCCTTAGGATTCTCTTTAACCCTATCCGCCAAAGTCTTCTCATGTCCCCTTTTAGCCCTTCTAAGCTCGCTCTTCAACTCCCTCTTAGCCAATCTAAAGCTTTCTAGTGCACTACCCGAGTGCTCACGTCTCATCCGAACATAAGCCTCCTTTTTCTTTTTAACCAACAAAGAAACTTTTTTGGTGCACCACGGTTCCCTAGCCCTACCAATTCCTCCTTGCCTGACAGGGACATACCTATCACAGACTCGCAGTAGCTGCTCCTTGAAAAAACTCCACATGTCGGACGTTCCCAGTCCCTGTAATCTCCTAGTCCAACCTATGTTTCCTAATTCTCTCCTAATAGCCTCATAATTACCCTTCCCCCAGCTAAAACCACTGGCCCGAGGTTCATGCCTATCCCTTTCCATCACTAAGGTGAACGTAACCGAATTGTGGTCACTATCACCAAAATGCACACCAACTTCCAAGTCTAGCACCTGGTCTGGCTCATTTCCCAGCACCAGATCCAATATAGCCTCACCTCTAGTTGGCCTGTCTACATACTGAGTCAAAAAACCTTCCTGCACGCTTTGAACAAAAACTGACCCCTCTAACGAGCTAGAGCTATAACAATTCCAGTCAATATTAGTCAAGTTAAAATCCCCCATAACAATTGCCCTATTACTTTCACTCCTAAGCAGGATTGACTCCGCAATCCTTTCCTCAACCTCTCTAGAACTTTTAGGAGGTCTATAAAAGACTCCCAACAGGGTGACCTCTCCTCTCCTATTTCTAATCTCCGCCCATACTACCTCAACAGATAAGTCCTCATCAAACCTCCTCTCTGACACTGTGATACAATCTCTGACCAATAATGCTACCCCTCCCCCTCTTCTACCTCCTTCCCTACTTCGACTAAAACATTTGAACCCCGGGACCTGCAGCATCCATTCCTGCCCCTGCTCTATCCATGTCTCTGAAATAGCCACAACATCGAAGTCCCAGGTACTGATCCACGCTGCAAGTTCACCCACTTTATTGCGAATACTCCTGGCATTGAAGTATACACATTTCAAACCCTGCTCCACCCCACCTCTGCAATGCCGTGCATTGCAGTCCCCATCCATGCATCCCTCACTTTCAGCCCCACTACTCAGGATCCCTCCCCCCCCCCGAATCAGTTTAAACCTCCCTGCATGGCCTTAGCAAATTTACCCCCCAGGATATTGGTCCCCTTCTGATTAAGGTGTAGACCATCCTTCTCATAGAGGTCACACCTTCCCCAGTACGAGCCCCAATTGCTTAAGTACCTGAACCCCTCCCTCCTGCACCATCCCCTCAGCCATGAATTCAAACCTTCCCTCTCCCTATTCCTCTCTAAACTATCCCGTGGTACAGGCAAGAGTCCAGAGATAACCACTCTGTCAGTCTTGGCCTTTAGTTTCCACCCCAACTCCATAAATCCCTGCCTAATATCCCCTTCCCCTATCCTCCCTATGTCGTGTGTCCCCACATGTACAATAACTTGTGGTTTATCTCCCTCCCCCCTAAGAGTCCTGAATACCCTGTCAGACACATCCCGGACCCCAGCCCCTGGTAGGCAACACACCAACCCTGAGTCCCTACCTTTAGTTCCGACCCTCCTATCTGTCCCCTTAATTGTGGAGTCCCCAATCACAAGGCCCAGTCTTTTACAGCCCCTAACCACCTGAGCTTTCTCACTCGGCTCACCCCCAGAGATCTGCTCTCTATGCTCAGTTGATTCCTCCTCAACTGTAGCCTCCAGCACCGAAAACCTATTATGGAGGGGAACCGCCCCAGGGGATTGTCCCGCACGTTTATGAAGCTTGGTGTCCTCCCCATCCCCAACTCCTACCGTGCGGGCCCAGGGAGCGGTGTCTGAACCCCAGGGTGGGGGAGATTGGGGAAAGAGGACCCCCCCGCCTGACGCGGTTTCCTCGCTCCCAGCTCCCGAAGCCCGAGCACTAGGCCTCACAGCGCGACCTTGGCGAATGACAACTCACCAAAAGATAGGTCTAAGCCCATATGAAATCCTGATGGGAAGACCTATGAGCACTGGAATAAACCCTAACTGGAACCAACAATCAGTTAATCTACATGAAGTAATAAAGAGGTACAATATTGACTTACGCTAATGAAAAATTTGAGATCCATTCACACACAGGTTAAAGAAGCTCAACCCCTACTGAACAACAAACCCTGTCACCAGATAAAACCAAGAGACTGGGTCCTGTCAAAGATCTCAAGATGTGGACCCATAGGTACACGGTACCTACTCTTGCAACTCGGTCAACGTTGTCTACCTGATACGCTGCAGGAAAGGATGTCCCGAGGCATGGTACATTGGGGAAACCATGCAGACGCTACGACAACGGATGAATGAACACCGCTCGACAATCACCAGGCAAAACTGTTCTCTTCCTGTGGGGGAGCACTTCAGCAGTCACGGGCATTCAGCCTTGGATCTTCAGGTAAGCGTTCTCCAAGGCGGCCTTCACGACAGCGCAGAGTCGCTGAGCAGAAACTGATAGCCAAGTTCCGCACACATGAGGACGGCCTAAACCGGGATGTTGGATTTATGTCACATTATCAGTAACCCCCACAGCTTGCCTCCTGGGCTTGTAGAATCTCACTAGCTGTTCTGTCTGGAGACAATACACATCTCTTTAACCTGTGTTGAATGCTCCCTCCACCCACATTATCTGTACCTTTAAGACCTGGCTGGCTGTAGAGATTTGCATTCTAATTAGTATTCTGTAACTTGATTTCTGTGTCTGTGCACTGTTGGAGAACAGATATCCACCCCATCTGACGAAGGAGCTGTGCTCCGAAAGCTTATGGTATTTGCTACCAAATAAACCTGTTGGACTTTAACCTGGTGTTGTGAGACTTCTTAAAGATCTCAAGAACAGGACTCTCAACTTGTACACCTGTAATTGTGTCACCTGTTCTAAATGTTACTATTATTGTAAAATATGACCTGTTTACCCAAATGGTGTAACATCATAAGATCAAATGAAACTGGAAAATATAAGAAACAAAAGGGAGTTGGGAACCATTCTGGGAGGAGCAGGGACAGGAATAGGAGCTTTTAATGCAATGGATTTGGAAACCTTACTAAACAAAACACAAAAGGTGCGATCATTGATAGGAGAAGGATACAAGATTGGATCAAAACTGACAGATGTACCAAGCTACATCTTATAGATTGGTACTCAGATAAGATGCATCGGAAATAAATAAAGGGAGTAGGTGAAGAACAGGAAAACGGCGTCACTGTCGCAAGCACTGCTGCCTCACAGCACCAGGGACCCGGGTTCAATTCCGGCTTCAGGTCACTGTCTGTGTGGAGTTTACACATTCTCCCAGTGTCTGCGTGGCTTTCCTCCGAGTGCTGATGTTTCCTCCCATAATCCAAAGATGTGCAGGTTTGGTGGATTGGCCATGATAATCCCCCTGACACTAAGGGGCAATTTAACAGGGTATATACGTGGGATTACAGGGATAGGGCCTCAACGGGATTATTATTGGTGCAGGCTCAATGGGCCAAATAGCCGCCTTCTGCACTGTGGGATTTCTAGATATTTGTATTTGTGTTCATGAAAATTCTAGTCGAAAACAGAATAACACATTCTGTCAGAGAAAATAAATCATACAAGAATTCTTAAAAGCAAGACTAGAAAGATATGCCTCTACTGGCCGAGGATGAGGTGCTTAATTTAACTTTACCAATCCTCAATTGCAAATTGAACCAGGACTAAAAATACTCAACACGTGATACCTCTGGATGCAAAATTTACTATGCAAGTTGCGAATGTTACAAAAGCTCAGGCATGGTATGTATTTGTAGTTCTACCTCACTTGTCTGGAGAAACCTTTTGGACCCCTGAGTTTAAAGGAAATTGGATTGATGAGAAAAATAATACTCAAATGGGAAAAGACTGCGTGAAATGGCCCAACTATATGGTGTGTCCTGTACATTCTCCTGTATATAAACCATGTAGTTTTAATCACTCTGAAGGAAATTGTTTGTGGACTCGGGTAATATGTCCCCAGGCCACTGTCCATGAAATTGGACAAAATAAAGCCTGCATCACCAGCTCACATGAAGTATACATGGATGGGCAACGACAAGAACCCCCATAGATGAATGTTGTGATGAAATATGCACTATTTTTGACACCTTTGATGAGCAAGCTTGCCAGCTTGGTGGGTGGAGGAATGTCGAGCTCGATTGCCAAGTTGCTCAGATTGAAATGTTACCACCAATGGTGAACCAAGAAAGACTGCAGATATTTCCCAAGAACAATGCAAAGATCAACGAAGCCTTGCAACAAAGAGGAAACAATTAATTGAGCTATAATTATTAACTCACAAAATGGAATTTATACATTTGCTTGATGAAATATCCTCACTGACGGTACATCACTGGCGGGATATTTTTAAGGGATGGCCCCCAAAGGCCTCCACTATATTATTCTTGCTTGTACATCCTATTGTAATGATGATAGCAACTGGATTATTACTAATTTTTATCTTAACCTTATGCTGTAAAGTTTGACACCTCAAACTCAGCAATGATATTAAGTGAATATTATTAAGGAACTAAATAAGTAAAGCTGTGCTTGTAAAGCACAAAAGGAGGGACTGAGAAAATAGAATATAAATAAAGGGCTAACTAAGAAACATGGGTTAGCATGGCTTGACAGAGGTTAGAGAGGAGAGCATGACTCGAATAAAATTAAGGCATACAAAGAATGGAATGCTCTGGAGGAAAAAAAGCTACAACCACATAAGTAATTTAATTATGGGTGTAATTGTATTCTGGTAAAGACCTACTGGGTAAACAAGGTAGGAAATCCATTGCATCGAGGAATGTGATTAGATCTGTACAGAATTGAATATACTCATATGATCTGTATAAAAGACGGCTGTAACAGGACAGCTTTGAGCATATGAGATGGCAGGAGAAATAGCAAATGCACTAGTGGTAATTTACCAAGATTCGCTGGACTCTGGGATGGTTCCCGCAGATTGGAAAACAGCAAATGTGACGCCACTGTTTAAAAAAGTAGGTAGACAAAAGGCCGGTAACTATAGGCCGGATAGCTTAACTTCTGTACTAGGGAAAATGCTTGAATCTATCATCACGAAAGAAATAGCGAGACATCTGGATATAAATTGTTCCATTGGTAAGACACAGCATGGGTTCATGAAGGGCAGGTCATGTTTGACTAATTTGGTGGAATTCTTTGAGAACATTACATGTGCAGTGGACAATGGGGAACCTGGTGTATCTGGATTTCCAGAAGGCATTTGACATGGTGCTGCACAAAAGACTGCTACATAAGATAAAGGTGCACAGTGTTACAGGTAATGTATTAGCATGGATAGAGGATTGGTTAACTAACAGAAAGCAAAGAGTGGAGGACTAGTGGTGTGCCTCAGGGATCAGTGTTGGGACCGCAATTGTTTACGATTTACATAGATGATTTGGAGTTGGGGACCAAGTGTAGTGTGTGAAAATTCGCAGATGACACTAAGATGGGTGGAAGAGCAAAGTGTGCAGAGGATGCTGAAAGTCTGCAAAGGGATACAGATAATCTAAGTGAGTGGGCAAGGGTCTGGCAGATGGAGTACAATGTTGGTAAATGTGAGGTCATCCATTTTGGTAGGAATAACAGCAAAATGGACTATTATTTAAATGGTAATAAATTACAGCAGAGGGACCTGGGTGTCCTTGTGCAGGAATCTCAGAGTTGGTTTGCAGGTGCAGCAGGTAATTAAGAAGGCAAATGGAATTCTGTCCTTCATTGCTAGAGGGATAGAGTTTAAAAACAGCGAGATTATGTTGCAGCTATATAAGGTGCTGGTGAGGCCACACCTGGAGTACTATGCACAGTTTTGGTCTCCTTACTTGAGAAAGGATATACTGGCACTGGATGGGGTGCAGAGGAAATTCACTAGGTTGATTCTGGAGTTGAGGGGGTTGGCTTATGAGGAAACACCGAGTAGGCTGGGGCTATACTCATTGGAATTCAGAAGAATGAGGGGAGATCTTATAGAAACATACAAGATTATGAAGGGAATAGATAAGATAGAAGCAGGGAAGTTGTTTCCACTGGTGGGTGAAACTAGAACTCGGGGGTATAGCCTCAAAATAAGGGGAAGCAGATTTAGGACTGGGTTGAGGAGGAACTTCTTCGCACAAAGGGTTGTGAATCTGTGGAATTCCCTGCCCAGTGAAGCAGTTGAGGCTACCTCGTTGAATGTTTTTAAGGCAAGGATAGATAAATTTTTGAACAGTAAAGGAATTAAGGGTTATGGTGAGCCAGCGGGTAAGTGGAGCTGAGTCCACTAAAAGATCAGCCATGATCTTATTGAATGACAGAGCAGGCTCGAGGGGCTAGATGGCCTACTCCTGCTCCTAGTTCTTATGTTCTTATGTTTCTTATATCCTTCTGACCACTCCCAATGGCCATTTTAAGAGCAAAATAAAGTAATATTGTGTGTATTCGCCGCGATGTAGGTTGTTGTTTAAAAATGTTCTTTAACAAGCCCTTATTTGGAACTTGATACTACTGATTGATGTGTCAAATCATTACAATGTCCCAAACCCCAATCCCAAAATCTGCACGACCATCCAATCTGCAAAATCTTAAGTGTAAGGAAAAACAGCAGTATTTCACTGAGCTGATGAGTACTGCATTTTCCATAACCTAGCAGGTCTGAATTGTTACTTAATAGTACAGCTTGATGTAACTTTATATTGACTTTTCATGGCATACAAACATCATAAATGTGAACAGGAAAGGAGGGCTGTGGTTTAAACTATATCCTGCCTCTCTTATTGTTGACTTAATTTTTTGCATTTCTTTTCCCATCATTACTTTGTGTCTTGTAGCTTCTCCAGCAAAATATATCATATAGACCTGCTCTGAGGTCTCAGTAAATGGTGCTGTATTGTCAACTCCGCAATGACTAGATAACCGATTTCCCCTCCAATAGATTTATTTATGTTCACCAATCCTTTCAGTGGCATAGTTAAAACAAGAAGCCTATATCATACTCTTCAATAACACAGCATGTAGCAGCTGCAGTGCATCAGACCATTACATCACTTGAGTGAACCATTGACACAAATTTTCACAAATTAATTCAAGTTACATACAAAAGAAAAACTGCAAGGATCGAAATCCAAAATACAAACAAAATGCTGCAAATGAACAGCGCATCTCTAGGCATCTAAAATGGGTTAATATTTCAGCTGGGACCCTTGATCAGAACTGACAGCAGGGAAGGAGATTCTATTTATAGTACTGATTGAAACAACCAGAAGAGAAAACAAACCGGTGTAGAGTTTTTAACAATGGGGCAGCTAATAGATTCAGGAGACTGATATTAAATTTCCAAATGAAAGCAAGAGATCGAAGTTGTTCTAGATTATACAAAACTACAACGTTCGCAGGATTTTATTTTAAATAAAACTACACTTTCAGCATCTTTTATTTGATCTTGAGCATAAAATGATTGTTCTAGCGTGGAATTCCATTATGATATATAGCAATTAACTTATCAAAACTACTTCCAATACAAATATTCATGACAACTTTCGCATAAACAATAAAAGATTTGCAGTTAATGTATACACAGAAAAAAACTAAATAACAAGCAAATTAAAATGAATATTTGATCATTGTTCTTTGAAACTACACTTCGGAATCTGTAATGCATTAAATATGCATTTTCAAATACCTAGCCACAACCATAATAATACATTAAGTTTTGATGATGGTGCAGTTAAAACACTCATCAACTCCCTCATACATTTCATTCTTGCTGGATATACAGATTTAGCATCTATTTCGTCCGTAACCCCAATTAACATTGCTGTGCTACATAATGGGGTTTGTGTATTTGTATTCTTGAAACAAGGCTATGGGCCAAGTGGGATTAGGTGGGCAGGTCAGGGCCTTTCATGCATCGGTGCAGACTCGATAGGCTGAAGGGCCTCTTCTGCGATTCTGTGAAACTGATCAGTCCAAATTTCACATGCATAAAATAGGTATAAAGCATAACTTGAAGAGGTACAGAAAGTGCAAATCAAGTGCAAGGAAAGCAACTAGATTTACAAAATGTATCAACAATCAACAAAATCGAAAAAAACTATTCCTTTCCCATTGAGCTTTGCACTTACCACTAGAAATGAGATCCGTAACAAGCACAAAAACACAATTTACGTTACATTTATTCAGAACATTACCCTGCATTTTTAAAAATAGCTTTACAATGGTTGCCACTGCCTTGAGCTCATGGTTGCCAGATTCACCTGTCAGCTAATGAGACAGGTTTGCGAGCTATAGCAATCAGCATGCATTCGTCCCTTCAACTTTTAGATTTTGGGGGGGAATTGGTAGGAAGACTGGCCAGACAGCGTCAGAACTTGCATTAAAATTTGCCGCATCCCACCATGCAAGTGTGACAGTGGAACATTTGAGAAACTCAAAGTAATTTTCTGGAGTAATAAAAGCATTTAAATTAGTTTGTGTAAAGCATAAAAAGGTAAAGCATGAATTTTCTTATCCTAAGATAGCTTGCCTTAAAAAAGTGTTGCTGTATGCAGGAGGTTGTTTACAACAGATTACATATGAGAAATTAATACGCTAAACAACATCATATTCTTAATACGCATACTTGCAATGTATTCTAAACAGTCACAGAAACTGCCTTAATATTTGTTTATACTGAATGCAAAACACTTTCATTCACATTGCTATGATCCCTGTTGATGTAACTACAGAACGGGAAGGTCCCATGACAACCTTCGCATAAACAATAAAAGATTTAGTTAATGTATACACAGAAAAAACTAAAAAATAAGCAAATTAAAATGAATATTTGATCATTGTTCTTTGAAACTACACTTAGGAATCTGTAATGCATTTTCAAATACCAAACCACAATTATAATAATACATTAATGGAATCCTGGCGCAGAAGTCCATAATTTTTTTTTAAGAAAACATGAATGAACAGACTTATGGGACTGCCAATTATCTTTTAAAAAGTTTGACTATGATACAGGACTCCATCACTCCCACTTATTTTTCCCAAATGTATGCAGATTTTAAGCATGGCAAAGATCACAATATAGATCTTACGTTTTCTGTAAATACACAGACCCTGAAAACCAATAGACTAACTGCAGTCACTCTTGGTTTCCCACTCTGAAACCAAGTGGGAAATGCCAACAAAACTGTTGTGGATTTCTCCTCAAATCCCCCCAAAAGATTATTATACTGTGAGCCAACGAGCCTCTGGCTTCCACGAATGTCTTCTTCTAAACTATGCTTTCCTCAGCCCGTTTTCAACAAGGATCCACTTCCAGGAGTTTCAACTCTCTTTTCAGTATTCCTCTGCCTTGAATTGTCACGTGCATTCAAGCATCACACAATCTCTCAGGTACTCAGCCATGCAGATATCTGGCTTTTCGCTGGCCAACTTCATCAGGTCTGCTTTTCAGCTCTGTCTTTAACTTCAATGAACAGTACCTTGCTCAAATTCCATTTTGTTTTTTTCCCTTTGACTTCAATCTTCCTGGAACTTTTCTTTTCATTCCCAGGATTCAAGAACCATCTGTTCTTTAGTTTATAGGACTCGTTTTATTTCCATTATCTCATTGTCCTGCTTCTGGCAGAGTGCTAGAGCTGCTTCCTCTTGCTGCTAAGCTCCAATTGTTTCCTCTCTTGCTGCTAAGCTGCACTGCCTTGAGTCCCGTTAAAACCAAATTCAAAAGGTCTTTTCAATTTAAAGATGGCCCATCACTAAGCAACAGCCCAGTTCTTCTCGCTTTGCACATCGTAAACTCTCTCAACACAATGCACTCAGTTTGAAATTAAACCAAAACCCCCATACGTGCAAACACATTTCTTTAACATGAATCTTACACAGAAACACTAAATTAAACTCCCTTAAATCTATACTTTATTTCTAATATCCAATATAAATGCAGGTCACTTAAAACATCCTCTATTTCATGACAACATAAACAGTTACAACTGCTAGAAGAATTGCATCATCAATATCTGGCATCAGTGTCAATATGTAGTGGGGGTGGGGGTTTAATAATCTGGAAGTGTACGCAAATGCATGCAAGGCAAGTCCACGCCTGTAATGGGCTTGAACCTGATGATGTTGCTGGGGAGGGGGGCAGTCCAAAGTTGGGTTCTGGTCAACAAGAACTGTGACTCTTGTATCTTGAGCCCCCACCAGCATCCTGGACGGCAAACGCAGGATCAAGATTTTGCCCAGTATCTTAAGTCCAAGTCCTAAGTTTGGGTATTTCGCAAGTCTTACCTTTAGATTACTGTGTGTAACAAAATGGATCAGAGGTTAAATACTGTAGGTGGAATTCTCCCAAAAAGTTTCTAAGTGTCATAACAGACAATGGAGTGATCTGCACCAGTCTCTTCAGCACGCTCCACCACACTGCAATCCTTCAATACTTAATGCATTGAAAGAGCCTCCCCATGAAACATGTCAATATGGAGTGCCCAGGCGTGTGACTCGCCCAAGGTGGCCACAGCTGTGCGCCATTAACAAGGGGGAGCTTATTAATGGCGACAATTGACAATGGTTTCATGGTCGTCAGTGGATTCTTAGTTCCAGATTTTTAAAAATTGAATTCAAATTCCACTATCTGCCATGGCAGAATTCAAACCTGGCTGCCCAGAACATTAGCTGAGTTTCTGGATTAATCGTCTAGCGATAATACCACTGGATCATCATCTCCATTTAGACCTTTCTCAAGTAAGTGCCAAGTTGCCCAGACCAACTTGTCTCTCCCTTGCACATACCCATTGTCTTCTATTGCAGGAGCAATGCCCTCCCGAATCCCCTCTTCTTGATAGCAGTGCATCTCTATATAATATCTCTAACACCCGAACTTAGGACTTGGACTTAAGATACTGGGCAAAATCTTGATCCTGCGTTTGCTGTCCAGGACGCTGGTCGGGGCTCAAGATACAAGAGTCACAGTTCTTGTTGGCCAGAACCCAACTTTGGACTGCCCCCCTCCCCAGCATCATCATCAGGTTCAAGCCCATTACAGGCGTGGACTTGCCTTGCATGCATTTGCATGCACTTCCAGATTATTAAACCCCCACCCCCACTACATATTGACACTGATGCCAGATATTGATGATGCAATTCTTCTAGCAGTTGTAACTGTTTATGTTGTCATGAAATAGAGGATGTTTTATCTGCAACACCCGAAAGTTGGCTGGGACTCCAAGATTCCAGCCCTCCCAGGAACACCTGCCATGGGCACCAAAGGCCGTGGGCACAGAACACAGCTGACCACTTCCACTTCTGATGTGCATCCTGGGGGTCATCTAGACATAGCGGCAGGCCACAGTAAAATTAAGTTCTAAGGTCATCAAGAAGGTATGGGTGAATGCAGACACTGTAGTTAGGGATAGAATGCGCTGCAAATAATAACAATTAAAGATTCTTGCACCCACAGCTATGACTCCTGCCTGTGACCCGCCTCCCACAGGGGGCTTGCATCCCATCCACACCAGTATTGGCATGGAGTGTCGTAGAACGCAGGAGATGTCCTTTGGCTCACTGAGTCTGCACTGACAATAACTACGACTGAAGTCGTGCAAATCCATTCTCCCAGCACCTGTGCCATGTCCCTGGATTCCATGGTACTCCCAAGTGCTCAAACAAATACGTTGTAAGGTAACCGGTCCCGACTGCCATCCGATTCAAACGTTTATTAGGATAGCCATAGGCTACTAAGTGAACGGATTTCCTTTCTTGTCAAATCATCCAGCAAAAACTCATGCACCGCAAGTATGGTCATTAGTTAAAAGAACTTAATTTTTCTTCACTTGAATGGTACAAACTCAATATTTTGCTCCAGTCCTAATATGCTGCATCTGTATAGGCATGTTTCTGCATTTGCTTGATACAAAGTTCTTAGTAGGAACAAAAGGACACAGGTGAGATAAGAGGAGGATTGCTGTTTCCACCAAGATAGAGAGAGACATCTTACTCTCTCTAGAAAAACTTTACTACAGTCAGACTGTTATTGCTTCTACTGCTAACTGTCTACCACTATCTGAGTCATGTAACCAGAGCAACACCTATTCCAAAGATATCACCTTCCTCTTCTGAGGGTTAAATCTGATAGGCTCAGGACTGCACATCTATTAGGATTGAGGTTCATATCAGCAGTGACTAATGTGTGGGTGGCACTGCCAATACAGAGATGCGAGCAGCTGTCAGCACAGAATTTCAGTCTGGCATTGGGCTTGATTTCTGCTCTGCAAAGGACACGATTACACGTGGGCCGAATGCTGTCCAAGCAGTCCCAACTCTCAAAAGATTTCATCAGACCTCTTGAAAGTGTTCAACACTAGGTTCCCACTATTTTTCCAGCCAGTGGACCAAACCATGCCGTACGTAACATCTTAAAACAACAAAGATGCATGGTAACTCCAGTTTGATTTGGGAACTCCAGGAAACTGGTGTCCTGGACAAATACATATACAGGAGATTTGTTCAGCTAGAGGAGCTCGAGCTTCAGGTTTCAGGGCTTGATCAGCAGCTGGCATCAATGCAAAGCATTTGCAAGGCAAAGAAAAAGGTTAGAACCCGTTTTGGATGTGGTCACCCCGTATTCCATAACTAAGATTGTGCAGACAGAGGAAATAGGGTGACCACCAGGCAGTCAAGGAGAGCCAGGAGTTACTGAGCACATCTTGCTCTATAAACAGCAAGTGGTGATCCCTCTGAGGAATGTAACAGAGATAAGCCCATGATATCACAGCTAATTCAGCTGTACAGTGGGGGCAGGAGGAAGTTTGGCAAAGTGATAGTGTTACGGGATTCTGTAGTCGTCAGGGGAAATGTTTCTGCAACTGCGGAGGTGGGGTGGGAGTGAACATCCATATCAGTACCAACAACTTATGTAGAAAGAGGGATGAGGTGCTGTAGGCAGATTTTTGAGAAGTAGAGAAAAAAAACTGGCAGGACCTCAAAGAGCTAGAAATCTCCATATTATTCCCAGTGTCAAGCAGCAGTGGGTATAAAAGTAGGGGAAAAAAAGAGCTGATAAATGCAAGTGGGTAGGAAAGGAATTTACAGGATTATGGCCAGTATTTATTGCCCATCCCTAGTTGCCCAAGGTACCTACAAGGTAGTAGTGAGCTGCCTTCTTGAACTGCTGCAGTCACTGTGGTATATAGGTACATTGAGGTCGATGTACAGTGTCATTAGGGAAGAAATTCCAGGATTTTGACCCAGCGACAGTGAGGGAACAGCAATATATTTCCAAGTCAGGATGGTGAGCAACTTGGAGGGAAAACTCAGGTGCTGGTGTTCCCATGTACCTGCTGCTCTGCTTCTCTTAATTGATTTTAATTTCTGCGCTTTGCAAATTCTGCCTGATTATCAACCTGACATCCATCACATGAACCCTTTCTCTGCTTCATCTTACTCCCTAACTTCTTTGCCATCCGGAGAGCTCTGACTTTTGTTCTCCTACTTCACACTCCCACAAAGGGAATCACGCTCTGTTTTCACATAGGTGCATGATAAACTTAATTTAGATCTTACTGTACTCTCTCTTGTACTGATATCCATCCAATACCTTAATAATTCTTATTCTAGCGCTAACTGTCTCTCCCAAGTCTTTGTACATCTTATTTATTCTGTCTAATGATGTATCTTAGTTCCCATTCCATTGCCAACTTAGTTTAAACCCTCCTCTTACGGTTAGCTACCACAGAGCAGGTCAAAAGCTAGGAATTCTGCGCTGAGTAACTCACTGCCTGACTCCCCAAAGCCTGTCCACCATTTACAAGGCACAAACCAGGAATGGAATATTCCTGGAATATTCTCCACTTAGCTAGATGAGTGCAACTCCAACAAACTCAAGAAGCACAACACCAAGGTTCCTTGAGGCACTCTTTCAAACCCACAATCACTACCAAACTCCAATCTCCAGTGGCCTCTGCACGGTATGCCCCATTCCAACCCACTTGCCTCTCTCCAATGATCCAATTATGACCTCAGTTGAAGGCCCCAGTGTCACATCAGTAGTGACCACTGTGCTGGGTGGCAGAGAGACAATACACCAAGAGACTGTCAGCTAAAACAAAGGAAAGCAAAAGTATCTATCTCAATAGAAAAAGTCTGCAAGACCATGGGGAGAAAGGTGAGGGTGAGAGACTAGCTGAGTTGCTCTTGCAAAGAGCCAGCACAGACAATCTGAACAGCCTCTACAATTTTATAGCTGACCACTATGTTCCATAGTCAGTTTTAAGTTAAACTCAAACACAGAGAAGCATTTCTCCTGTTAATCTCAAAATCACCTTTTGGGCAATTTATAGCTCTATTCCTTCAGCTGACAACAAATGCAGGTCATAACTAGCATGTTTCTTCCACTATTTACAAAGGGGACGGTACAGACATTATCCAACCAGCCCATGCTTCAAAAATTCAAAACAATGTCCAACATTAGATGTGATTCTGAAATTGGATAACATGTGCTAAATAATCCTCAATGTGCAAAAATTTACATTGACAACCAATTTAAGATCGCCAATTAGGCTCACAGGAGTGGTACGTATGCTGGAAGTTACAAGCGCTGGAGTAATTAAGTGTAGAGGTAACAAAATGAGGATTTCAGAAGCAGATGTTGAAAGGGTGCAAAAGGTGCAAGCAAATAAGGTAATGAGGAGGTACTTTTTTTGAATATAAGGCCTAAGAACTAAAGTAAAGAGCTACATTGAATCAATTCTGGGGAGAAAACATTTCTGAAGAGACTGAAACGACAGTGAGATTGAAAGGAATGAATGCATTTAAGGAAGTACTGAAGCCTGTGTGAGGGGCAAACTGTTGCGATCTCCCAGAAGACAGCAGGATAGCTGGTCAGAACTCCCAGGAGACACAGTATGAACAAGGCCAGACCTGAAGAACCAGTTACTATCAGCCTCAGGGGTCACCCCAAGAGAAAAAAGGCACTGTCTGGTCAAAGTTACGAGAAAGCCATAGATTTTAAAATCTATAAGGATAGTTGCTGAACTGAAAAGTGAAGGTTGGTTCTGAGGGTATTTAAAGTTGAAATCTTTTGGAAATGTTTGAAGCATTGTTTACTGTGTGAAGCCAATCGTGTGTTTAAGTGTAATTTTCTTATTTTTTGCTTTATTTTCTTAATAAACATATACATTACTATAAAATCATCCCAAGCAGACAGGGACATAATTTCCTGATTTCAGAACTTCTCCTCATACTCAATAAATTGCCGAAACCATTTTGGCAGCTGTTTCAAGTTTCCCTGTGAGATTTGGACAATTTGAATTTCACCATCAGCCATGACATAACATTTGTTGCATAAATTTTAACTTCCATGCCTCCACCTCACATTTGTCAATTCTTCAACTCCATGCTGGCTGACATTGCCTAATGTGGAGTTGCCGGTGTTACATTGCATTGCATACATTGCATAAAGCAGGATTAGCACCTTTTATAAACATTGAGTTTTCTTACCTTCATTATCAATCCACTTCAGTGTAATAGGCTGATCCTGTTGTAAACTGCACATATCCCTCACTTCGGAACACATTCCATCATAAGTGATTGCAGGATCAAGGTCTGTGATGAGTATGTCCCTGTTGAGAACAAAAGGTACAGCAATCTAGAGATGAACAGTTTCACAATTCCTACATTATTTTCCTGATGAAAGCCCCCATTTTTACATCTGAAAACATACAATGAAGTGAAAACTTACTGTTAATGGATTTCTCCCATCTATGAACATTTGTCAACAAACCACTTAGGAATATTAAGCTACAGAATGTGTTCTTTGAAACAACATTATGTACATTTTATTAACTACCCGTTCTCCGTGTCTGCGTGGGTTTTCTCCGGGTGCACCGATTTCCTCCCACATGCCAAACTTGTGTGGATTCGGTGGATTGGCCATGGTAAATTGCCCCTTAGTGTCAGTGTAGTTAGCAGGGTAAATACATGGTGTTATCAGGATAGGGCCTGGGTGGGCTTATTGTCAGTGTAGGCACAATGGGCCAAATGGCCTTGTTCTGCACTGTAAGGATTCTATACCATGAAATAATAATTGGAGTGAACATCCCAATTACATCGTTTTTAAAATTACGCCACCCTGAATGAGAGTTAGAGGAAATCCTTAATTTACTGCTTTAAGCTTGCAAAAGCTTCAACTTCGAGGAAAATACAACATTTTTAAAAAAAGACAAAATTAATAAAAACATCTTTTGGTGTGAAAGAAGTCAAACAGACTAGGTCAGGTCCAGTTTCGGTCTATATTTGGTTAGCTGATTGCTTAAGCAGTAAGTACAAGAGTATCATTTGCCTCAGCACACGTGTACAATAATACAGAAAATTAGGGACATGGTTTGGTTTCTCATTTCTAGCCAATGATCTCTGTTCAGACAGCATTTACGGTAGCCACTAAGTACATGCAGATACCCCCCTTCAACCCAAACCAAACAAGTTGCCAGTATTCAGTATGTTGACTCCATACCAAGATTAGTCACATGGACAAGCTAGGAAAGGATTTCTACTACACATATACATAATAATAACCAGGCAGAATCAATGTGGTTTTTTTGAAAGGGAAATAGTCATAGAGTCATAGAGGGTTACAGCATGGAAACAGGCCCTTCGGCCCAACTTGTCCATGCCGCCCTTATTTTTTTTTTAAAAACCCCTAAACTATTCCCAATTGCCCACATTTGGCCCATATCCCTCTATACCCATCATACCCATGTAACTATCTAAATGCTTTTTAAAAGATAAAATTGTACCCGCCTCTACCACTACCTCTGGCAGCTTGTTCCAGACACTCACCACCCTCTGTATGAAAAAATTGCCCCTCTGGACACTTTTGTATCTCTCCCCTCTCACCTTAAATCTGTGCCCTCTAGTTTTAGACTCCCCTACCTTTGGGAAAATATATTGACTATCTACCTTGTCTATGCCCCTCATTATTTTATAGACCTCTATAAGGTCACCCCTCAGCCTCCTACGCTCCAGAGAAAAAATTCCCAGTCTATGCAGCCTCTCCTTATAACTCAATCCATCAAGTCCCGGTAGCATCCTAGTAAGTCTTTTCTGCACTCTTTCTCGTTTAATAAAATCCTTTCTATAATAGGGTGACCAGAATTGCACACAGTATTCCAAGTGTGGCCTTACCAATGTCTTGTACAACTTCAACAAGACGTCCCAACTCCTGTATTCAACGTTCTGACCGATGAAACCAAGCATGCCGAATGCCTTCTTCACCACTCTGTCCACCCGTGACTCCACTTTCAAGGAGCTATGAACATGTATCCCTAGATCTCTTTGTTCTGTAAGTCTCCCCAACGCCCTACCATTAACTGAGTAAGCACTGCCCTGGTTCAATCTACCAAAATGCATTACCTCACATTTGTCTAAATTAAACTCCATCTGCCATTCGTCAGCCCACTGGCCCAATTGATCAAGATCCCGCTGCAATTAGAGATAACATTCCTCACTGTCCACTATGCAATCAATCTTGGTGTCATCTGCAAACTTACTAACCATGCCCCCTATATTCTCATCCAAATCATGAATGTAAATGACAAATAACAGTGGGCCCAGCACTGATCCCTGAGGCACACCGCTGGTCACAGGCCTCCAGTTTGAAAAACAACTTTCTACAACCACCCTCTGGCTTCTGTCATCAAGCCAATTTTGTATCCATTTAGATACCTCACCCTGGATCCCATGAGATTTAACTTTATGCAACAACCTACCATGTGGTGCCTTGTCAAAGGCCTTGCTAAGGTCCATGTAGACAACATCAACTGCACTGCCCTCATCTACCTTCTTGGTTACCCCTTCAAAAAACTCAATCAAATTTGTGAGACATGATTTTCCACTCACAAAGCCATGCTGACTGTCCCTAATCAGTCCTTGCATCTCTAAATGCCTGTAGATCCTGTCTCTCAAAATACCTTCCAACAATTTACCCACCACAGATGTACGGCTAACTGGCCTGTAGTTCCCAGGCTTTTCCCTGCAGCCCTTTTTAAACAAAGGCACAACATTTGCCACTCTCCAATCTTCAGGCACCACACCCATGACTATCGATGATTCGAATATCTCGGCTAGGGGACCCACAATTTCCTCCCTAGCCTTCCACAATGTCCTGGGATATACCTCATCAGGTCCCGCAGATTTATCTACCTTGATGCGCTTTAAGACTTCCAGCACCTCCTTCTCTGTAATATGTACACTCTTCAAGACATCAATATTTAATTCCCCAAATTCCCGAACATCCATGCTTTTCTCAACAGTAAATACTGATGAGAAATATTCATCTAGGAGCTCACCCATCTCTTGTGGATCTGCACATAGATTACCTTGTTGATCCTTAGGAGGCCCTGCTCTCTCCCTTGTTACTCTTTTGCCCTTTATGTATTTGTAGAAGCTCTTTGGATTCTCGTTTGCCTCATCTGCCAAAACAATTTCGTGTCCCCTTTTTGCCCTCCTGATTTCTCTCTTAACTCTCCTCCTACACCCCCTATACTCAAGAGATTCACTTGATCCCAGCTGCCTATGCACGTCATGTGCCTCTTTCTTCTTCTTGACCAGGGCCTCAATATCCCAAGTCATCCAGGGTTCCTGACTTCTGCCAGCCTTGCCCTTCACTAAGAGGAATGTGTTTACCCTGAACCCTGATTAACACACTTTTGAAAGCATGCCACTTACCCCAGATATCCCTTTTCCTAGTGTTTTACAAATAGTTCTTGAGAATGTAACTACCAGGGTGGATAAAGGGGAATCAGTGGATGTGTTTGGATTTCCAAAAAGACATTCAATAAAATGCAACAAAAAGATTACTGCACACAATAAGAGCTCATGGTGTTGGGGTTGCTTTATTAGCATGGATAGAAGACTAGTTAACTAACAAGAAACAGAGATTAGGTATAAATGCATCATTTTTAGGTTGGTAAACTGTAATAGCCAAGAGTGTCGCAGGGACAAGTGCTAGGGCCTCAACTATTCATGATCCATGACTTGGATGAAGAGACCGATTGTAACCAAATTTGCTGATGATACAAAGATGAAGAGGAAAGCAAGCTGTGAGGAGGATCCAAAGAGAATTCCAGAGATTCACCACCCTCTGCGCGAAGAAATTTCTACACACAAAGGTAGAGCAGATTGTGCTTATATTGAAACATATAAGATTCCAAGGGCACTTGACAAGGTAGATGCTGAGAGGATGTTTCCTCTTGTGGGGGAAATCTAGAACAAAGGAGCACAATTTCAAAATCTGGTGCTCCCATTTAAGTTGGAGATGAGATCAAATTTCTTCTTGCAGAGGGTGATTTGTGTTTGGAATTGTCTCCCCCAATGAGTGGCTGGGTCATTGAATATATTCACGGTCAAGTTGGACACAATTTTTGATTGACAAGGGAGTCAAGGGTTATGGGGACAGGCAGGAAAGTGGAGTTAAGGCCAAATCAGATCAACCATAATTTTATTGACTGGCAGAGGAGGCTTGAAGAGTCAAATGGCCTACATCTTTTTATGTTACATTCTACGGAACATCACTTACACAATATTTTGCT
This sequence comes from Mustelus asterias, assembly GCF_964213995.1. Taxonomy (NCBI): domain Eukaryota; kingdom Metazoa; phylum Chordata; class Chondrichthyes; order Carcharhiniformes; family Triakidae; genus Mustelus; species Mustelus asterias. The sequence goes on along the minus strand of NC_135822.1, from coordinate 14,634,088 downwards.
AATCACAAAAGAGGGAAGAAATTAGGAACAGTGGCAGTGCCTGGGCACAGCATTAGCAATTCCACTTTCTTCCATCCACATTATAGACCAGTGCAACAAAAGAAACATGAGAAACAGTGACAAAGAAGTCAATAGCTGTGTGTACAGACTAAGCTATCGAACCACTATTGGCTTTATGGATTACCAGAGTACAAACCCGAATAACTGACAAAGTTCACTGAAGTTTAAGTTACCTTTTAAGGTCTCAACGCATAATACTCAAAGACTCAATGAAGAGGACAGATTGGCATGAAGGAGGACCAGAGCAGATTGCCTGCCTTGGAATAACTAGGTTACACAAGTGCAATTCACCAATATGAGAAAAACCAGCGAATGAGACTTCGACCCGATCTTTTTTGATAAAGTAGGCTGTGGGGGACAGAGGCGGGACAGGAGAGAGAAAAATGAGCAGTTTTCTTGAAGGTGAGGGATGTCAGTGCTGTAAAATGGAATCATCTACTTTTGGCAAACAAGCATTCCTAAATCAGGTAAGCATCAGTTTAATGAATAAAGCTTGCTCTCATCAGACCCAATATATAGATCTAAGCAGGAAGTGCATTCCAAATTCAAGGTAATTTTGCTATGGAATTGTCTTTTAACTCTCAACTACACCATTACTTCTGCATGATCATAAAATTTTTCTAATATTCAGTCTTGGCTAAAGCTCAAGTTTCTCCAGTTAAAATTAAAAGAATCAAACCCATCATTTTTAGTCTACACCACTAACACAGGCCACAAACCCTTCACAACCTCTGCCATATTGAGCGATGAATTGTTTTTAACCGCATTAAAAAGATCACCACTATCTCAGCTGTTGAAACCCTCACTTCAGATTCAATTAGTACTGCTCACCATAAATTTCAGGTCATTCAAAACTTTGACACCTGTCTAATACAAAATCCCATTTTTCCATTCAGCCCCATCCTCTCTCATCTACATTGAGATATTTTAGGACTGGAAGCCAAATTTAAAATTCTAGTGTTCAAATCTGTCAATGGTGCAGCCCCATCTCAGCTCTGCAACCATACAACTTCCTCCCCCAAGTTCTCTGTTCCTACAATATTGATTTATAACCCATTATTAGCAGCTGTAGAATTCTCCCTAAATTCTTCCATGCAACAAACTGCATCTCATATGTTAAAAGCAGTACAAATTTTGCAAGGTGTTTCACAGGAGCATTTAATCAAAAACTTTGACACCAAGCATTATAAGGAGGTACATCAGGGTAGATGCCCAAAGCTCTGTCAAAACGACAGCTTTAGAAGGAGTTGCATAAAAGAGGAAAGAGAAGCCGGGGGGTTTAGGATGAGAATTCCAGAAATTAAGACCTTGGCGACTGAAGGTATAAGCAGATAATTATGAAATGATTAAAATCAGGAATGCCTCTGAGGGCAGAATTGGAGGAGCATTGGGATCTTGGAGGTTATAGAGCTGCAGGAGGATACAGAGATAAGGAGGAGTGAGGTCATAGAGGGATATGAAAATAAGGATGAGAATTTCTATTTAACCAGAAGCCAATCTAAGTCAGTGAGAACAGATGTAATGGATAAACATCTGCAACATGAGCTACTGACAGCAAGGTTTATGATGAGTTTAAGTTTATGGACAGTGGAAGACAGGGAGGTAAGGCAGAAGCATATTGAAAAAGTTATGTCTAGAGACAAAAACAGCCTGAATGAAAGCTTCAATAGATCAGCTGAAGCAAAAGAGAATTTGGGTATTGTGAACTTAGTAGAATTAGTTGGTCTTAGAGCTGGTGCAGAAGATCAGCTTGGGATCATATGAGACACCAAAATCATGAAGTTTGGTTCTGCTTCAGACAGAAGCCAGACAGAGGATGGAGTTTGTGGCAGGGATCAGTGGCAATGGTTTCCACCTCCCATTCTTCCTTGAAACCCATCTCTTCAACTAAGCTATTTGCCACCTTTCCTATTTTTGTTCTATGTAACTCTTTTTCTTTACACCTCTGTTTTTTTTTAAAAATGTTAAATGTGCCACATCAATGCAAGTTGCTTTTTTCTCTGATACCTTGTGAAAATTTTCCAAAATTTGATGTAAACCACATTTGTTACAATTACATCCAATCATAGAAATCATAGAAACCCTACAGTGCAGAAGGAGGCCATTCGGCCCATCGAGTCTGCACCGACCACAATCCCACCCAGGCCCTACCCCCACATATTTACCCGCTAATCCCTCTAACCTACGCATCTCAGGATTCGAAGGGGCAATTTTTAACCTGGCCAATCAACCTAACCCACACATCTTTGGACTGTGGGAGGAAACCGGAGCACCCGGAGGAAACCCACGCAGACACGAGGAAAATGTGCAAACTCCACACAGACAGTGACCCGAGCCGGGAATCGAACCCAGGACCCTGGAGCTGTGAAGCAGCAGTGCTAACCACTGCGCTACCATGGTTAGCACTGCTGCTTCACAGCTCCAGGGTCCCGTGCCACCCTTTTTGAAGTCTCCTTTTTGAAGTCTCTCAAGTTTGATCAATATGACTTGCCCCTCAATTTCTGTGCCGACTGGTATGAGTAACGAATTTTTTCAAGTACTTAATAATTACAGCCCATACTCGTACTAGTAGATTAGTAGCACAATGTGCAAAGACCCATGATATCCTAGCTGAGGACAGTTTCTTATTTTTGCCACAAGATGCTGCATTCACCACCCTCAAGTTGTCAAAATTTTCCTTTCCACTGAATTGTGGAAAATTATATTCTTAGCCTCCATCATTTCTTCCCTAGATTCTCTTGGAATCCTCGGATCTCTAAACCAATGTTTCAACAATTTGTCAAAATTTATGGTTGAATAACCCCCTTCGCTGTTTATTCTACACGCACTCGAGGTGCAATCTAATCCCTCTGAAAAGCAAGGCAAATTACTTGTACGCTATTTGCGCCATTTATTCACTCTCCACCACAAAGTTCCCTCCATTTTTCAGTTGCCTTTTTCCAATTTAACTGCTCTCTTAATTCCCATGGCTTTCAATTTACGATCTGTCTAATACATTAAATTCAGATTCCAGGAGTCTGACTTTCATGAGATAACTGCATTCCTTCAAGCTAGCAACAAATCCATAAATATTTCTTTGAGTCAACCACCTTGCTGCAGAAAGATTTCATTGCATAAATGCCAGGGACTGACTCACTAAAGTAAAGCTCTCAAGTTAATAAAGCATAAATGCAGCTGTAGTATTTTTTTTAAATGACAATCAGAATTAGGTACTGGTCTATTTAGAAGGCATCAGCTAGAGCAGTTTCTAGTATATCTGAGAAATTTCTTTTAATTTGTACATGTTTGTTGGTTGCTAATTGAGATTGCTCATTGAAATTGTTGACTGCAATACAAATAGTCTTTATCACTGTTAGATTGAGAAGACTTGAATATTCAACAACTTCCTTTGTCAATTGAACTTGTCACTAAAACTAGTCATCTTATTCAAGGAGAATGTCTGAACCTTGTATTGTTGCCATTTGGTATTTTGATACTGATTTTATAAAGATCCATTTTAACCTCTGTAAATTTACTGCTTTCAGTGCAAATATTTAATCATAAACTGTGATCAGAGACAATGAAGCTTGACTGCTCTTTTGAATTAGAGATGGTATAAAGCTTGGATGAGAAAGACAGCTTCAGAACAAAACAGGAAAGAAAAACTGTCACCTCACTCTGATCTCATCCTTTCTTCTAATCTCATTTCTTGCTGTGTATTCACAATACTCTCCAACCTTCCCCTCTCTGATCATGAACTATTTTTATGTCTGTAGCAAAGGACTCAGTTTTATTCTCTTATGCCCACACCTCAAATGAATTGCAATTTTGGCATGACATTGACTTCTTCTTCCATTCACCTTCACCTCCGTGCCCACTTCTGTGGCCAAGCCAGGTTCCTCCTCTAAACCTGTTGCATCCAGTTCTCTCCAGGCCAACTTGAACTTTATCAAAACTGCTATAGGGTGGTCTCGTTGTTGTACGGTGAGCAGGCCTCTAACTGGCAGGGAGAGGCTGTGCGCCAACTGTTCCTCCCTTTCTCTGGACTATGACACAACTACCAAAAATCAAGCAATTGTTCTCAAAATTGTCACAAGCCTCAACTGCACTGAGAAATTTCTCTACAGCTTCTGACCTTAGTTCCCAACTGTGAACAGTCTTCTTTGACCTCCATCACAAGATCCGCATACAAGACTTCCCTGGTAGACCTATCATTTCAGTCTTATCCTGACAAGGTGATTTCTTCTCATTCTACTTGCTTCTCCCCTTGTCCACTCTCACCCACTTACATCAGTGATTCACTCTTCTGATGCCCTCCATCACTAATATTCTCAAATTTCCTGGCTCCAACCTCTCAATTTCACTGTGGATGCCTCCACCAGGATGGATTTGGAGCTCTCTTTCTTGAACAGAGACTGAAGCAGTTTCCGCACACCTTCACCTAGCTGAACTTTCTCTCACATTGAACAACTTTGCTTTAAATTTGCTCACTTCCTCCAAATCAAATCTGTCCCAGTTATGACTCCCTTTGTGTGGGTTACAAGAACATTTTTTTAAACGTGGAACATCCCACCTTTACTTGGGGCCCTCTCACTCACTTCTTTGTACAGAACATTGATAACTTTATCCGCTCTCATCCTAATCTGGAAAATTTAATCAACTTTGACACCAACAGTTACCTCAGCTGCACTTCCTCACACACTGCTTCCCACAAGGACTTGATTCCATTCTCCCACTCTCAGGCTTTTTCCCTGTCTGTTCAGATGATGTAACCTTCCACAAATGCTTGATATAGGTATTCTTTTTCACCCAACTGAGGATTTTCCCCCCAGCATAGTTGCCAAGACACTCAATGGTATCCAACCCAGTTCCCACACCTATACTCTCACCTCTTTCATTTCCTTTCAGAACCAATTAAGGGTTCCCCTTATCCTAACCTACCGCCCCACCAACCTCCATATTCAACAGATCATCCTCTGTCACTTCTGCCACCACAAGACACATCCTTCCCACCGTCCCCTTCCAGCATTCAAGAACATTCCCTCTGTGACATCTGGTCCACTCCTCAATCATTCTCAACATCCTTGTCCATGGAGGAAACTTGAGATTTATTCATAGTATGTTCCAAGTATTATATATATTTATTATATAGTATATTATACAGTATTATATATATTTAACATCTTCAAACACACATTCCAATTGAATAATACCTTCTGTAATGCCAAAGGACTTTAAAAAGCAAAAGCTACCCCTTTTCAAGAAATTATAAAGATATCATGGCAATATCCTTGAGATTATATAAACCAGTGGATCTCTCATGCAGAAAAAGGCAAAGTTTTCCTTAAAGTACATTAGAAATATTCCAGTTAGAATAACAGTATGGGGAAGCTCCATCTAGTGGGAGAAATGCACAGCAACAAATGCTTACGCCTAAATAATGATTGCACTTCATAGACTTTAAATTGAATATATTAGATGTCATTTAAGTATAAATTAATAAATAGTAGTGTATGACTTTAGCAGTTGGTCCCGAATGTAATATTATTGCATTCAAATTGACAGGATATGTAGGTGGGAATGGAATTTAAATTCTAGTGAGCAATGCTGTTGCAAAATAAATGAATTGCCGCCAATGGAATGCACAAGACAATCTTCTTCAATGGTCAAGTGTGGCTCTCATCCAGTTTGCCTGGTATAACTTTCAGAAACAACATTAAAAAAAGGGAATACACAGAATATACATTGTTGATTTCAACTTGCCAAGTCTGTACTATTATTTTGAACACTGAACACACATAGATTTGCGATACTAGTAATAATTATAATTTAAGCATTAGCTGGGTTTGCTTAAATTAATGTGCTTATGATTCAGATGACTGACTTATGACAACTGCCAACACCACAATTTAAGCTTGGGACAGTACATTGTAAGTGATAATAATAATGCAAGTCTATCAGATTTATGATGTCTGAGGCAAGTTAAAGCTTGCTGCATTTCACTGAGCATTGCACTGTGGCTCCTGCGGCGTGTAACTCACCTGACTCCCCAAAACCTGTCCACCATCTCCAAGGCACAAATCATGAGTGTGATGGACTACTCTCCACTTGCCTGAATGAGTACAGCTCTAACAACACAAGAAGTTCAATTCTATTCAGGACAAAGCAGTCCTTTCGATTGCCACCCCTTCCAAACATTCACTCCATCCACCACCAATGAATAGTGGCAGCTGTGTGCACCATCCACAAGATGCACTGCAGGAACTCACCTTAGGCAGCACCTTCCAAATCTACAACCACTGTCATCTAGAAGGACAAAGTCAACAGACGCATGCGAATACCACCACCTGGAAGTTCCCCTTCAAGCCAAGTGTGGTCTCACCAATGCCTTGTATAGTTGCAACAATACTTTATTACCTTTATATTCTACTCCTTTAGCTATAAATGCCAACATTCCATTCACTTTCTTTATTATCTGCTGTACCTGCATGCTAGTTTTCTGTGACTCATGAATGAGGACACCCAGATCCTTCTGCACCGGACATTTGGATAATAAGCTGCCTTCCTATTTTTCCCAACCAAAATGAATGACCTTGCACTTATCCACATTAAACTCCATCTGCCACATTTCGCCCACTCTCCTAACCTATCTATATCCATTTGTAAGGTTCTTATTTCCTCACTGCAACTTACTGTCCCACCTATTCTTGTGTCATCTGCAAATTTGGCTATAGAGCCTTCTATCCCTGTATCCAAGTCGTTAATATAGATTGCAAATAGCTGAGGTCGAAGGACTGAACCCTGTGGCACCCCACTCATTTATCCCGACTCTCTGTCTTCTGTCCATCAGCCAGTCACCTATCCAAGCTAATAAATTACCCCTAATCCCATGTGATCTAGCCTTGTGAATTAACCTCTCATGCGGCACCTTATCAAATACCTTCCGGAAGTCCAGATAAACGAGATCTACAGGATCCCCATTATCCACTTTGCTTGTTACATCTTCGAAGAACTCTAGCAAATTAGTCAAACATAATTTGCCCTTCATAAAACCACGCTGACTCTAATGGATAGCGTTTTGACTTTCCAAATGTCCTGATACTCCCTTCTTGATAACTGATTTTAACACTTTCTCAACAACAAATGTTAAACTGGTCTAAAATTTCCCATATTTTGCCTTCCTCCCTTTTTGAATAAGGGTGTTACATTAGCATTTTTCCAATCCACTGGAACCTTTCCCGTGTCCAGGGAATTTTGAAATATTATAACCAATGGATCCACTATCTCCATTGCCACTTCCAGGCCAACCTCTGCCAATTTGATTCTTCCATGATTAATGCCATACCTTTCTTGCAAGCCCCCAGTATTTCCAAGCTTATACTGTGCCCCACTGCGGAACTACTGCTTGGGGACCTCTAGATTATTCCTACCAAGTACTTCTTCCATTTGCTATTGCTTATTTCTACCCAGACTGATTCCACATCTTGATCTCTCCTGCTTATGTCAATTCTTATTAGAGTACTGATCCTTTCTTCACCAGCAAAGCTACACCACGTCCTTTTCCTTTCAGTCTGCTAACCCTTCAAAATGCTAAGTATCTTTGAATATTCAATTCCCAGACCCAGTCTTCTTGTAACCATGTCTCATCAATCACCACCATATCAACAGTCAGATATTTCAGAAAAGTAGTCCCTCAACTTTCTTTCGCCTTTGTATTGTGCTAGCTACATAACTGCATTGAACAGCCTTCTATAAATGCAAAAACTGCAATAGTTCTGTAGGATTTTGTTCAAAGTCATAGTGGCTCCAGCACTTCACATGTGTCAACTCTCTCCACCAACAACTATGGTAGTCCTACTGCACAGCCTTTCCTCCATAGCACTGTAAATTCTCTTCAGAAAGCCACAATTTAATCTGCCTCCAATAAGCTTTCAGGCAGCGTATCCCAGATTCTAAAAGCTCGATGCATAAAAAAAGCTGTTAATCGTATTGCTTTTGGTTCTTTTGCCATTCACCTTAAATCGGTGTGGTCTGGTTCTCAACCATTCTGCATCTTGGCAAGGTTCGTCCCATCTACTCACATCCCTCATGACTTTGAGCATCTCTATCAAATCTTCTCTTCTCAAAGGACAATAGCCCCAGCTTTTCCAATCTATCCATGTAATTTAAGTCCCTCAACTTTGAGCCATTTTCAAAACTTTTCTGTTCTCTATCTAGTGCTTTCATATCCTTCCTAAAGTGTGGTGCCCCTAATCAAATACATTATTCAAATTGAAACCAGTGTTTTATAATCGTTCACCATAGTTTCCTTGCTTATGTACTCTATGCCCACAATCCCATATGCCTTATTAACCACTTTCTCAATTTGCCCTGCCACTTACAATTTGTGCACACATATTCCCGGGTCCCTCTTGCTCCTATACTCCCATTAGAATGATGGCCTTCATTTTATATTGTTTTCCTAGTTCTTTCTTCATGTCTTACTTCACACTTCACTGCATTAACTTTCACCTGCCATGTATCCACCCCTTGCACCAGCCTACATCCTTTTGAAGTTTATCACGCTCCCCATCACAGTCAATAATACTTCCAAGTTTGGTGTCATCTGCAAATTTTCAAAGCCTTGGTCATTAATATAGGTCAAGAATAGTATCCACTCCTGTGGAATAGCACTGTCTAGCTTCCTCCAGTCCAAAACAAAACAGCCGTTCACTAGTTCATCACTACTGTTTCCTCTCGCTCAGTTAACTTTGGATCAATGTAATCATTACCCCTTTTATTCCATTGGCTTTGACTTTACGTTTTAGGGGAAATTCTGTGGTCCGAGTGAGGAATTGTATTCATTGAGAGCACAGGTTGGCGAAACAGGCTACGGTGTTCTAGCTTTATTTCATTCCTTTGAGTTTGGAGCATGGGATTACAGAATTTACCTTATTAATAACTTGGGAAATATTAGCAACAAGGCTAATGTTCAGTACCTGCTGAGCTGTGAAATTAATTTTTCATGTTGTGTTTTTCCTTAGTCATTGAATAAGGCACAAGCATTGTCTAAAATCACAACAGCTAGAAGGAAATTATAACACAGAGTTAATGGGCCCCATTCCAGGAGTTGTAAATGTAACTGATCTAACACTGGCTGTTCACTGTTTGCTATGCTTTTGATGTGGAGATGCCGGCATTGGACTGGGGTAAGCACAGTAAGAAGTCTCACAACACCAGGTTAAAGTCCAACAGGTTTATTTGGTAGCAAATACCATAAGCTTTCGGAGCACAGCTCTTTCGTCAGATGAAGTGGATATCCACTCCACCTGACGAAGGAGCTGTGCTCCGAAAGCTTATGGTATTTGCTACCAAATAAACCTGTTGGACTTTAACCTGGTGTTGTGAGACTTCTTACTGTGCTATGCTTTTACTCAGTGCTAAGTGGCAATGGTGCCCTCTAGGCAAAACAGTTTTTGGATTGTGCTCACACCAGCAACAATGAATAGGGCAATCAAGGTGAGCTGGGGAAATCACTCCCAAAATTCCAACTTTGTTTTTCCAAAACTTTACAGTTGTGAGAAATCCAAATAAAGGGTTTTCTTGTCTGAAAACAATGTATTCTTATTGGTCATACTTCAACCTTTTAACCTCAGGGGAGTACAAACCCACTTCTGCAACCTGCCCTCATGATTTAACCCTTTAAGCCTCCATTTATGCATCAAATAAAAGTCCTCACCCCAAAGTAGAATTATAAACATACTTTAGTGGCTACAGAACCCAACTGTTAGAGAAACATATGCCTGCAGGCTGCTGCATTTAGAATCGTCGTAAACAAATGTTTAATTATAGTTACTTCAATGTTTTGTGAATTTGCAATATAAATAATGTGGTCATAAATTTTGCAGTGATAACAGCTTCACAGAGACCAACATATTCAGCAATGTTCTGGAATGTGCCTTTGCACATTCCCTACAAAGTTTCTCAATGATTTCTACATGAACCTTCACCACTTTGATCAGTTACAAGCCAGGATATCCCATGAGTCAATGGATACGTTTGACCTCTTCAGGGATGCGCTCACGATGTCGACCTGGAAGTCTGTTGCCTTAACCAAGTTCCAAGTAGAGGAATTGATTCAGGATTCTGGCGTCAGGCATACGAACGACAGGTCCCACCCAGAAAAGCTGGTTTTGAATGATCAGCACCTTGATGCTAGACAAGTTGGCTTGGGAGAGAACTCTGCTGTTGGACTGCTTTTCTTGTCATCGGATTTGCACAGAAGAGGTCATTCAGTCTCTCGCATGCACCATTATGCACAGTGACGTTCAACTGATATTACTGAAAACACCACCATGTTGAAGCTTCATCTTTCCGATATTTATCGGAAGCATTTTGAGTCTGCAATTACATAATTTGCGCCAACATTCTTGATGTACACAAGTTTCCGCCATCTAAGTGAATTATTAAAATAGTGACTCAGCCTTGGACAATGCAACCTCCACCCTTACATGTAAAAGAACTAAATGTTCAGAGTTAAACTCCTTTAGGAGTCTTTATTACTCCAAACCTAATGTTTTAAGAACTTCTTTCCTTCAAAATTGTGCATGATAATATATCCTGATAATTTCTGCCTGTATCCCAATTAAAGCTTAAGTGACTTCTTGGCAGCACAAAACAATAATTTTAATATTCTGGGCACAACTTTCCAGTTCCACTTCATTCTTTTTAATGCAACTGGAGCATTATGAGTGAAAAATGCCAATCCCAAGAAATGCATTCCAGGTTACTTAGCAATGAAGCGCTGCTAAGCAACAAGGCGGCAACATTGCTTTCTACCAGAGGAAACTAAAATGCACTAAGTTATTTATGAAGCACTACATATTTCAGGACCACCAACATTTTCTGCACTCACCTCTCATTTTTAGCCTCACTTCCTTCAAATAAGCAGTTATCTAGTCAACATTAAACAGCAAAATATAGCCAAAATAACCTTCGAATCACTTGTTAACACAGATACAGCTAATTTGTATAATAAGTGTGCATCTCCTGGAATCAAATAAATTACATCTACTTCCATTTCAGATAGCTCCTAGTGGTCACGCGCTCGGGAATCAACTGCAATGGTTTCTCTTCCCACACTTGTACCGTCAGCAATGGTATCCCATAAGGACCTATCCATTTAACATTGGAACTTTGTTACACACAACCTATTACAGAAGTTGAAGAGATTTTGAAAGATGGGTGTCCATACAGGGTATCTGGGCTGTTCAAGAGTGCTGGAGGGTACAGTGTGTTTTGTTTGCTCGAGTTGTGAGCTATTGTCTCTCTTAACTCCATCATTGCTAAGCAACCAGCCTTCAGTGTGCCATTTACATTGTCATTTAGATAACCAGCAACCTTTAGACAGTTAGGAATGAAATCATTCTTGTGCCACCAGTGAGTGGGATTCAGAAAGCCTGACTCAAACTTTTAACTGTTTAGAATCTCAAATAACAGCAATCCTTTCCAGCCCATTCCTACCCCAGTCCCTCCACAACATACTCTGACATGTCGAAATGTGCCTCTTTCTTTCAGAAGAGTTAGGTGAGCCAACGATACAGAGCGAAGTGGTTGCAAATACCTTTGGACGCAAACCAGTTCTCAACAGAGAGGTTGTTCCTGACAGCTGTCCCAGAAAAGGAGAGAAGCAGATGGAATTTGTGTTGATGGCAAGAAGTCCTTATTGCACTATGTGGTGTAGAACATAGAACATTACAGCACAGTACAGGCCCTTCGGCCCTCGATGTTGCGCCGACCTGTGAACCCAATCTAAAGCCCATCTAACCTACACTATTCCAATATCATCCATATGTTTATCCAATGACCATTTAAATGCCCTTAATGTTGGCGAGTCCACTACTGCTGCAGGCAGGCCATTCCACGCCCTTACTACTCTGAGTAAAGAACCTACCTCTGACATCTGTCCTATATCTATCACCCCTCAATTTAAAGCTATGTCCCCTCGTGCTAGCCATCACCATCTGAGGAAAAAGGCTCTCACTGTCCACCCTATCTAATCCTCTGATCATCTTGTATGCCTCTATCAAGTCACCTCTTAACCTTCTTCTCTCTAACGAAAACAGCCTCAAGTCCCTCAGCCTTTCCTCATAAGACCTTCCCACCATACCAGGCAACATCCTGGTAAATCTCCTCTGCACCCTTTCCAATGCTTCCACATCCTTCCTATAATGCGGTGACCAGAACTGTACGCAATACTCCAAGTGCCAGAGTTTTGTACAGCTGCAACATGATCTCATGGCTCTGAAACTCAATCCCTCTACCAATAAAAGCTAACACACCGTACGCCTTAACAACCCTATCAACCTGGGTGCCAACTTTCAGAGATCTATGCACATCGACACCGAGATCTCTCTGCTCATCCACACTACCAAGTATCTTACCATTAGCCCAGTACTCTGTATTCCTATTACTCCTTCCAAAGTGAATCACCTCACACTTTTCCGCATTAAACTCCATTTGCCATTTCTCAGCCCAGCTCTGCAGCTTATCTATGTCCCTCTGTAACTTGCAACATCCTTCCGCACTGTCCACAACTCCACCAACTTTAGTGTCATCCACAAATTTACTAACCCATCCTTCTACGCCCTCATCCAGGTCATTTATAAAAATGACAAACAGCAGTGGCCCCAAAACAGATTCTTGCAGTACACCACTTGTAACTGAATTCCAGGTTGAACATTTCCCATCAACCACCACCCTCTGTCTTCTTACAGCTAGCCAATTTCTGATCCAAACCGCTAAATCACCCTCAATCCCATGCCTCCGTATCTTCTGCAATAGCTTACCGTGGGGAACCTTATCAAACGCTTTACTGAAATCCATATACACCACATCAACTGCTTTACCCTTATCCACCTCTTTGGTCACCTTCTCAAAGAACTCAATAAGGTTTGTGAGGCACGACCTACCCTTCACAAAACCGTGTTGACTATCCCTAATCAAATTATTCCTTTCTAGATGATTATAAATCTTCTCTTATAATCCTTTCCAAACTTTGCCAGTGTGTTAGTGAGGGTGTAAAATACAGCATACCTGATTGAGGAGGATGTACAGGAAAACACAAAACTCACTGATCAACCCTCCTACATTCAAGTCTAAATTATTTATATAAGCCACAAACACCCCTTGACCATAACCCACTGCTTCCTGCCACTCAGCCAACTCTGGATCCAATTTGCCAAATTTCCTTGGATCCCATGGGCTCTTACTTTCACTGCTAGTCTCCTATGTGGAACCTTAGCAAAAGTCTTGTCTAAGAAGTTCAAGTAGACTATGCCAAACGCATTGCCTTCATCAACAAACCTGGTCATCACGAAAAATTGAATCAAGTTGGTCAGACCATGACCTCCCCTTAACAAAACTATGCTGATTGTTCTTGATTAATCCCTGCCTCTCCAAATGCAGATTAATTATGGTTATCAGAACTGCTTCCAATAGTTTTCCCACCACTGAGATTAGACTGAATGGCCTGTAGTTCCCTGGTTTACCCTTCCACCCTTCTTGGATAATGGTACCCACATTGGCTCTCCTCCAGTACCTCTCCTGTGGCCAGAGAGGAATTGAAAATTATTTCCAGCGCTCCTGCTAGTTTCTCCCTTGCCTCACTCAACAGCCTGGTATATATTTCATTAGGCCCAGGAGATTTATCTACTTTTAAGCCTGACTGACCACTCAGAACCTCCTCTCTCGGCATGGTGCACAGTGGTTAGCACCGCTACCTCACAGCACCAAGGACACGTGTTCAATTCCCAGCTTGGGTCACTGTCTGTGCGGAGTTTGCATGTTCTCCATGTCTGCGTGAGTTTCCTATGGGTGCTCTGGTTTCCTCCCGCAGTCCAAAAGACATGCTGGTTAGGTGCATTGGTCATGCTAAATTCTCTATGTTCCCAAACAGGCGCAGGAGTGTGGCGACTAAGGGATTTTCACAGTAAATTTGAAGTGTTAATGTAAGCCTACTTGTGACACTAATAAGTAAACTTAAACTCCATGTTAATTTATTTAATTATATCACTGTCTTTCTCAGATTTCTATACCTGTGGTTTCCAACCAGTGTCCTGCTGTGAAACCCCCTCCCCCCCACAAAAGTGTGCCGCAAAAAAAAATTCAAAATTCATGTAATTAAACTAAAACGAACCTTCATCTTCAGTTCTATGGTTGGCATCTCCAAGAGCCGATGAATCTTGGGCCTCCTGCACATGCGCTGGATGGGAGATAACCACACATGCGTGGTTTAGATTTTTGATGTTGGTCAGGCCCATGCATATGACCAACAGGACTTGGAGCTGCAGCCAAAGGTCCTATGCGCCTGCACAAAAAGTGTGCAAAAATCCTGACAGAAGTGAGACAGACAGGGAGAGGCAAACAAAAAACAGGAGGGAGGACAGGGAGAAGTTAAAAACAAAGTTCACAGTCAGGAAAGAGGACAGAGAAAATAGGAAGTGCGCCTCAAATTTGTTTTGTATAGTATAGAGGTGTGCCATGACATATAAAGAAAAGGTTGGGAACCTCTGTTCTATACCCATATCATCCCTCTCACTAATGAACACCGACACAAAGTATTCATTTAGAACTCTATCTACATCCTCTGGCTCCACACACAAATTACCACTGTGGTCTTTAATGGGCCCTACCTTTTCCCGAGTTATGCTTTTACATTTAATATACTTGTAAAGCAACTTAGGACTTTCCTTTATTTTACCCGCCAGTATCCTTTCATGTCCCATTTTTCATAGAATCATAGAATTCCTACAGTGCAGAAGGAGGCCATTCAGCCCACTGAGTCTGCACCGACAACAATCTCACCCAGGCCCTATTCCCATAACCCCACATATTTAACCTGCTAATCTCCCTGACCCTAAAGAGCAATTTAGCATGGCCAATCCACCGAACCTGCACATCTGTGGACTGTGGGAGAAAACCGGAGCACCCGAAGGAAACCCACGCAGACACGGGGAGAAAGTGCAAACTCCACACAGTGACCCAAGCTGGGAATTGACCCAGGTCCCTGGCCCCTGGCATTGCGAGGCAGCAGTGCTAACCACTGTGCCGTCCTGGTCCTATTGTCACAAAGGCTATGCCCCTTTGTTTTTGAATGTATAATCTTGTGTCCCACATCCTTGTGCACTTCACTGAGACCGGTAAAGATTCTATCATATGCAGTGTCAGCACTCTCTCTTGCAGAACTGACAGTTCTCCTAATTTCCCTTTAAAGTTCCCTCTTGCACATTCTACACTTTTTTAAGGCTTCTGCTGTTTTGAGCCCTCAATATTTGTCATAAACTTCCTTTTTACTCTTTATCCAATGCTGTATATTCTTTGATATCATGGCTCATTGGTCCCACCATTTTTCTTCACTGTAACATGTTGGCCCTGTACTCCCCCGATTTTCTTCACGAATGCATCCTAATGACCTAGAAGGCTTATTCCCAGTCCACACTAGCCAAATCAAATCTGATCTTATTAAAATTGGCTTTCCCCCAGCTGAGAACTTGAATTTCAGGCCCATCCTTGTCCTTTTTCATAACAAGCTTGAATCTAATCAAGTTATGACCGCAGTCTGCAAAATGCTCCCCCATTGATACTTCAACCACTTGCCTGGCTTTGTTACCAAAAATTAAGTCCGAGACTGCCCCCTCTCGTGGGACCTTTGATGTACTGGCTTAAAAGTCCTCTGGGATGCATTAAGAATTCCGCTCCCTCTAAACCTTTCACACTATGACTACCCCAGTTAATTTTGGGGAAATTGAAACCCCCCCCACTATTACTACCCTATTAATTGATACTTCTCTGACATTTGTCCACATATCTGCTCTTCGATTTCTCTCAGACTACTATAGAGCCTATAAAACACTCCCAGTAATGTGACTGCTCTTTTGTTTTTTTAAGTTTTACCCAAATGGCTTCAGTCGAAGAGCTTTCTAAGCCGTCGACCCTCCCTCCTTACTGCTTTAATTGATTCTCTGATAAAAATTGCGACACCCCCTCTTTTATCTCCTTCCGCTTCTCACCTGAAGTTTCTATATCCTGAAACACTGAGCTGTCAATCCTGCCCCTCTGTCAACCATGTCTCAGACTCCTTGCATAAGAAAAATACCAAGCATCCGATTTCGGTTCAGGTGCAACCCATCTGACTGGTACAGGTCCCACCATCCACAAAAATGGTCCCAATGTCCCAGAAGTCTAGAGCCCTCCCTCCTGCACCATTTCTCCAGCCACGCATTCATCTGGACTAACCCCCTATTTCTATACTTACTAGCACATGCCGCCGGATGTAATCCAGATATTACTGCCTTCTGGGTACTATTTTTTAAATCTACTTTCTAGTTCCCTAAATTCTGCTTGCAGGACCTCAATTCTTTCTCTACCTATATTGTTTTAACCAATATGTACCACAATCTCTATCTGTTCGCCCTTTCCCTTCAAACGTTCGGTGACATACCTGATCCTGGCACCAAGGAAGCAACTGAGTGTCAATTTCCCACTTTCTCCCCATTACCATGGACATTCATTCTTTTCAGCCAACAGTTTATTTTCGCTTAGAATGCTCCAATTGAACCTGCCTCCTCCACACTCAGTAGTACATTCTGGATCTTAATCACTCGCTGCATGAAAACGTTCTCCAATTTACTTTTTTCTTCTTTTGCCGATTGCTTAAAATCAGTAGCATATCACTATCAATCCATTCACAATTGGGAAGAGAGATAATGAAGGAAAGGCGATACATTTCTAAAATAGGATAGTTAGTGACTTGGAGTGAAACCTCCAGGTTGTAGGGTTCCCAGGAATATGCTGCCTCTGTACTTTTAGATGGCAGCAATTGTGGGTTTTGAAGGTGCTGCCTGTGTTGATGAGTTCCTGCGATGCATCTTGTAGATGGTACACACTGCAATTACTGTGTGTCAGTAGTGGAGGGAGTGCATATTTGTGGATGCAGTGTCAATCAAGTGGGCTGCTTTGTCCTAGATGCCGTCAAGCTTCAAGTGGTGCTGGAGCTGCACTCAGAGGAAAGGGGGCTTGTAACTTGTAGATAGTGCAAGTGTAGATAGTGCAGGCAAGTTCCTCGCTGCAAGATTCCTAGGCTCTGACCTGATAGTCAGTGTTTATATTGCCAGTCCAGTTCCAGGTCGATGGTAACCCCCAGATTGTTGGTAGTGGGGGACTTAATGATGGTAATGACAATCATGGTCAAGGGGAGATGGTTAGCTCCACTCTTGTTGGTGGTGGCCATTGCCTGGCACTTGTCTGGCACCTGTCTGGCACCAATGTTACTTGCCAGCCCAAGCCTGGATATTACCCAGGTCTTTCTGCACTTGGACATGGACTGCTTCAGTATTTAAGGAGTTGTGAATGCTGCTGAACATTGTATATTCATCAGCAAACATTGCCACTTCTGATCTTATGATGGAAGGAAGGTTATTGAAGTAGTAGTTAGATGGTTGGGCTGAGGACATTCCCCTGAGAAACCCCTGCACTAAAGTACTGGAACTAAATATTTGTTCTCCTCAACCATCTTTCTTTATTTGCCAGGTATGGCTCCCAGCAGCAGAGGGTTTTCCCAAATTCTTATTGACTCCAGTTTTGCTGTAGCTGCTTGATACCATACTCAGTCAAATGCTGCCTTAATATCAAGGGCAGTCATTCTCACCTCACCTCTGGTGTTCAGCTCGTGTCCATGTTTAAACCAAGGCTGGAATAAGGTCAGGAGCAGAGTGATCCTGGCAGAACCCAAACTGAGTGTCAGTGAGCAGCAGGTTATTGCCAAGTAAGTGCCACCTGATAGACCTTGGTGACCCCTTCCATCACTGTATTGATGACCAAGAATGAACTGATGGGGTGCTAATTGGCTGGATTGGATTTGTCCTATACAGGACATATCTGGGCAATTTTCCATGTTGCGGGGTAGATACCAGTGTTGTAACCGCATTGGAACAGCTTGGCTAGGGGCTTGGCAAGTTTTGGAACACAAGTCTTCAGTATTATTACCAGAATATTGTCAGGGCCCATTTACAGCATCGAGTGCCTTCAGCCGTTTCTTGATATCACAGTGTGAATCGAATTAGATAAAAAC
Organism: Mustelus asterias; assembly: GCF_964213995.1. Lineage (NCBI taxonomy): Eukaryota > Metazoa > Chordata > Chondrichthyes > Carcharhiniformes > Triakidae > Mustelus > Mustelus asterias. The sequence goes on along the minus strand of NC_135822.1, from coordinate 14,615,940 downwards.
TGGCATGTGATGCTAGGGACCACACCATGCTAGGGACCTCCAGAGATGCCAAGATGGATTGTTCACTTGGTACTTCTGGCTGAAGATTGTTGCAAATGCTTCAACCTTATCTTTTGCACTGATTTGCTGGGCTCCTCCATCATTGAGGATGGGAATATTTTAGGAGCCTCCTCCTGCAGTGAATTGTTAAATTGTTCACTACTATTCATGGCTGGATGTGGCAGAGCTTAGATCTGATCCCTTGGTTGTGAAATTGCGTAACTCTATTACTTACCGCTTATGATGTAGTCCTGTCCACCAGGTTGACAGCTCATTTATAGATATGCCTGGTGTTGCTCCAGGCATGGCTTCCTGCACATTGAAACAGGGTTGATCCCCTGGCTTTTTGACAATGGCAGAGTTTGGGTTATGCTGGGCTATGAGGTATCAGATTGTGGTTGAGTACAATTCTGCTGCTGCTGATGGCCCACAGCACCTCATGGATGCCGGCCTTAAGTAACTAGATCTGTTTGAAGTCTACCCATTTAACAGTGGTAGTGCCACACAACACGATGCAGGGTATTCTCAATGTGAAGACGGTACTTTGTCTCCACAAGGAGTGCGGCGGTCACCCCTACCAATACAGTCATGGACTGATGCATCTGCAACAGGTCAAGTATGTTTTTCACTCTTGTTGGTTCTCTCACCACCTGCCGCAGAACAGTCTAGCAGTTATGCCCTTTATGATCCAGTCAACTCGGTTTAGAGTCATAAAGGTTCACAGCATGGAAACAGGCCCTTCGGCCCAACTTGTCCAAGCCGCCCCTTCTTTTAGCCCCTAAGCTAGTCCCAATTGCCCGCGTTTGGCCCATATCCCTCTATACCCATATTCCTCATGTAACTGTCTAAATGCTTTTTAAAAGACAAAATTATACCCGCCTCTACTACTACCTCTGGCAGCTTGTTCCAGACACTCGCCACCCTGTGTGTGAAAAAACTGCTCCTCTGGCCCCTTTTGTATCTCTCCCCTCTCACCTTAAACCTATGCCCCTACCTTTGGGAAAAGATATTGACTATCTAGCTGATCTGTGCCCCTCATTACTTTATAGATCTCTATGACATCACCCCAAGCCTCCTACTCTCCAGAGAAAAAAGTCCCAGTCTATCCAGCCACTCCTTATAACTCAAATCATCAAGTCCTGGTAGCATCCTAGTAAATCTTTTCTGCAATCTTTCTAGTTTAATATCCTTTATGGTGGTAATACTGAGCTACTCTTGGTGAAGTATGTTAAGTCCCCCAACCCAAGTACATTCTGCGTCCTTGTCATCCTCAGTGCTTCCTGGTGTTCTGAAACTGTACATCATATCATAGAAGCCATACAGTGCAGGATGCAGCCATTTGACCCATTGGGTCAGCACCAACTCTCCGACAGAGTATCTTACCCAGGCCCACCTCTACCCCCGCCCTATCCGCCAACCCCACACATTTAATCCCCCTAACCTGCGCAGCATGGGACACTAAGGGGCAATTTACCATGGCCAATCCACCTAATCTGCACATCTTTGGACTGTGGGAGGAGATCGGAGCACCTGGAGGAAACCCATGCAGACACGGGGAGAACGTGTGAACTCAAAGAACAAAGAACAATACAGCACAGGAACAGGCCCTTCAGCCCTCCAAGCCCATGCCGCTCCCTGGTCCAATCTAGACCATTCTTTTGTATCCCTCCATTCCCACTCCGTTCATGTGGCTATCTAGATAAGTCTTAAATGTTCCCAGTGTGTCCGCCTCCACCACCTTGCCCGGCAGCGCATTCCAGGCCCCCACCACCCTGTGTAAAATACGTCCTTCTGATATCCGTGTTAAACCTCCCTCCCCTCCCACCCCCCCCTCACCTTGAACCTATGACCCCTCGTGAACGTCACCACCGATCTGGGAAAAAGCTTCCCACCGTTCACCCTATCTATGCCTTTCATAATTTTACACATCTCTATTAGGTCACCCCTCATCCTCCGTCTTTCCAGTGAGAACAACCCCAGTTTACCCAATCTCTCCTCATAACTAAGCCCTTCCATACCAGGCAACATCCTGGTAAGCCTCCTCTGCACTCTCTCTAAAGCCTCCACGTCCTTCCGGTAGTGTGGCAACCAGAACTGGGCGCAGTATTCCAAATGCGGCCGAACCAACGTTCTATACAACTGCAACATCAGACCCCAACTTTTATACTCTATGCCCCGTCCTATAAAGGCAAGCATGCCATATGCCTTATTCACTACCTTCTCCACCTGTGACATCACCTTCAAGGATCTGTGGACTTGCACACCCAGGTCCCTCTGCGTATCTACACCCTTTATGGTTCTGCCATTTATCGTATAGCTCCCCCCAACGTTAGTTCTACCAAAATGCATCACTTCGCATTTATCTGGATTGAACTCCATCTGCCATTTCTTTGCCCAAATTTCCAGCCTATCTATATCCTTCTGTAGCCTCTGACAATGTTCCTCACTATCTGCAAGTCCACAAACTTACTGATCACCCCAGTTACACCTTCTTCCAGATCGTTTATATAAATCACGAACAGCGGAGGTCCCAATACGGAGCCCTGCGGAACACCACTAGTCACAGGCATCCAGCCGGAAAAAGACCCTTCCACTACCACCCTCTGTCTTCTGTGACCAAGCCAGTTCTCCACCCATCTAGCCACCTCCCCCTTTATCCCATGAGATCCAACTTTTTGCACCAACCTACCATGAGGGACTTTGTCAAACGCTTTACTAAAGTCCATATAGACTCCACAGTTGCCTGAGGCCAGAATCGAACCCGTGTCCCTGGACCTGAGACAGCAGTGCTCACTTGTCAACCTTCTCAGTGTGGAAACTCCAGTGTACAAACCTTTCAATGCAATTGTACCTTTGCTGTACTTTTTCCATGCTTCTAATATATTTTGTATAATGAAATGCCCATACAATATACCAGCTGTGAATTAAATAACACTGAGGAGAAATTCAACAGCATTTCCTTGTTTTTATACTTGATACTAACGTTAAAAAAAAGACTCCCATTGACCTTATGACTTTTTTCCTACATGCATTCCTCCTTCTTAAGGTATTTTCTTCATTCACTCCTACCTTTAAAGATTGAAGAATTTACATTCCTAGAGCTGTGCGTCTCCCCACTGTTTTCCATCTAATGAAAAATGAATTTCATTGTGCTATTCCCAGAATATGTTTCACATTATATTGCATTAAAATACATCCATCTGCCCATTTCTGACCTGCCTGCATCTTCCTACAATCCATTGCACTCAGTTTCCCACACCTACTCTGTTCACTCCCCCATCTATGGTCAAGAGGAGCAAGAAATTACATGAGAAAAATCTACAGCATAACTTCATCCAAAAATCCAAATAATCACTTGTCTCGTTTGTCGCCTTCTGAAGACAAAGTATATTAAACTGGTTAAACTGGAAATCCTGCTTTTGCATAAAACAACAGGCCAAGGATGAGGAGGTGAGGCAGGGAGGGAACAGTCTCATAACTGGCACTGCAAGTTTCTATTTCTAGTTTCCGGCTGACCAGTCATATTAGCAGTCAAAGTTTCAGAATAAGTTGAATTTCATTACACTATAACAAAAATGAAACTTCTACAGCAACATGGACAAGTACTACTCAACTTCCAAGTCCTGTTGATGGCTATACTTGTTCAGCAGAGCCTCTCTCCATTTCAGCCATGCCCGATGTTCGCAAATGCTATTTGGGAGAGTTTAAATGAATTACAGGGGATTGAAACCAGGATTTAAAAAAATAATGTGCACAAAGAAATAAGTAGGGGGGATAATACTAAGAAAAATATGATGTGGTCTAAATTAGGTTTACTGTGCATGTATATAAAAGCAGATTGTGGTAAATAAGGTTGGTGAACTGTAGGCACAGGTAGCTAGGTGGGAATATAATGCTGTGGTGATAATGGAGACCTGCCTCAAAAAAGAACAGAACTGGGTATTAAATATTCATGGAAGTAGGGAGGAAAGAACAGAGGAGAGAATCGATTAAGGATTGCTGAAGAGAGAGGGGTCAAGGGCCAAATATTTGATCAGAGCTCAAAAACAATCGAGGTAATATTGCACTACTGGGCTTATACTTTCAACCACCAATTAAATGGGAAAGAGATAGTGGAACGAATTTCCAAAGAAATTACAGGGAGGAGCAAAAACTATAGGGTAGTTATAATGGAGAACTTCAATTATTCCAATATAGACTGGAATACTAATAGTGTCAAGGACAGAAAGGTTTGGAGTGGGTGGTGAGGTAGAGGGTACGAGTTTCTAAAGTGTATGTTTTCAAAATTTTGCACATCAGTATTCTTCTAGCCCAATGAGGAAGGAGGCATTGCTGGATCTAGTTCTCAGGAATGAGATGTGACAAGTGGATCAAGTATCTGCAGGGGCACATTTTGGGGACAGTGATCATTGTACCATAAGGTTTAGGTTAGATGTGGAAAAGAACACGGAGTAATCAAGAGGAAAGATAACCAAGTTGAGAATGGTCAATTTTAATATGATGAGAACAAATCTGGCCCAGGCAAATTAGAATCATTTGCAAGCAGAACTGTAACTGGACAATGGGCTGCCTTCAAGGAGATGTTTGGATGCAGTCAAGGCAGAAAGGTAGGACAAACAAATAAAGCCAAAGTTCTTGGAAAGAGTAAGATAAAGTAGAGAAAGGATGCTCATGGCATATAGCGGGTTGATAATACAAGTGAGAGCCAGGCTAAATATACAAAGTTTAGAGGGGAAATGAAAGTAGAAATGAGTAAAGAGAAAATTTGGGACAAGACTGGCAGTCAACATAAAAAGGAATCCAAAAGTACTTTATAGACATAGATAGAAAAAGGATGAGTAGGACTGATTGGGGCACCGAAAATAGGACTTATCCAAGAGCTGGGTGATTAAATTAGTGCTTTCTTAACCAAGAGCGAAAATGCTACCAAGTTATAGTGGAAGAGGAGATAGTTGAGGTATTTGGTAGCAATAATAGGAAGACAGATCATTACTCGAATGGGCGTAAATTGAGAAAGGTGGATACTCAACAAGACCTTGCAGTCCTCGTGTATCAGTCACTGAAAGTAAGCGTGCAGGTACAGCAGGCAGTAAAGGCGGCAAATGGCATGTTGGCCTTCATAGCGAGGAGATTTGAATATAGGGAAAGGGATGTTTTGCTGCAATTGCATAGGGCGTTGGTGAGGCCACACCTGGAGTTTTGGTGTCCTTATCTGAGGAAGGATGTCCTTGCTATAGAGAGAGTACAGCAAAAGTTTACCAGGCTGATTCCTGGGATGGCAGTCTGTCATATGAGGAGAGACTAAATTGGTTAGGATTATAGTCACTGGAGTTTAGAAAAGTGAGAGGGGATCTCATAGAAACTTATAAAATTCTAACAGGGTTTATACAGGGTAGATTCAGAAAGAATGTTCCCAATGGTGGGGAAGTCCAGAACTAGGGGTCATCGTTTGAAGATAAGGGGTAAACCTTTTAGAACTGAGGTGAAGAGAAATTTCTTCACCCAGAGGGTGGTGAATATGCGGAATTAGTATCACCGAACGTAGTTGAGGCCAAAACATTATCTGATTTCAAGAAGAAATTAGATACAGCTCTTGGAGCTAAAGGGATCAAGGGATATGGGAGGAAAGGAGATCAGGACATTGAATTCGATGATCAGTCATGATCAAGATGAATGGTGGAGCAGGCTCGAAGGGCCAAATGGCCTACTCCTGCTTCCAGTTTCTATGTTTCTATTGGGTGGGCTAAAAACCTATCAAGAGATCTTGAAAGCTGCCTGTACTTAGTGGATAAACTACCAGGATACTAATCAACAATGGAAATGATAGAGACACACAATAATCTTCCATTTCTCATTTGATACAGGACTGGAGAGTTGCAAATTTTACACCCTTGTTCACAAGAGGATGCAAGGATTACCCTGCACAATGGGCCAGGAAATTTAATGTCAGTGTTGGGAAACGATAATCTGGTCAAATATTAGCAGTCACTTGGACAAACGTGGATCAATTAAGAAAAGTAAGATTAGATTTGTTAAAGGCAAATTGTGTTTAACTAATTTGTTTGCATTTTGATGAGCTAACAGAAAAGGTTAATAACAATGTGATTGATTAATGATATGAACCCCCATGAAGTATGTTTGATAAAGTACCACATGGCAATGTGCAGAGTACCTGGAGAAAACTGAGATGCAGGAAGGAAGTCAGACGAAGATCCAGTTCTATGAATAGTCTAATTGAATTTAAACACAGAGTTGGAATCTAACCTTGCCAACAAGCTATTTAAATTTAGTTTTAGCTTCAGCATCACAGTAAATGAATCATTTATAGAATTGTTCAAGTAGAATACATTTTTGGTGCTGAAAACTAAATAAACCAAAATAAAATACATGAAATAGAAGGAACAATGTTGTTGAAATTAACTTTTGCTTTGAAAGCTTGTTCATAAGGGAAAGCTTTTTCAGAAAAGGAAAATAAAGTTTTTTTTTTAAGCCAATATGAATTTTCTGTGTCACTGGCTGTGGCTTACCTTTCTCAAGATGTATTGTCTACGGTTTCAAATTTTGGTCCAAATTAAATTGGAATGGAAGACAATTAACTTATTAAATTGTGAAAATCTGACTTTAATTTAAGGCCACATTGAAATTTAGGTTATTGTTAATTGAGAGAATTATGAATCTTCTCAACATGAGATTGTCACAGAATTATTCGACATTTTTGAATTTTTAAAAATGGAATTTTGAGGCTCATTCAACTATCGGAGATTCATCCACAGCCAAGCCAAACATGGTCTGTTCAACTGCAGTTCCAGCAACGTCACTGGATATCAACCAAGAGTTGCAGCCCTGGCTAAATTTCATTCACTTCTCCCAATCCCAGAGGCCAAAGGGGAATTGTAGTGGTCCATACCGGGGTTTCCCAAACTTCTCCACTCTTTTTGACCTCGCTAGAACTCCTTAGAAACATTATTTTGAAGAGTTAAACCACAGAAATTTGATTGTTTTTGCAAAATAGGTACAAAGAAAAACATTGATAAAATTATTTTCTATTTCTTATGTATACTTTTATTATAATCAAAGTTCTCATATTCAACAAATACCTTTTTGTTATTTTTGATGCTGCTTCATTTGCTTACAAATTTATTAAGTGTGGAGCTGGATTCCCAAATCCCACACCCTCTCCCCTACATCAGGGACTTTCAATACTGACTTTGCCACTATTTCCAGCCCAAAGGCCAGCTTCTTTCTAACTGTGAAAACCGCTTTTGATTGGACAAACTGGAAGGACAGCTTTAAGATTTAAAACAGCCATACCTACCATGCAACACTTGGATGTCTCCTATGGAACACCAGAATTCCACAAACACCATTTGGGAAATGCTGGTCTATTCTGTTGTCCCAGCTGAGTATTAGTTATTTAACCATTTTGAACCACACAGCTTGGAAGCACCAAGTATAAGCCAACCCAATCCGAGACACAGAAAATAGCTAAGTCTAGCCTGAAGGATTCCATTAGAGTCCCTCAAAACTAATTCTATTTCAATGCTGTTTGTGCAACTTTACACACTATATTTATCCTCTTTTTAATTTCAGTTTTTTTGCATTTTCTCAGCCTGTGGATTTGAGGAAGGCTTTTCCTCATTAATGGATTTGTAACAATGATGGAACAGCTTTTTCCCACTAATAAGTAAGAAACCTTCAACAATTCTCAACAGCTAAGAAATGCAAACAGCTGAAACTAATAACTGAGAAGTAGCTTGTCCAAGCCAGTTATTGCGCTGAATTCCAGATGTGACTATAGGTAGGATTTTCAATTTATTGCAAGCAGATTTCCATAAGACCATAAGACATAGGAACAGAATTAGTCCATTCAGCCCATCAAGTCTGCTCCACCATTCAATCATGGCTGATATTTTTCTCATCTCCATTCCCCCTGATCCCCTTATTAATCAAGAACCTATCTATCTCTGTCTTAAAGACACTCAATGACCTGGCCTCCACAGCCTTCTGCTGCAAAGAGTTCCACAGACTCACCACTCCCTGGCTAAAGAAATGCCTCCTCATCTCTGTTTTAAAGGATCATCCCTTTAGCCTGAGGTTGTGCCCTTTGGTTCTAGTTTTTCCTACTCGTAGAAGCATCTTCTCCATGTCCATTCTATCCAGGCCTCGCAGTATCCTGTAAGTTTCAATAAGATTTCCCCCCTCATCCTTCTAAACTCCAACGAGTACAGACCCAGAGACCTCAACCATTCCTCATACGACAAGCTCTTCATTCCAGGGATCATTCTTGTGAACCTCCTTTGGATCCTTTCCAGGGCCAGCACATCCTTCCTTAGATATAGGGCCCAAAACTGTTCACAATACTCCAAATGGGGTCTGACCAGAGCCTTATACAGCCTCAGAAGTACATCCCTGCTCTTGTATTCTAGCCCTCTCGACATGAATGCTAACATTGCATTTGCCTTCCTAACTGCCGACTGAACCTGCACGTTAACCTTAAGAGAATTTTGAACAAAGACTCCCAAGTCCCTTTGTGTATTTGACTTCCTAAGCATTTTCCCATTTAGAAAATAGTCTATGCCTCCATGCCTCCTTCCAAAGTGCATAATTTCACACTTTTCCACATTGTATTCCATCTGCCATTTCTTTGCCCACTCTCCTAACCTGTCCAAGTCCTTCTACAGTTCCCCGCTTCCTCGATACTACCTGTCCCTCCACATATCTTTTATCATCTGCAAACTTAGCAACAGTGCCTTCAGTTCCTTCTTCCAAATCGGTAATGTATATTGTAAAAGTTGTAGTCCCAGCACTGACCCCTGAGGCGCACCACTCGTCACCGGCTGCCATCCTGAAAAAGATCCCTTTATCCCCACTATCTGCCTTCTACCAGTCAGCCAATCCTCTATCCATGCCAGGATCCTACCCTTAACACTATGGTTTCAGGAGAGGTAGACACACGTCATAATTTTCTAAGTCTGTCAGATCATATACTCTGAGCTGTCATTAAAATGGGCAAATTCCCCATAGAACTTGCGCCATCGGGCATCGCCAAGGGTTCATTTCTGTTCTTCATCTCAACAGGTACAGTGATTTTTTTCTTAATTAATAATCCAGGGACCTGAGCTAATAACCAAAAAAATTAATTCAAGATCCCATCATGAGAATCTGAATTCAATTTTTAAAAATCTGGTGAAAAGTGGCCATTACATACTGGATTGCTGTGAATATTCAAATGGTTTACAAATATCCTTCAGAGAAGGAAATATGACATCCATACCCGATCCGGTCTGTAAGTAACTAAGGTGGCAACTAGGAACCATTTTCTGAACTGGTCTAATAAGCCACTCATTTATATCAAACTATGTGCCTCAAGATGCTTCTCAGAGCAACTTGGAGAAGGGCAATAAATGTAACCCATTCTAAAAACATTTTTCAAATACTGTCACCAGCAAAAATCTGATAGCAAATTTAAATTAATTAGTTAATATGTTGTTTGTGGGAGAGTTCCACACATCTAGATTGGAATTCTCCAGCCGTTCATGCCCTGCAGCCACTGCCAGCAGGGACGGAGAATTTGGCGCTCATTCACTGCAGCGAGATAGGAGAATCCCAGCTACAAGCAAGATTTGAGAATCCGGCCCCGAGTATCCTTGTAGTATTTCGTAACTTCTCTCGAATGGCCCAGTTCTGACTTTAAGCTCATGTCTCCTTGTCCTAGACTCTCCCACTAGCAGAAAATGTTACTATCTATCCTACTGATTTCTTTCAAAGTCCTGAAATCTTCAAACAAATCATCCTTTTACCTTCTAAACTACAAGGAATATAAGCCTTGTTTATATCAATTTAACCAATTGCGTTCGAGCAAATCACCACTACTCAACTTCCAAGGCCAACATATCCACTCTTAGATGCACGTACTTTGATGACTTTTGGTCAGACCCCGCAACATGGGGGTGGGGGGGATCTATTATTTATTATTAGTGTCACAAATGGGGCTCCATTAACACTGCAATGAAGTTACAGTGTTACTGTTACTAGTGTGAAAATCCCCTAGTCGCCACACTCCAGCGCCTGTTTGGGTACACTGAGGGAGAATTTAGCATGGCCAATGCACCTAACCAACACGTCTTTCAGACTGTGGAAGGAAACTGGAGGATCCAAAGGAAACCCACGCAGACACGGGGAGGATGTGCAGTCTGGAATTGAATCCGGGTCCCTGGCATTGAGAGGCAGCAGTGCTAACCACTGTGCCACCATGCTGCCCTATGCTGTTATGGACCAGACATTTTATTTAAAGCAGCTAAAGATTGAGATTCAAGACACCTGCTTTTGGAACAGAGCCATAAGACTACATAGGTCTTGAACAAAGACAAACAAATTCAGAAAGGTAAAACTATTTACAAAATGTATTTTATGCTCACTTAGGGTAGGTATAAGATACATGTGAATTAACAGAACAACTGTGGTCGAACACATGACACTAAGAAAATGACAGATGCAACCAAGACAGAGTTCATAGATTTCTCAAGAACCCACATAGATGTCAGTAAACACAAAGTCAAACAAACCTGTCGAAACTCCGTCTCATGAGAATTCCAGCTTCACCTTCAATGATCTCTCCCTGGAATTCTCTCCAAAGATTACTCCCACCAGGACGGCTTTAACAATGGCCCACCCCACAAGGTTTCAATCTGGCCTTCCAAGATTCTTCTCCCCGGATTCCTGAATGCACCTCAACCTCTATTTTATGGCGTAATTGCAGCTCTTTGTTTCACTGATCTGGCATTGCCCCCAAGTTTCTCCGAACTCATGTCTCTCAGCTGTAGTCAGCTATAATCTGATTGACAGGGTTTTCCCCCACTGAGCCCTCTTCCATTGCCAGGGCTTCCCCTCACCGAGCCCTCTTCTCAGCTCCTCAGAGGTAACAACAGTACTTTTGCTGCCTGGAGTTTCTCTACCCCCCTCCCTTGACTCTCCCGAAACTTAGCTTTGAACTAATCTGGGAAACCATCAAAACAACCTCAAGTGGTCCCATCCTTGTTACTAGGCATGAACCAATGTCGCAAGCATTGGAACATCCTGCTCCTTAAATGTTACAATCTCCACAGATTGCTAATTTAGCACATAGGGACACAGTGTATTGAACTCAACAGTACTGGATACACCAGATGTGGTCTAGCCATGTTTTTTTAAAAATACAGCCAGGCTGTGGCAACCCTGGAATACAGCATCTTGCACGACAAATCAGACACAGATAAAGAAGCTGCAAAAGATCCAAAACTGAGAATTAAGGACAGTACATCATCTCTCTATATGTACACGTTTAACACTGTCAACACCAAACAATGGAAACAAGGTTTTAGATAAGCCAGAGATACTTGCACACAAAAGGCTGTTATCGTTGAAGGAAAAACAGAACTCACCTGTAAGATTGGTAACACTGCAGTTTACAGCAGACATTGGCAACAACCAATCATCGAGTGAACGTCTTCACACGAGTCAGCCCAGCAAAAATCTGCATAACTTTCAGAATAGATTGTTGTAAATTCCAAGCAATCTGATACAAAAGATATGTAGGAAAGCAGTAACAAACCTGGGCCATCTTTTGCAAGCTCCCAGTAGTCCCCAGAGGAGAAGGGCAGAAATCAGTGAGCAGTGAAGAAGAAAGAAATTACAACAACAGGCTGCAGTAATCCAGTAACCTGAAATTGTTTTATTAGCAAAAAAAGTGAGTGTGTTAGATATGGTATTTATCATAATTCACACTGGCACTATTATTTGCATCTTACATTTTACCAGTATTTCGCAACACACAGATGCAACTCCTTGCACAAAAGGATTGTAGTTATTGATGAAAGACACTAATTTCTGGTCATTTTAAAATTAACTTCCAGCCGAATCTAGCTCATTTTCTGATTTTTGCTGGAGTTCTTTTTGAGCTAATTAAGTTTGCTTTTCCCCCCGCAAGAGTATGTTTCCACAACTGAAGACTTGCAAATGTGTTTTTGGACACAAAATTCATCTCTGCATCCTTGGCAGCTCCCAGTAGCAAAATAAATACTATTACAACATGCTAATGCTCCAATAATTTTAAAATATTTTATAAGCAAATATTTGGTGGAGAAGAAAAAAGTTCCAGCAATTTATATTGCTGGAATAGGAGCATTTTGGAGAATGTAAAAGTCCCTGCAGCATACTTAAAATGAAAAAAAAATGCACCTGACATATAAATGAGGGAACTCAAACAGCAACAACAAAAAACAAACATCAAATTGCTTTTTAGAAAAATAAAATATCCAGATTTTGCTATACAGTGGCAGCATTAGCCCAGACTTCAAAATCCATGCCCCGATTACCAACTCCATCCCTCTCTCTGGCAATGGTCAGATTAAAAGATCAAAAATTACAGCACAGGAACAGGCCCTATGGCCTTCCAAGCCTGCACCAATCATGCTGCCCATCTGAATTAAAACCCCCTACCTTTCCGGGGACTATATCCCTGCATTCCCATTCTATTCATGTATTTGCCAAGACACCCCTTAAAAGTCACTATCGTATCTGCTTCCACTACCTCTCCCGGCAGCGAGTTCCAGGCACCCACCACCTCAAAAAAACTTGCCTCGCATGTCTCCTTTAAATCTTGCCCCTGGCACCTTAAACCTATGCCCCCTGGTAATTGACTCTTCCACCCTGGGAAAAAGCTTCTGACTATCCACTCTCCCTCCGCTTCTGTTTCGTGCTTTCCTCATTTAACACTTCTTAAAACTCATCTTTTTGACAGGCTTTTGGTCATTTAACCCAATATCTACTTACGTGTCTCAGCACCACACTTTGTTTTACAATGCTCCTATGAAGCATTCTTAGGACATCCCATACTGTATAAATATAGGCTGTTGTTGAAATAAAGGGGGACCTTTTACTATTAGTAAATTAGTCATTATTAATATTATTACTGGAGGACGTTGGAAAACCAGCCTGAAAGCTTCAAACGGAAGCCGGGACAAGAATAGGCCCTGTTAAGCATGTTAAAAGGGAGTAAAGCAATAAGCTCCAAATTAAAAACATGCTACTGTTAGCTCTGAGGAGTTGGGTTGAGGATTCAGTGAAGCCCTGGGGGCCAATGATTGCTGAGCGCAGCCACCAATTGGGGTTCAAGAAATCCTGTGACTGTGCGTATTTAGAAGCAAGGAGAAGAGGCTCCAGGCAGCAGAGGTGTTGTGGTGAGCAGTTTTCAAGCAGTCAGGGCTCAGGAGAAGTCCTGAGGAGAAAATCCTGGAAATGAGCAGTCATTAAGGCAGTAGGAAATTCAGAGCGGAGATCTTCAAAACCGTGGAATCGGAATCCCTTACGAGAGAGACGAGTTTTAATTTGTTTTAAGCATGTGCAGTAATCACCAAGCTAGGCAATAGCATCCACAATGGCCAAATAGAGCTCTCAGCCCTCTGCTGAATTTTGTCAGCGACAGGCTGTATTCAACGTTGAGTCATTGATTGGGGTATCACAGCTGCAGTCTGGGTTTCCTGCAGGCCCCCACTTGTGCCAATTTGATGCACAAAGGGCTTGGCCAGTGAGGAAATGGTAAGGAGTGCCCAATGTTGGCATGGTAGATTGAACAAAGAACAAAGGAACAAAGAAAATTACAGCACAGGAACAGGCCCTTCGGCCCTCCAAGCCTGCACTGACCATGCTGCCTGACTTAACTAAAACCCCCTACACTTCCCAGGACCATATCCCTCTATTCCCATCTCATTCTGGATGAAGTTGGAGCTGGATGAACGTCGGATCGTTCGGGAGGCAGAGGTGGTCATAGATAGAAGCTTCACGGATGTAGTTATTCCGAAGAATGAAGATAGATGGGTGACGGTAAGAGGGGCTGGGCAGAAGCAGTCAGTCATGATGTGGAGATGCCGGCGTTGGACTGGGGTAAACACAGTAAGAAGTTTAACAACACCAGGTTAAAGTCCAACAGGTTTATTTGGTAGCAAAAGCCACACAAGCTTTCGAGGCTCTGAGCCCCTTCTTCAGGTGAGTGGGAATTCTGTTCACAAACAGAACTTATAAGACACAGACTCAATTTACATGAATAATGGTTGGAATGCGAATACTTACAACTAATCCAGTCTTTAAGAAACAAAACAATGGGAGTGGAGAGAGCATCAAGACAGGCTAAAAAGATGTGTATTGTCTCCAGACAAGACAGCCAGTGAAACTCTGCAGGTCCACGCAACTGTGGGAGTTACAAATAGTGTGACATAAATTCTGATTCTAGGATCGCATGATAAAGACTCAGGAGGAAAAAAGCAGAAATATTTATGTGAAATAGTGTGACATAAACCCAATATCCCGGTTGAGGCCGTCCTTGTGTGTGCGGAACCTGGCTATCAGTTTCTGCTCCGCGACTCTGCGCTGTCGTGTGTCGCGAAGGCCGCCTTGGAGAACGCTTACCCGAATATCAGAGGCCGAATGCCCGTGCAGCAGTCAGTACAGGGATCCCCTGTGGTCATTCCCCTCGGCAACAAGTATACCGCTTTGGATACTGTTGAGGGGGACGACCTATCAGTGGTAAGCCGCGGTGACCGGATCTCCAGCACTCCGTCCCTGTGGCTCAGAAGGGAAGGGGGAAGAGCAGGAGAGCAATAGTTATAGGGGACTCGATAGTTAGAGGGACAGATAGGAGATTCTGTGGCAACGAAAGAGACTCACGGATGGCATGTTGCCTCCCGGGTGCCAAGGTCCGTGACGTCTCGGACTGTGTTTTCAGGATCCTCAAGGGGGAAGGGGAACATTCACAAGTCGTGGTACACATCGGTACCAATGACATAGGTAAGAGAAGGGATGGGGATTTAAAACAGGAATTTAAGGAGCTAGGGTGGAAGCTGAGAGCCAAAACAAACCATGCTGTCATCTCTGGTTTGTTGCCGGAGCCACGTGCTGGCGAGTTGAGGAACAGGAAGAGAGTGCAGATAAGCACGTGGCTGCAGGGATGGTGTAGGAGGGAGGGTTTCAGTTTCATGGATAATTGGAGCACATTCTGGGTAAGGTGGGACCTGTACAAACAGGACGGTTGCACCTGAACCAGAGGGACACCAATATCCTGGGAGGGAAATTTGCTACGGCTCTTCAGGGGGGTTTAAACTAATTTGTCAGGGGGATGGGAAAACAAGCTGTAGTCCAGAAGCCAGTGTTGAGTGTAGTGAGATACTGAGGAGGGTATCAAGGTCGCAGGAGTGTACCGGCAGACAGGAAGGTGGGTTGAAGTGTGTCTATTTCAATGCAAGGAGCATCCGGAATAAGGTAGGTGAACTTGGAGCATGGATTGGTACTTGGGACTACGATGTTGTGGCCATTATGGAGACATGGTTAGAACAGGGACAGGAATGGTTGTTGGAAGTACCGGGGTTAAGATGTTTCAGAAAGAGTAGGGAAGGTGGTAAAAGTGGTGGTGGAGTAGCATTGTAAATCAAGGATAGTTTAACGGCTGCTGAAAGGCAGTTCGAGGAGGATCTGCCTACTGAGGTAATATGGGCTGAAGTTAGAAATAGGACAGGAGCGGTCACATTGTTGGGGGTTTTCTATAGGCCCCCAAATAGTAATAGAGATGTGGAGGAAGAAATTGCAAAGCGGATTATGGATAGGTGTGGAGGTCACAGGGTAGTTGTCATGGGTGACTTTAACTTTCCAAATATTGATTGGAACTGTTATAGGTCGAATAGTTTGGATGGGGCAGTTTTTGTGCAGTGTGTGCTGGAGGGTTTCCTGACACAATATATGGATAGGCCGACAAGAGGTGGGGCCACATTGGACTTGGTACTGGGTAATGAACCGGGCCAAGTGTTAGATTTGGTTGTGGGAGATAGTGACCACAATTCGGTGTCTTTCATTATTGCAATGGAGAGGGATAGGGCCATACGGCAGGACAAGGTTTATAATTGGGGGAGGGGTAATTATGATGCGATTAGGCAAGAATTAGGGAGCATAAGATGTGAACAGAAACTGTCAGGGAAAGGCACCAAATGAAAAGTGGAGCTTGTTCAAGGAACAAATACTGCATGTCCTTGATAGGCATGTCCCCGTCAGGCAGGGAGGAAATGGCCGAGTGAGGGAACCATGGTTCACAAAAGACGTTGACTCTCTTGTCAAGAGGCAAAAGGAAGCATATGTAAGGATGAAAAAACAAGGTTCAGTTGAGTTGCTTGAGGGTTACAAGGTAGCAAGGAATGAGCTAAAAAAAAGGGCTTAGGAGAGCTAGGAGGGGGCATAAGAAGTCCTTGGCAGGTCAGATCAAGGAAAACCCCAAGGCTTTTTACTCTTATGTGAGAAATAAAAGAATGACCAGGGTGAGGTTAGGGCTGGTCAAGGGTAGTAGTGGGAACTTGTGCATGGAGTCAGAAGAGATAGGAGAGGCAATGAATGAATACTTTTCTTCAGTATTCACCAAGGAGAGGGACCATGTTTTTGAGGATGAGAGTGGGATACAGGCTGATAGGCTGGAGGAGGTAGATGTTCTGAGGGAAGGTACATTAGCAATTTTGAAAAACCCGAGGGTCGATATGTCCCCTGGGCCAGATGGGATATATGCTAGGATTCTTTAGGAGGCAAGGGATGAGATTGCAGAGCCTTTGATTTTGATCTTTGGGTCCTCACCGTCCACGGGGATAGTGCCAGAGGACTGTAGAGTGGCGAATGTTGTTCCTCTGTTCAAGAAAGGAAATAGAATTGACCCTGGTAATTATAGGCCGGTTAGTCTTACTTCAGTGGTCGGTAAGTTAATGGAAAAGGTCCTGAGGGATAGGATTTATGACCAAACCATTTGGAAAGATGCAGCTTAATCCGTGATAGTCAGCACGGATTTGTGAAAGGCAAGTCTTGCCTCACAAATTTGATTAAATTCTTTGAGGAGGTAACAAAGTGTGTAGATGAAGGTAGAGATGTCGTATACATGGATTTTAGTAAGGTGTTTGATAAGGTTCCCCATGGTAGGCTCATGAAGAAAGTAAGGAGGTGTAGGATAGAGGGAAATTTGGCCAATTGGATAAATAACTGGCTATGTGCCGGATCATCGACACGGATGCCATCATCTCACGTGAGAACACCATCTACCAGGTACACGGTACATACTCTTGCAACTCGGCCAACGTTGTCTACCTGATACGCTGCAGGAAAGGATGTCCCGAGGCATGGTACATTGGGGAAACCATGCAGACGCTACGACAATGGATGAATGAACACCGCTCGACAATCACCAGGCAAGACTGTTCTCTTCCTGTGGGGGAGCACTTCAGCAGTCACGGGCATTCAGCCTTGGATCTTCAGGTAAGCGTTCTCCAAGGCGGCCTTCACAACACACGACAGCGCAGAGTCGCTGAGCAGAAACTGATAGCCAAGTTCCGCACACATGAGGACGGCCTAAACCGGGATGTTGGATTTATGTCACATTATCAGTAACCCCCACAGCTTGTCTCCTGGACTTGCAGAATTTCACTAGCTGTTCTGTCTGGAGACAATACACATCTCTTTAACCTGTGTTGAATGTTCCCTCCACCCACATTGTCTGTGCATTTAAGACCTGGCTGGCTGTAGGATTCGCATTCTAATCAGTATTCTGCAACTTGATTCTGTCTGTTTGCACTGTTTGAGAGCAGATTTCCACTCCATCTGACGAAGGAGCAGTGCTCCGAAAGCTTATGGTATTTGCTACCAAATAAACCTGTTGGACTTTAACCTGGTGTTGTGAGACTTCTTACTATCTCATAGAAGAGAGAATGGTGGTGGATGGAAAAGTTCCAGACTGGAGACCAGTTACCAGCGGTGTACCACAGGGATCAGTGCTGGGTCCTCTGCTTTTTGTGATTTTTATCAATGACTTGGAGGAGGGGGCTGAAGGGTGGGTCAGTAAATTTGTTGATGACACCAAGATTGGTGGAGTAGTGGATGAGGTGGAGGGCTATTGTAGGCTGCAAAGAGACATCGATGGGATGCAGGGCTGGGCCGAAAAATGGCAGATGGAGTTTAACACTGATAAGTACAAGGTGATTAATTTTGACAAGACAAATTTGAATGCGGATTACAGGGTCAACGGCAGGGTTCTGAGGAATGTGGAGGAACAGAGATATCTTGGGGTTCTTATCCACAGATCTCTGAAGGTTGCCACTCAAGTGGATAGAGCCATGAAGAAGGCCTATAGTGTATTAGCGGTTATTAACAGGGGGTTTGAGTTTAAGAGCCGTGGGATTATGCTGCAATTGTACAGGACCTTGGTGAGACCACATTTGGAATATCGTGTGCAGTTCTGGTCACCTCACTATAAGAAGGACGTGGAAGCATTGGAGAGAGTGCAGAGGAGATTTACTGGGATGCTGCCTGGTTTGGAGAGTTGGTCTTATGAGGAAAGGTTGAGGGAGCTGGGGCTTTTCTCTTTGGAGCAGAGAAGGATGAGGGGCGACTTAATAAAGGTTTATATGATAAGGGGATAGATAGAGTGGACGTTCAGAGACTATTTCCTCGGGTGAATGTAGCTGTTACTAGGGGGCATAACTATAAAGTTCATGGTGGGAGATATAGGAGGGATGTCCGAGGTAGGTTCTTTACTCAGAGAGTGGTTGGGGTGTGGAATGGACTGCCTGCTGTGATAGTGGAGTCGGACACTTTAGAAACTTTCAAGCGGTTATTGGATAGGCACATGGAGCACACCAGAATGATAGGGAGTGGGATAGCTTGATCTTGGTTTCGGACAAAGCTCGGCACAACATCGAGGGCCGAAGGGCCTGTACTGTGCTGTACTGTTCTATGTTCTATTCATGTACTTGTCAAGACGCCCCCTAAAAGTCACTACCGTATCCGCTTCCACTACCTCCCCTGGCAACGAGTTCCAGGCACCCACCACTCTCTGTGTAAAAAATCTGCCTCGTACATCTCTTTTCAAACCTTAAAACTATGCTCCCTAGTAATTGACTCTTCCACCTTGGGAAAAAGCTTCTGACTATCCACTCTGTCCATTGCCTCTCATAATCTTGTAGACTTCTATCAGGTCTCCCCTCAACCTCCGTCACTCCAGTGAGAACAAACCAAGTTTCTTCAATCTCTCCTCATAGCTAATGCCCTCCATACCAGGCAACATCCTGGTAAATCTTTTCTGTACCCTCTCCAAAGCCTCCACATCCTTCTGGTAGTGTGGCGACCAGAATTCAACACTATATTCCAAGTGCGGCCTCACTAAGGTTCTATAAAGCTGCAACATGACTTGCCAATTTTTAAACTCAATACCCCGGCCGATGAAGGCAAGCATGCCACATGCCTTCTTGACTACCTTCTCCACCTGCATTGCCACTTTCAGTGACCTGTGTACCTGTACACCCAGATCCCTTTGCCTAACAATACTCTGAAGGGTTTTGCCATTTACTGTATATTTCCTATCTGTATTAGACCTTGCAAAATGCATTACCTCACATTTGTCCAGATTAAACTCCATCTGCCATCTCTCCGCCCAAGTCTCCAACTGATCTCTATCCTGCTGTATCCTCTGATGGTCCTTATCGCTATCCGCCAATCCACCAACCTTGGTGTCGTCCGCAAACTTACTAATCAATCCAGTTACATTTTCCTCCAAATCATTTTATATATATATTACAAGCAGCAAAGGTCCCAGCACTGATCCCTGAGAAACACCACTTGTCACAGCCCTCCATTCAGAAATGCACCCTTCCGCTGCTACCCTCTGTCATCTTTGACCGAGCCAGTTTTGTATCCACCTTGCCAGCTCACCTCTGATCCCATGCACCTCTGATCACCTTCTGCACCAGTCTGCCATTTTAGGGATCTTGTCAAAGGCCTTACTGAAGTCCATGTAGACAACATCCACTGCCTTACCCTCATTAATGATTGCATCTGGAAACTGGCAGTTGTCGGCGTTGATTACTGAGGCAGTTGCAGCAATGCCATCGTCGTGGGAGATGCTGGTGTAGAGTGCCGAGACATCCATTGTGACGAGAGTGCTCCGGGTTCAACTGCTCCATGTGTGTTGAGTTTCTGTAGGAAGTCCGTAGTGTCGCGACAAAAGCTGGGGGTCCTTTGTACAGTTCCAGATGCAATTTTACAACTCATCCGCTTCATCCTGGACCACAATGTCTTCACCTTCAACAACCAGTTCTTCATCCAGACACACGGAACAGCCATGGGGACCAAATTCGCACCTCAATATGCCAACATCTTCATGCACAGATTCGAACAAGACCTCTTCACCGCACAGGACCTTCAACCGATGCTATACACTAGACACATTGATGCCATTTTCTTGTCACAGTCAGCGAGGTAGCTGTCACAGTCAGCGAGGTAGCTGTCACAGTCAGCGAGGTAGCTGTCACAGTCAGCGAGGTAGCTGTCACAGTCAGCGAGGTAGCTGTCACAGTCAGCGAGGTAGCTGTCACAGTCAGCGAGGTAGCTGTCACAGTCAGCGAGGTAGCTGTCACAGTCAGCGAGGTAGCTGTCACAGTCAGCGAGGTAGCTGTCACAGTCAGCGAGGTAGCTGTCACAGTCAGCGAGGTAGCTGTCACAGTCAGCGAGGTAGCTGTCACAGTCAGCGAGGTAGCTGTCACAGTCAGCGAGGTAGCTGTCACAGTCAGCGAGGTAGCTGTCACAGTCAGCGAGGTAGCTGTCACAGTCAGCGAGGTAGCTGTCACAGTCAGCGAGGTAGCTGTCACAGTCAGCGAGGTAGCTGTCACAGTCAGCGAGGTAGCTGTCACAGTCAGCGAGGTAGCTGTCACAGTCAGCGAGGTAGCTGTCACAGTCAGCGAGGTAGCTGTCACAGTCAGCGAGGTAGCTGTCACAGTCAGCGAGGTAGCTGTCACAGTCAGCGAGGTAGCTGTCACAGTCAGCGAGGTAGCTGTCACAGTCAGCGAGGTAGCTGTCACAGTCAGCGAGGTAGCTGTCACAGTCAGCGAGGTAGCTGTCACAGTCAGCGAGGTAGCTGTCACAGTCAGCGAGGTAGCTGTCACAGTCAGCGAGGTAGCTGTCACAGTCAGCGAGGTAGCTGTCACAGTCAGCGAGGTAGCTGTCACAGTCAGCGAGGTAGCTGTCACAGTCAGCGAGGTAGCTGTCACAGTCAGCGAGGTAGCTGTCACAGTCAGCGAGGTAGCTGTCACAGTCAGCGAGGTAGCTGTCACAGTCAGCGAGGTAGCTGTCACAGTCAGCGAGGTAGCTGTCACAGTCAGCGAGGTAGCTGTCACAGTCAGCGAGGTAGCTGTCACAGTCAGCGAGGTAGCTGTCACAGTCAGCGAGGTAGCTGTCACAGTCAGCGAGGTAGCTGTCACAGTCAGCGAGGTAGCTGTCACAGTCAGCGAGGTAGCTGTCACAGTCAGCGAGGTAGCTGTCACAGTCAGCGAGGTAGCTGTCACAGTCAGCGAGGTAGCTGTCACAGTCAGCGAGGTAGCTGTCACAGTCAGCGAGGTAGCTGTCACAGTCAGCGAGGTAGCTGTCACAGTCAGCGAGGTAGCTGTCACAGTCAGCGAGGTAGCTGTCACAGTCAGCGAGGTAGCTGTCACAGTCAGCGAGGTAGCTGTCACAGTCAGCGAGGTAGCTGTCACAGTCAGCGAGGTAGCTGTCACAGTCAGCGAGGTAGCTGTCACAGTCAGCGAGGTAGCTGTCACAGTCAGCGAGGTAGCTGTCACAGTCAGCGAGGTAGCTGTCACTAACTGTTCTGGCTGGAGACAATACACATCTCTTTAACATGTAGTTAACCCTCTCTCCACTGACATTGCCTGTACCTTTAAGACTTGATTACCTGTAAAGACTCACATTCCAACCATTATCTTGTAAATTGAGTTTGTGTCTATATATGCCCTGTTTGTGAACAGAACTCCCACTCACCTGATGAAGGGGCAGTGCTCCGAAAGCTTGTGGCTACCAAATAAACCTGTTGGACCTTAACCTGGTGCTGTGAGACCTCTTACTGTGCTTACCCCAGTCCAACGCCGGCATCTCCACATCATGGTTATTTCTTGGCACAGTGGTCTAAGCCATACAGACTGGTGTGATGATGCGAAAAGCAGGTGGATTATTAAACGGTCCTTGTGTAACAGCAGGCTTGGGTTCATGTAAACCTTATCCAAGAGTTTTCCTATTGCACTCTCCTTCCCTGTGAGGGGGTGGGATGTTGCTCAGAACTGAGGGGCAGAGTTCAGTCAATCAGAAGGTACCCAAAATGATACACATTGCTATGTTGAGCTGGGTATCTACAAGACTGACAAAGGATAAGTTGCATCATACTGGTGTACAGTACTCTGCAGTCAAGTGGACAATGGCAAAAGCTGAGCATCTGCACCCCATAAAGAGGCAACAAGTTTGCTGAGGAGATTGTTTCATGTTTTGATCTTAGCTGCTGTCTTGCTCAGATGTTTTCTTTTGTTTTTATTCCAATTCAGTCAAATCAAGTCCAATTCAGAGTCTCAACAAGTTGAGACATTCCCGATCCAAGCTGACAAGACAGGGCTCTCACCTCCTGTCTTGGGCTTGATATACATGATCCAAGCTGATTGGAGTAGGCACAGCTCCTCCTCCAAGGCTTGATCTCATTTGCATCTTAGCCAAAAGGCCGAGATGCCGCTTTTAAAAATTGCTTCAAATGAAGCTAAAATGTAACCTAATGACTTCAGCCAAGCACAGCATGTCGATACTAGACTTGATCTTAGCCAAAAGGCCGAGAAGCGATGCTCAGATGTTTTTTGTATGTTGGTATTCAGTTAAGGATAACACCATGTTGTTAGTGATTCAGTCTGTTGCCATTCAGGGAGATGTGGAGTTCCCTCTTGGTCCTGCATTTGAAGGTGGAATATACTTGAGACTGTTTTGCTGCTGCCAGGTTGAAGTTGCCATGTCTTAGAGTCGTTGGCCAGCTTTACATCCTTGCTTAGCATTATCTCTAGTTTAGAAAATGTCCAAACCCAGGAGGCACAACAGATTTCATCAGCATACTTGAAGTTCCGAGAGAGGGTTGGAGGTAGATCGTTGATATGGAGATTGAAAAAAGAGTTGGGCTCGAACAGATCCTTGGGAAGTTGTTGGACTGTTTCTCCAGGCACTTGTCTCATCACCCATGTGCACTCTGAACCACCTATGTCAGTAATAGTTCAATAGGGTCAGTAACCCACAGAAGGAGGACTTTTGAGATTTTGACAGGAGACCAGTGCGCCAGACAGTGTCGTAAACTACAACGAGGTCGAGAAAAACAATGCCTATTTTGTCATTTTCAACTAAGGTGATTAGAGCAAGCACCTGTTCACATGTACTCTGCCCTCAAGGAAAGCCGGCTTGTTCAGCTTTCAAGATTTTCTGGCTCTATTCATGTAAGATACTCTAAGGCCTTGCAGCACAGAGTGCAAAGATATTGGTCAGTAGCTTGAAAGTAAGTTTGGATCTTTGCCTGGTTTTGGGATGCCGATGACTTTGGAAATCTGGCAGTTTTCCTCTGCAGATAACCCTTGTGAGGAATTGAACCAATCAGCAGCAGACACATGGGTCACAGTATTTAAGGAACTCAGGAAGAATGTTGTCTTTGCTGGCAGCAGTGCCAGGCTTGATTTTTTTTAGCACGTTATCCAACTTGACTCCAGTGAAGGGTTCAGGGCATGATCTGAAATTGCAATGCTTTTGAAAGACAGTTTCTTCAGTGTTGAAGGAGAAAAGCACATTCCTCTTTGAGGCAGGGGGTGTATATGGGCAATATCCCTGTGGAATGGATTTGGTAATAAAATTGATTGTGCTTGTTCAAATTCTATGGAATCTTGTGGGCTTTATTCCAAAAGCAGTGACTTTAATCTCAACCTGTAACTAAACAAAACATTACTGTTCCCTAAGCAGACCCCCCCCCCTCATATCACGGGGTCCGGCCAAGGATCATAATGGTATACACACCATTTTAAAATAGTTAACTTAAAATACTAATCACCATTCCGATTCACACCAGTACATGATTGAAATTACTTGCTGAATCACTGGAATATTCAGATTAGCACTAAATAAAGCACTTCTTTGAAAACATGCTCAGTAGAGTTTATATGCTGCAGATTATAATAGGCAACTTCTTTTTTATTCCCAACCATCACTGTGCACAGTTCTTCAAGTGTCACAAACTGGATTGATACAGCATTCTTAAAAAGTAAAATAAAACTTAAAAGGAATTTTAGAGGGGGAAAAAAATAAAAGAGGCTGAGTCATGGAGGTAAATCCAAGCCAAAGCCAAAAATAACACACCCTAATTAAGATTGACAATTTGAGGACATTACAGTGTGTTCTAAGATCAATGATCAAATTCCCAGCTCAAGTCAAACTGCTGACTGAACCACAATTATTTATTTATTTTTGTTGTATACCAGCAACTATCTATAGTTGAGGATCCGAAATAGCAGACTTGGAGCAATGTGTATTTTCACATCGTGAACATGCTGGCTAGATAAATTGGTCAATAAACATTCTCATTTTCCTAGTTAATTAGTTGATATAACCCCTCAGATATGGTGCAGATTTATAGATGTAACCTAAATGGTTTTCAACATGAAGTGATTCAAGATGAAGATAATTATCCTCTGGATTACGCTTCTAGTTTCTAAAGGTTCAAATTTTAGACATTGCTGTCAGAACAGACATGCTATCAAACTTTTTATCTTGCATTCATCGAGACAGATACAAGAGTGTCAAATTTGAAAGGGAACAACAATTTAGCTTATCTAGCAGATATATATTTTGGGGTACCCAATGACTTGTCTGATTCTCACGTGCAGCATGAATATTTGATGGTGTTGCAAGGCCTCAAGGCCAACCCAGACATACATATTTTGTAAGCCAAACAACATGATTGGAATTGTCATCCTTAACGAGCACAACTATATTAACAAAATGCACGCTGCTCTTAATGACATATCCAAATTTGTATTCATCGGACCGGCTGGCAAACAGGTCTGCATAATCTGACCTGAATGAAAGTCACAAAAAAACATTTGCTAGACCCATGTAAGAGTAATAAGCTGCTTTGTAGTGTATATGATAGTGAATTTCCATATATGTACGGGCTGCTCAAGACATGCTACAAAGGTGATGTCCCATTACGGCCTAACTTATCTATGGCTGGTTCTACACAACATGAATTGGCCAAATGGTTGAGCAAGTCCCTACTACCAGTTCTGAGTGAGTATTTCATATACATGGTGAAGGATTCCTTCACTTTCAGAGACAATGCACAACCTGCATATCAACAGCAATGCCACATCTATGTGCTCATTTAACGTTGCGAGCCTATTCACAAATATGCCACTCAAGGGAGACATAGATATTTGTGTCACGTCACCAGATCATGGCAATCTCGATGCACTGCCATATTCTGAATCTATATACATTGATCTTAGCAAAGCGCAGTTGAATTCAGCTTTAATTACCCTACGTATACCCCGCTAGATGGTCTCGTCATGGGCTCTCCACTAAGGCAAACATTTGTCAACATTTTCCTTGGTTTCCATATAAAAACTTTTGATGGAATAACTCCCAACCTTTTTCCCCTTGCATATTTCCAACATGTAGATGATACCTTTGCTACATTTGAATCTACAGCTTAATTTAGGAATTTCCTTATATACCTGTGTGTGCTCCACCTGAGCTCAAGTTCACTCTGCAAGGAGCAGTCTAATGAGTTCCCTTTCCTCGATGTGATAGTTGGGAAAATCTGCTAATTAGGTTGCCTACTGTCTACCACAATGCTTTCTTTACTGGTCGAAATAGGTGTTGGGATCCCAACAGCTCCATGTGCTATCAGATTGGTCATCTTGTAAATAGCTCCATAGCAGCAGTGTGTATTATCTACAAGATGTACTGTAGAAATTCATCAAACCCACGACCACTTCCATCTAGAAGGTCAAGAGAAACAGATACATGGGAAAACTACCACCTACAAGTTCCCCTCTAAGCCACTCACTATCCTGAATTGAAAATATATCACCATTCCTTCACAGTCGCTGAGTCAAAATCCTGAAATTCCCTCCCTCATGGAACTGTGGGTGAACCCACAGCACGTGGACTGCAGCGTTTCAAGAAGGCAGCTTACCACCATCTTCTCAAAAGCAACTAGGGATGAACAATAAATGCTGGCCAGCCAGCAATGCCCATGTCCCACAAATGAATTTTAAAAATCTCATACCACATTTCACTTTTGTCCCTTTTAACAGCTTTTTCCAAATTTTAGGACATTGCTGTTTTCACCTTAACTTACGCAGCAATCTACATAAGTTTTCACTGAAAAACTTGCAGTCAGAGAATTACTATAATTCATTCAACAGCCACAAACCATGCAAAACAGGATACCAAAATTAATTACCAATGCTCATACACAAAAAAAGGTTAAGCTCATACCCTGTTTCACATTTGGAATTGATAGCAATTACACAATATCAATACAATATCTCTTATAGTGCTTATTTTGCTTTATAATTAACACGATTAATTGTGAAGAACCACTTTGTCAAATCCAAAAAAGTTTAAGACTTCAAAATGTTTTTGAATAATCTTGTGCAAGATGTTTAGTACAATTCATTTACCATTAGACTGTGCCTAAATCCAACTGCCCTACAGTCCAAAAAAAGTAAAGAATTTCAGACACTGGAAACTACAAAGGCTCTGGGGCCCTGACAACATTTTGGCAATAATACCTTAGACTTGTGCTCCAGAATTAGCTGCACCCCTAGCAAGCTGTTTTAGCGCAGCTACCGAACTGGCATCGACCCCACAATGTAGAAATTGCCCAGATATGATCTGTCCACAATAAGCAGGACAAATTTAAGCAATTATCGCCCCATTAGCCTCCTCTAGATCAAAATTATGGAAGATGTTGCCAGGAATATTCTGCTCATTGATGCTCAGTTTGTATTCCATCAGGATCACTTGGCTCCTGATCTTATTGTAGTCTGGGTTAAAACATGGACAAAAGAGTTGACCGCAAGAGGTGAGTGAGTGTGATTGCCCTTGACACCAAGGCAGCACTTGACCAAATGAGGCATCAAA
This sequence comes from Mustelus asterias, assembly GCF_964213995.1. Classification (NCBI taxonomy): domain Eukaryota; kingdom Metazoa; phylum Chordata; class Chondrichthyes; order Carcharhiniformes; family Triakidae; genus Mustelus; species Mustelus asterias. Next base: position 14,588,868 of record NC_135822.1, on the reverse strand, counting down.
GAGCCCTGGTAAAACTGAAGTCAATGGGAATTGGTGGAAACTCTCCATAAATTGGAGTGATAGCCAGCACAAATAAGTATAGTTGGGATTATTGAAGGTCACTCATCTCAGCCCCAGGATGTTGCTATAGGAATTCCTAAAAATAGCATCCTATGCTCAAATATTTTCCGTTGCTTCATCAATAATCTTCCCTCCATCGTAAGGTCAGTCGTTGGAATGTTTCCTGATGATTGCAGTGTTCAGTGCCATTTGTGACTCCTCAGATACTGAAACAGTTCATGTCAACATGCAGCAAGACCTGGACAACATTCAGGCTCGAGTTGATAAGTGGCAAGTAACATTCACGCCACACAAGTGCCAGGCAATAATCATCTCCAACAACAGAGTATCTATTATTTTCTTTTCTTTGACTTAAATGTACCTATCATACAATGATTAGTGAACTTACAATTTCCCTTCCAAATTATTTGCATGTTAGTCTTTATTACAAAAGGGCTACGATGGATTATTCTCTGCTGGTCTGGATGACTGCAGCTCCAATAATACTCAAAAAGCTTGACACACTTAAGACATTTGACAAGGAAAACTGGTTAGAAAATTAAGATCTCTTGGGATACAGGGGAAGGTGGCAGATTGGATCCAAAATTGGCTTGGTGACTGGAAACAAAGGATTGTTGGATGTTTTTGCAAATGGAAAACAGTTTCCAGTGGTCAAATACAATATGTTGTTTGTGCTGAAGTTTTTAGAATAGGGCAGCACGGTAGTTAGCACTGCTGCCTCACAGGGACCTGGATTCGATTCCATCCTTGGGTGACTGTGTGGAGTTTGCATGTTCTCCCTGTGTCAGTGTGGATTTCCTCTAGATGCTCCGATTTCTTCCCACAGTCCAAAGACATGCAGGTTAGGTGGATTGGCCATGCTAAATTGCCCCTTAATGTCCCAAGATGTGCAGGTTAAGGGGATCAGCGGGGTAAATACTTGGGGTTATGGGGATAGGGCAAGTGTGGGCTTGGTTAAGATATTGTCAGAAAGTGTCTTTGATGGGTATTGATGGACCAAATGGCCTCCTTCTGCACTGTAGTGTAGTGATAGATTAAAATGAAGCAAATTAAAATATCATTGGAAGACCAAATATCATGCCCTTAAAGATAAAACCACAAAGATTTTTCTCCCCCAAACAAAAGCCTTTCATCTGAAAGAGCAGGTGAAGGTGATCAATGAAGTTCAATTGCTGTCTCCTGATAAAGTTTTGGCAATAATATGCAAATACAGGAAGGAAAGCCACTTGTTTTTGATCAATTCTGAATCAACATTTCACCATCATTTCCTTGATCGCTTGCAGGTTTTATTGGGCTATTTGACTGACTTCTGACAACTTCAATAAACTGAACCTTTGTCAGGTAAAGACAGTAAGATTTCCATCGTGCACAAAAAAATAAGAGCTTTACCAAAAGAATTATGTAACTGGATACTACAAGACAATGCAACTGCATTCCCGACATTGTTTTCAGTTATCATGGACTGCAAAATAGTGTAAGATAATGTAATTCTTAAGTTTTACAGAAAATTCTGCAAATATTTTCTTTAAAGAGGGAATGAATTGTCCAGTTTCATCTGACTTAAAATCGGAAAATCAATTTGAGGAACTTGTAGCAGCAGCCAAGCTTGCCATCAGTCTTCAATTGACAGAGCTGGTGAGTCTGTTTATAGACAATCTTGAAGTTATGTTTCTTGATTAGTGGCTGTCAATTCAAAGAGTTTCCAAAGCTTGCTAAATGTGCTACTGAAATACTTGCCCACTTTGCTTCAATGCATCGGTGGACATTGTTTGTTTTACATTAAAGACAAAACATAGAAGCTGCATAAATGTGGAATCAGATTTGCAGTTGAATTTCTACAAAATCAAATTGAGATTTCATGAACTGTAAGCTGTGCTCACACTACTCAAATGAGGGGAGGTAAGGGCAAGTCATCAAGTATTTAAACCATAGAATCACTGCACTGCAGAAGGAAGCCAATTGGCCCATTGAGTCTGCATCGACTCTGACAGAGCATCTTACCCTGGCCCTTTGCTCATATCTTGAGCATTTTACTATGGTGACCAAGAAAATAAAACCTTGTTCTCTGCAACAAAAAAAATCAGGTGGTGAAATTAATGTTACCACTAGGATAAAAGTGATACATACCCAACAGGTAGTCTGTTTTACACCATGTCTGATTTTCTTTTCAATAAGAAGCTGTGTAAAATAAGCTACTGATTTTTTTTATTGCTCATTTTGTGTTACTGACAGATATGCATTTTTTTACCTACTGTTTCTTAAAGAGGAGAATGAAGGGCATGAAATTCCAAAGAGGGTGGGCTCAGCAAAAATAAAGTCCGAGTACTCCTGCTCTACATTATAATCAAAGCTCTGTCCCATAGTTAGCCAAAATGCCCAAGGGAACATGTAAGCGGTTTCTACACTATTTTCATTTAAGATATTTGGCGAAGCAGGTTGGACAGCAAATAGAATAGGATACTACTTGAACAGAATAAAAATTCCGAGAGATTTAACTCTCAATGAAGAGATTAAAAAACACTAAAATTTTTAAAAAGCTTATGTCCATCATGCTGTGGAACAGGCAACAATCCCCAATGAAGAAAACTCTCAAACTAACTGTGCAATCAGATACATAAAAGAGTGTCCAGATTTTTTTAAAAATTGAATGAATGAGCCATCTCCAACTTCTTGAGAAGCCCAATCATAATACTGTCCTAAGAAGCACAGAATATAAATTCCAACTTACCAAAATTCCACTGCCCGAACAATCTCCCACTCAGTCTCTTTTCCACCCTCACCAATGTACACCTGCCTCACATCCAATGCATTACATTTGATTTATCCTACTTCTATAAGCTCCTCATTGCTCACACAGAACAAGCCCTCTGCAATTCCTCTTCTCACTCAATCAACAGTCTTCAATCATCCTGACCATAGATAACTCACGGTCCATCTGCCAAAGACTCCTCAGAAACTCTCACTACATTTTTGGTTACTTTCTCTTACTATTCAGTTCTTGTCTTGTCTCTAAAACATAATTTCAAATTCCTTAAACTTAAAGACTCAAATCACTCCCTCACCTCCACCTTTGATGTCCAAATCCCCAGTAAAACCATTACTCTCATCTTGACAATTTCTGTGAAAACCACTCAACGCCACACTCTTAAATCCAAAGCACGCAGATTTGAAAGGACATGGTGGACAACTGGTTTAATGACCCCGCAAAACTGGCTGGACTACATAAAACACCACTGGGTCCTACCTGCTATTCCAGGATCATTCAGCATTGCAAAGATAAACCCCAGCTCATTTTCTCTAGTACAGATAGTCTTCTTAAACCCATTTAATACAGTTGAGAACAGCATCCTCCTCCAATGTCTATCTATTGTCATCGAGTTGGGTGGGACCCACCTAATTCTATTCTTTTCTATCCAAAAATAGCTAGAGTATCACTTTCAATGGCTTCTCCTCCTGCTCCTGCACCATTACCTTCAATGTCTCCTGAGGCTCTATCCTTGGCCCTCTTCTGCTTCTCGTCTACATGCTGCCCTAATGACATCATCCAAAGGCATGGAATTAATTTTCACTTTAATGCTGATGACATCCAGTTCTCAGCACTGCAGCACAGTTCTCAATTTCTCCACTGCTGTTAAATTATCAGACTGCTTATCCAACATTGAGTACTGAATGAGCAGAAAGTTCCTCCAAATAAATTTTAAGACTGAAGCGACAGTTTTCAGTCCCCATTCCAAACTCCAATTCCTAGTTATGTACTCACGTCTGAGGTCAAGTTGGTCTGTTCACAATCTTTGTAACATGCTTGATCCCGAGATCAGTTTCTACTCTCATGTTCATGTCATCACTTAGACCATTTACTTCCACCTCCATAACAGTGCTCAGCTTCCCTTGTCTCAGCTCATCTGCTGCTGAAACTCTCATTTATGCCTTTATTACCGCTACACCCAATTATTCCAGGGCACTCCTGGTTGGTCTCAGGGAGGATTTACAATGAAGCACTGCTGTAGCAACAGGATTGTCCCAATATGATGAGTAAATGTTGAAGTGCCATCTTTCGGCCAAGATGTTAAACTGTCTGCTGAATGCAGTATCTGGAAGGTTCATGAAGAAAGGAAATAATAACATTCCAAAGACAATTGCATAAATCTCAAAGGGAACAGTTTTACATGGCTTTAGGAAAGGAGCAGGTTGAAAATTTACTAAAGATCACCGAAGGCACAATGAGATAACAGCTTGTCATTTCTACATCCAAATAACCTTTAGGATTCTTAACAGCATTGGTATAAACTTTCTATCGGATCACGCTTTGGACTATAAGCTGCCAAACGTATTCATTAAATGTGTAGTTATTTCAGTTGCAAGAGAAAATAATACTTGTCCTTTAAAAAGAACAGAAATCAAGCCTTACTGCATATGCCCTGGCCCCAAAAATATCACACATGCACAGATCTTTTTTTAAAAAAAAAAAATCTTTGGGTTCTGCATATGTGCTGGCTGAAGAACGGCTGCACATGCACAGTTGGGGCTTTTTTTTTAAACCAGGCCAGGAATTGGCCCTGCACAATTTGCTTTTTTTTACCTCTTTCATTTAAAGCTAGTGAAACACTGTGAGGGGGGGTCAAATGACTCAAGAAAACATTATCTGGACATGAGCTAAGACTGCAGAGAGCAGAAATTAAGCTAAAAAGAGATTATGATGGGAATAGATAAGATAGAAGCAGGTAGGTTGTTTCCACTGGCAGGTGAAACTAGAACTAGGGGGCATGGCCTCAAATTAAGGGGGAGCAGATTGAGGACTGAGTTGAGGAGGAGCTTCTTCGCACAAAGGGTTGTGAATCTGTACAATTCCCTGCCCAGTGAAGCAGTTGAGGCTACCTCATTGAATGTTTTTAAGGCAAGGATAGATGGATTTTTGAACAGTAAAGGAATTAAGGGTTATGGTGAGCGGGCGGGTAAGTGGAGCTGAGTCCACAAAAAGATCAGCCATGATCTTATTGAATGGCGGAGCAGGCTCGAGGGGCCAGATGGCCTACTCCTGCTCCTAGTTCTTATGTTCTAAAGGTCTTGAAACCAGGGAGAGAGATCAAAGCAAGTTCCAAGAAGAGGACACAAGAACAGGAATCTGAAAAAATGTTATGTTCAGTGAAGTTAAGAGTTAGGATCAAAGAGGGAGACTCCAAAAATCAAAGCTGCAAAAAGTAAACAGAAAGCAAAGGCAGCTTGTGAGAAGCCAGAGATCCATGGTGGCAAGAAGGTTGGTGACTCCTTGGTATGGGCCTGTGAAGTAGAGGTGTTTTGTTGTCACGGCTGGGTATCCAGATGTGTATGTGGAAGGTGAAGGCAAAGCTCGAGTGCACATGGTGATCCAGGCAAGAAATATCAAAAGGAGGTGGATCCTTGCTGAAGACAACGGAGAGAAAGTGTCGTTTGGGAGACACTACCAAGGTACCCTCTTCGAGATTGGAAACCCTTGTGTGAAAGACAGAGTTCTAGTAAGATCAGTTGGCTCACAGTGTGATAATCGCCTGGGAAGGGGAATTGCTGAGAAATAGAATCATAGACAATGCAGAAGAAGGAGATCATTCAGCCCATCGGGCTTGCACCGACAACAATCTCACCCAGGCTCTATCCCCGTAACCCCACGCATTTACCCTACTAATCCCCCGACACTAAGAGGCAATTTACCATTGTCAATCGACCTAACCTGCACATCTTTGGGTTTCCTCCTACGCAGACACGGGTTTTTTGCACCAGTGTCAGGTGAGTGAAACAGCAGATAATTGAATTTTACAATGTCTTAAATTTGTTAGTTAATTAATGCCAGAGGAAATAACTTAAGCTATTGTTTGGAGAAATTACTGACCCAGGATTGAATTGCTTTTACCGTTTCACATTAGTACCTTTAGATTAGGTTGTTAGTTCATAAATGTTATTTTGGGTGCCATCTCACATGGTTTCAGAGTGTGGAATGTCTGACCACAATTCACCAATTGGTTTACATGGACTGTGTAGTTACTGTGAACATGAGTGTCCAAAATAGATGTTGTAACTTGTGTATCCTTACAAATTTGCATAAATCTGTAAAAGTATAGTGGGATGAAGGAACAGTTTGTTTGTATTATACTTTTTCTTGTTTAATCAATGTTTTTTTCTTCTGTTGCTGAGGGAATTAAGGGTAGAAACTGCAGATTTTATAGCCACATTCTTCTAACACTTTTGTATTGAAAATGCCACACCCATGTTTAAATAACGTAGACGAATAAACCCAGTAATTAAATGTAAACAATCTAACACCTGGTGATAAGGAAAGTTTAGTGTGCAAGGTACAAGCAAACACAGTAAATGACACTTGAGATAAATAAATGCAAATTCAGCCCAGATTTGTTAACAAAATTTGTTTAGCTAAAACCAGCGGGGCGGCACGGTAGCACAGTGGTTAGCACTGCTGCTTCACAGCTCCAGGGACCTGGGTTCGATTCCCGGCTTGGGTCACTGTCTGTGTGGAGTTTGCACATTCTCCTCGTGTCTGCATGGGTTTCCTCCGGGTGCTCTGGTTTCCTCCCACAGTCCAAAGATGTGCGGGTTAGGTTGATTGGCCAGGTTAAAAATTGCCCCTTAGAGTCCTGAGATGCGTAGGTTAGAGGGATTAGCGGGTAAATATGTGGGGGTAGGGCCTGGGTGGGATTGTGGTCGATGCAGACTCGATGGGCCGAATGGCCTCCTTCTGCACTGTAGGGTTTCTATGATTTCTATGATAATTGAGTGCTTTGATGAAGCACATGGTTAATGAGGGTGGTATGGTTGATCACAAGTATATGGACTTTGACAATTAACCACATACTAGTCTTGAAAGCAAAAAATAGCTCCTGGGACTAAAGGGAAGAGCAGCAGCCTAGATGCAGAATGACATTTGCAGTGGTGTTCCCCAAGGTTTGGTATTAGGACCACTGCACTTTTTGAAATATTACCTTGATTAGTTATAGAATTTTAAAGCTTACAGGTGGCATGAAACTAGAAAACGTAGTGACCAATAAGAAGCATAGCATCAGAGTTCAGGAGTTTATAGAAAGGCTGGTAATACAGGTGGTTGACATTTTTCTCATCCCCATTCTCCTGCCTTTTCCCCATAACCCCTGATCCCTTTATTAATCAAGAACCCATCTATCTCTGTCTTAAAGACACTCAATGACCTGGCCTCCACAGCCTTCTGCGGCAAAGAGTTCCACAGATTCACCACTCCCTGGCTGAAGAAATTCCTCCTCATCTCTGTTTTAAAGGATCATCCCTTCAGCCTGAGGTTGTGTCCTCTGGTTCTAGGTTTTCCTATTAGTGGAAACATCCTCTCCACATCCACACTATCCAGGCCTCACGGTATCCTGCATGTTTCAATAAGATCCCCCCTCATCCTTCTAAACTCCGAGTATAAACCCAGAGTCCTCAGCCGTTCCACAAAAGACAAGTTCTTCATTCCAGGGATCATTCTTGTGAACCTCCTCTGGACCCTTTCCAAGGCCAGCACACCCTTCCTTAGATATAGGGCCCAAAACGGTTCACAATACTCCAAATGGGGTCTGACCAGAGCCTTATACAGCCTCAGAAGTACATCCCTGCCTTTGTATTCTAGCCCTCTCGACATGAATGCTAACATTGCATTTGCTTTCCTAACTGCCGTCTGAACCTGCACGTTAACCTTAAGAGAGTCTTGAACAAAGACTCCCAAGTCTCTTTGTGTTTCTGATTTCCTAAGCATTTTCCCATTTAGAAAATAGTCTATGCCTTCATTCCTCCTTCCAAAGTGCATAACTTCACATTTTTCCACATTGTATTCCACTAGTCACCGCTGCCATCCTGAAAAAGACCCTTTACCCCCACTCTCTGTCTTCTGCCAATCCGCCAATCCTCTATCCATGCCAAGATCTTACCCGTAACACCATGGGCACTTAACTTATTTAACAGTCTCCTATGCGGCACCTTGTCAAAGGCCTTCTGGAAATCTAAATAAATCACACCCACTGGTTCTCCTTTATCTAACTTTCTTGTTACCTCCTCAAAGAACTCTAACAGATTTGTCAGACATGACCTCCCCTTGACAAAGCCATGCTGACTCAGTCCTACTTTACCATGCACTTCCAAGTACTCTGCAATCTCATCTTTAATAATGGATTCTAAAATCTCTAAAAACATGGAGGAAATTGAAAACTAACCCAAAGGTACTAAAGGGGAAATGGTAAAAGTGATTCAATCTCGAGTCAGTAATTTCTCCAAACATAGCTGAAGTTATTCCTCTGGCATAACAATCAAGTTTAAGACAACGTAAAATTCAATTATCTGCTGTTTCACTCACTGACACTGGCACAAAAACAACAACGTGCATTTCCATAGCACCTTTCAGCATCGTAAAAAAATCCCAAAACACTTCCTAGAAATGATAACAGACAAAAAGAGAAAAGAGATGGGGTGATCAAAGCTTCAGTCTTGTTTTTTCCAACTCAATGATCTTTAATGATGGTCTGGGAAATCAGCCTGAAAATCATCCCAACAAATGCCAATGGCAGACAGCAGGAACTGGAGATATTCCTGGCCAACCATGTGATGGAAGGAACATTGGAGCCTTTTACAATCACTACTAAAAGCTCCAGATCACAACATACATGCTGCAACAACAGCAACTCAGACTGCCTAAGCAAACTGTAATACACCACTGACCCATCCCTTCACTGACACTCAGTTATTAGCTTTGTACTTACATTCCACTTACATCCTAAACCAAAGCCCCTAAACAGAATCAGATGGAGACACTATGGATACAGGCCTACTCCAACAATCCAACAAAACAGCCACTGGTGACTGGGCAACACATTCATGAAAGTTTTGGGTCGTAGAGTTAAACTGGAGGAGAAAAGAAACAGAGAAAAAGAACAAGCAGGGGGAATCTAAACTCACCCACTTAAATATTTGTTTGCTTTTATATTTCTTTTAAACTGTATATTTTTTCTCACCTAAATACAGAGCTCTCCAATCTAAAATATCCTCAAATCCTTTCCTGTCTTTATGAAGAAAGAGCAGAAATGACGAATGGAACAAAGCGAGTTATAAGAAAGGTTACTGAGGCAATGAAGCTCACTTCTATTATCAATCTAACACAGTAGCAAACCAAGTAAGTAATTGTCTTGGACAGGCAGGCAGGAGCGGGTAAAGTGACAGACACGTACCTACTGGAGCCAGCTAAAAAATGCATTGTTGCTGCACACATTGTTGGCAGCACTTTCTGAAATTTCCGTAACTTTGTATAATTATTGGCCTGGCTACACAGAGTGAGAATTGTTCTCTGTCACCAATCTGAGGCACAGTTGTTGAATCAGTGTCAACTGCGTAAAAAAAGACAGCAGCACTCAACTGACACACTTTACAGACTTCATAAAGACTATTACTGGAACAGACTGAGCCCACAATCCCCTCAACATCAAATCCATATCTGCGCACAAAATTCTGCATCAAGACATCAAATCTTTATTTTACGCAAAACCTCATGCTTTCATCCCTTCTGCATACCTGTAAAAAAGATAATGGCCAAAATCTTATAGTCTCGTTTGCAACTGGGATTTTCTGGTGCCATTGAGAATTAATGAAGTTTTGGCTAAAACACCAAATTTTCCATTCTTGCTCACAACTGGTGCCATCATGGGCAAGACTGGAGAATCCACCCTGTCTGGTGCATCCTCTCTGACTGAATTCCATGTAGGTTGATCTGGGAATTTCAGACTGCGCACAAAACCACAAATGTAACCACCCCACTGCATAAAATTTGTGTATTTCCTTGGCTTCAGCCTTTGGGTGGTGGGAGGGGGACAGGACAAAAATGAAGCTGAGCAAAGGGTCCCACTAACTGTAAATTCACCACTGGTTGCTCTCCCACATTCTACCCTCTAACTTGAAGCCATCCAAAACTCAACTAACTGTCTTAACTCACAACAAGTCCAATTCCCATCACATCTCTGTGGTCACTGACCTATACTAACTCCCAGTCAAGCAAGATCTTGATTTTAAAATTCCTTTTCAAATCCCTCCATGGTCTTGCCATTCCCTTGCTTTGTATTATCCACAATCACACAACCTTGCGGGGTATCTGCAGTCATCTAACTCTGGTCTCTTGTGCATTTCCAATTATTATTACTCCACCATTGGTAGCCGTGCCTTCAGTTGCCTAGGCCTCAAGCTCTGGTGTTCTCTCCCTACAACTCTCCACCTTAGTTTTCTCCTTTAAAATGCTTCTTAAAACCTAGCATTTTTGATCAAGCTTTGGTCATCTGACCAAATACGTACTTGCATCATACTTTGTTTAATAAATGCTCCTCTGAGGTGTCTTGTAAAGTTTAATGACATTAAATGCTCTATACAGAAGTTGTAAATGCACCTTTTAAAAATCTAATTTCACAAACCAAAATCCTACTAATTTGCTTGGTTCAGTTGGGATTCAGCAACCCAAAGTCAAAACTAAGGTTTGGCATTCTATTCAGTTGTAGTTGGGCATTTGTTTACAACGTCACAGCCTAAGAGCAACACAATGGCAAATGAATCTTGAAGAAATTTTCAGTCAGCCATAAGCCATTGGAAGGCTGTAATATCTAAAGGTTCAAATTAAGCAGACAGAGCCCAATATGCAAATTAATGAGCTACGGTTAGGTTGCAAAATTAAACAAATCATTCCCAGCTGGAGGACAGTTGTCTGTGTTGTCAGCCATAGATTTTACTATGAGCATCATAGGAATAATATTTGCAGCTGATCCCTAATAACATTCATACTAAAGAGTAATGCAACAACATCCATACTGAAGGAAGGATTAACAAATTATTTAAGTTTATTTATTAGTGTCACAAGTTACTGTGAAAGTCCCTAGTCACCACACTCAGGCATCTATTCTGGTACACGGAGGGAGAATTTAGTATGGCTAATGCACCTAACCAGCACATCTTTCAGACTATACAGTTTAATCAGCACTTAATTACAGGAAAGAACACAAACAGTACACATTTAACACATATATCATTCCTAACATTCTTATACAAGCTTTGTGTTTTTAGACAACATGTCCACTACAATCAAAGCCAAATTCGTATTGTAAGATATAGAATGATTAATAAGTTTTAAAAAAGCAATTCTTCTCCTGTAACTATACATCATACAGCACGATGGATGTCAATAAAATAAAGTGTCAAAAAGTTTTAAGTCTGTGACAAAACGAATAGGCTTCGTTTTTCCTTCAAAAAAAACTTAGTTAATTTTCTGTGATGTGGCTTGAATGTTGAGAGTGTGAGTGATACTGGTGGTTTAGTGTGGGAAGTGATTAGGTTATTTTAAGTGTCAGGTTATTTTACTCACCCATTATAGTGAGCTTTCACTTTGATCGAGTCACCTGTTCCATACTCCATGTTGTCATCCGTTCTTGTAGGCATGTCACAACCCAAACTCCGCCGGCTTCAAAGTAAACCAGGAGCACAAACTTTGAAACAAGAACGAAGGAAAGCGCCTCTCACACTCACTCTCTCTCTCTCTCTCTCGTATAAATCCAAGTTTCTCCTTCTTTTTGGGGGGTAAATTCACCTCAGGAGATGTTCAAGAAAAATCAAGACCGATTTGTCAGAAATACAAATCGAGTTTCAGCAATAATCATCAAAAATAAAAGCCTTTCGAGGATATTTCGTTTTTGTTTTCCTCGAAGTTAAGACGAAACATCACCAGTTGTTTTATTTTCCACCCCCAGTTGAACTTGTTGCTGTTCGACGCCGGCTCTCGAGCTCTGCGCAGGGGGGAATCCGAGCGGAAGATTTTTGCTCGCGCCGGACAAATGGCGGTTGCAGGTTAACCGACAATCCCTCCCCCCGCCCTCACAGGGCACAGGGCTCTCCGCCCCCCCCCCTCCTCTCGTGCCCAACAACCAATCGTGCGCCAGCCCCGGTATACCTGTCCCCCCACCCACAGCCAATCCCAAGAGACGGAGAGGGCCAAACCCACCTTTGACCAATCGGGAACAAACAAAGCCCCGACCAATAGAAGGAGGGATGGTTTTATTTTTTTAGCCAATGGGTTCGATTGGTCTCCTCACCCACCAAAAAAAACCACACACCTGTTGTCACCACAGGCAGGCGGACAACCTTACCTTGCACTCTCATCCCAACCAACCCAAAGAAAGAGTTGCATTTATCATTTTTTAAATATTCATTCGTAGGACATGGGTGTGGCTGGCTAGCATTTATTTGGTAGCAAAAGCCACACAAGCTTTCGAGGCTCTGAGCCCCTTCTTCAGGTGAGTGGGAATTCTGTTCACAAACAGAACTTATAAGACAGACTCAATTTACATGAATAATGGTTGGAATGCGAATACTTACAACTAATCCAGTCTTTAAGAAACAAAACAATGGGAGTGGAGAGAGCATCAAGACAGGCTAAAAAGATGTGTATTGTCTCCAGACAAGACAGCCAGTGAAACTCTGCAGGTCCACGCAACTGTGGGAGTTACAAATAGTGTGACATAAATTCTGATTCTAGGATCGCATGATAAAGACTCAGGAGGAAAAAAGCAGAAATATTTATGTGAAATAGTGTGACATAAACCCAATATCCCGGTTGAGGCCGTCCTTGTGTGTGCGGAACCTGGCTATCAGTTTCTGCTCCGCGACTCTGCGCTGTCGTGTGTCGCGAAGGCCGCCTTGGAGAACGCTTACCCGAATATCAGAGGCCGAATGCCCGTGACCGCTGAAGTGCTCCCCAACAGGAAGAGAACAGTCTTGCCTGGTGATTGTCGAGCGGTGTTCATTCATCCGTTGTCGCAGCGTCTGCATAGTTTCCCCAATGTACCATGCCTCGGGACATCCTTTCTTGCAGCGTATCAGGTAGACAACGTTGGCCGAGTTGCAAGAGTATGTACCGTGTACCTGGTGGATGGTGTTCTCACGTGAGATGATGGCATCTGTGTCGATGATCCGGCACGTCTTGCAGAGGTTGCTGTGGCAGGGTTGTGTGGTGTCTTGGTCACTGTTCTCCTGAAGGCTGGGTAGTTTGCTGCGGACAATGGTCTGTTTGAGGTTGTGCGGTTGTTTGAAGGCAAGAAGTGGGGGTGTGGGGATGGCCTTGGCGAGATGTTCGTCTTCATCAATGACATGTTGAAGGCTCCGGAGGAGATGCCGTAGCTTCTCCGCTCCGGGGAAGTACTGGACAACGAAGGGTACTCTGTCCACTGTGGAAAGGATGTCCCGAGGCATGGTACATTGGGGAAACTATGCAGACGCTGCGACAACGGATGAATGAACACCGCTCGACAATCACCAGGCAAGACTGTTCTCTTCCTGTTGGGGAGCACTTCAGCGGTCACGGGCATTCGGCCTCTGATATTCGGGTAAGCGTTCTCCAAGGCGGCCTTCGCGACACACGACAGCGCAGAGTCGCGGAGCAGAAACTGATAGCCAGGTTCCGCACACACAAGGACGGCCTCAACCGGGATATTGGGTTTATGTCACACTATTTCACATAAATATTTCTGCTTTTTTCCTCCTGAGTCTTTATCATGCGATCCTAGAATCAGAATTTATGTCACACTATTTGTAACTCCCACAGTTGCGTGGACCTGCAGAGTTTCACTGGCTGTCTTGTCTGGAGACAATACACATCTTTTTAGCCTGTCTTGATGCTCTCTCCACTCCCATTGTTTTGTTTCTTAAAGACTGGATTAGTTGTAAGTATTCGCATTCCAACCATTATTCATGTAAATTGAGTCTGTGTCTTATAAGTTCTGTTTGTGAACAGAATTCCCACTCACCTGAAGAAGGGGCTCAGAGCCTCGAAAGCTTGTGTGGCTTTTGCTACCAAATAAACCTGTTGGACTTTAACCTGGTGTTGTTAAACTTCTTACTGTGTTTACCCCAGTCCAACGCCGGCATCTCCACATCATAGCATTTATTAACAGAACTCCCACTCACCTGATGAAGGAGCAGTGAGCGCTCCGAAACCTTGTGGCTACCAAATAAACCTGTTGGACTTTAACCTGGTGTCGTGAGACTTCTTACAGCATTTTATTGCCCATCCCTAGTTGCCCTTGGAGGGCAGTTGGGAGTCAACCACATTGCTGTGGCTCTGGATTCACATGTAGGCCAGACCAGGTAAGGACAGCAGATTTTCTTCCCAAAGGACATTAGTGAACTGGATGGGTTTTCCCGACAATCGACAGTAGTTTGTGGTCATCAATAGATTCTTATTTCAAAGGTGTTCCATCAACAGGTCCAGGCAGTAGGCGATCGAAGGGGTCGTCCAACCTGACTGTCTGCCCCTCTACCGCCAGCTATATTCGTGGCCAGATGTCCCTGGAAAGGGAGCATGCGGTGTCTGGGGGCACAGTTGACGCCTTCCATGACCGCTGGGCACTGCAGGGACTGCGGTGTATTATTGACCCCTCTAATCACATTTTAATTTGATGTTTTAAGTTTCCTTTCCACTTTGTTTTTTGTTTCGGGCGGTTCCCCTCCTTTTAGGGAGCTGCCCTTTTTGAGTTGTCCCTAAGTTAATTTGATTTCATTTATTTGGTTGGTACACTAAAAGAGGTGCCTTTCAGAACGTCCTTGAGCACTTTACAGCCAATTAAATACTTACTGAATTGAAATATTATTGTCATATGTCATAGAAATCCTACAGTACAGAAAGAGGCCATTCTGCCCATCGAGTCTGCACCGACCACAATCCCACCCAGGCCCTACCCCCATATCCCCATATATTTACCCACTAATCCCTCCAACCTACATATCTCAGGACACTAAGGGCAATTTTTAGCATGGCCAATCAACCTAACCCGCACATCTTTGGACTGTGGGAGGAAACCAGAGCACCCGGAGGAAACCCACACAGACACGAGGAGAATGTGCAAACTCCACACAGACAGTGACTCAAGCCGGGAATCGAACCCAGGTCCCTGGAGCTGTGAAGCAGCAATGCTAACCACTGTGCTACCATGCCACCCAATATGTACTGGGATACAATCAAAGCATACTGTTCATCGAGTACATGGGAAGAAGGAAAGGGTAGGATGCAGAAGTGTAGTCACTTTTGATTTGATTTATTATTGTCACATGTATTGGTATACAGTGAAAAGTCTTGTTTCTTGCGCTATACAGACAAAAGGTACCGTTCATAGAGAAGGAAAGGAGAGGGTGCAGAATGTAGTGTTAGTCATAGCTAGGGTGCAGACAAAGAAAAGAGTTAGAGTAGAGTTTTAAAAGCATAGAACGAGAGTAAAAGTTATAATTAGAGGGTATACTAGGCACAGCTTGCAAGAAGCTTCCACACTCTACTGCCATATGAAATCACATTGTGGTGCCTTTCAGAACCTCCTGATGTCCTCGAGCACTCTACAGCCAATTAAATACTTATTGAATTGATTTATTATTGTCACATGTATCAGGATACAGTCAATACATACCGTTTAAAGTTAAAGTTTAGTTATTAGTGTCACAAGTAGGCTTACATTAACACTGCAATGAAGTTACTGTGAAAATCTCCTAGTCACCACACTCCGGCACCTGTTCGGGTACACTGAGGGAGAATTTAGCATGGCCGATGCACCTAACCAGCACATCTTTCAAACTGTGGGAGTAAACTGGAGCACCTGGAGGAAACCCATGCAGATATGGGGAAAATGTGCAAACTCCACAGTCACCCAAGCCACTGTGCCACCATGCCACCCACAGACTACATAGGAGTTCACAGAGTACATGGGAGAGAAGGAAAGAATAGGATGCAAAAGCATAGTCACTGTTTGATTTGATTTAGCAGTCATGTGTATTGGTATGCACACGGTGGCAGAGTGGTTAGCACTGCTGCCTCACAGCACCAGGGACCCAGGTTTGATTCCTGGCTTGGGTCACTGTCTGTGCGGAGTCTGCACATTCTCCCCGTGTATGCGTGGGTTTCTTCCGGGTGCTCCAGTTTCTTCCCACAGTCCGAAATACATGCTGGTTAGGTGCATTGCCCATGCTAAATTCTCCCTCAGTGTACCCAAACAGGTGCCAGAGTGTGGCAACTGGGGGATTGATTGCTGTGTTAATGTAAGCCTACTTGTGACACTAATAAATAAATGTTATACTGAAAGGTATTGTTTCTTGCGCGCTATAGAGGCAACGCATTCCATTCAGAATGGCCTCCACCAGAAGGACCTGGAGGCTTTAGAGAGAGGGCAGAGGAGGTTTACCAGGATGTTGCCTGGTATGGAGGGGCTTAGTTATGAGGAGAGATTGGGTAAACTGGGGTTGTTCTCCCTGGAAAGACGGAGGATGATGGGTGCCCTAATAGAGGCGTATAAAATTATGAAAGGCATAGATAGGGTGAACGGTGGGAAGCTTTTTCCCAGGTCGGTGGTTACGTTCACGAGGGGTCATAGGTTCAAGGTGAGGGGGGGAGGTTTAACACGGATATCAGAAGGACGTATTTTACACAGAGGGTGGTGGGGGCCTGGAATGCGCTGCCAGGCAAGGTGGTGGAGGCGGACACACTGGGAACGTTTAAGACTTATCTAGATAGCCACATGAACGGAGTGGGAATGGAGGGATACAAAAGAATGGTCTAGTTTGGACCAGGGAGCGGCGCGGGCTTGGAGAGCCGAAGGGCCTGTTCCTGTGCTGTATGGTTCTTTGTTCTTTTGTTCATTCATTGAGCATATAGGGGAGAAGGAGGGAGAGGGTGCAGAATATGTTACAGTCATAGCTAGGGTATAGAGAAATATCAGCTTAATATATGGCAGGTCCATTCAAAAGTCTGATGGCAGCAGGGGAGAGGCTGTTCCTGAGTCAGTTGGTGCGTGATCTCAGACTTTTGCAATCACTTTGCGCACACATTGAGATCACTCAAACAGCAAGGCGATAAATAAAGGTCGGGTAGCCTGTTGATAGCAATGTTGGTTGAATGATAAATATTAGTTGAGATATAGTTTGAAACATTGCTATGGAATTTTTTACATTCAACCACTAGGGCAGAGAGACATTAGTTTAATGTTTCATGCAAAAATAAACAGTATCTCTGGCAGTACAGCATTCCATCTGTAATATCATCCTAGATTTTGTGCTCAAATCTCTTCAGTGGAACTTAAATCCACAATCTTCAGACTGAGACCAAGAGTGCTGCTCACTGAGCTATGGCTAACAGTGATAAAAGGGATGCATATTTCTTATAATCTATGGCACGTAAGGATGGTGACACCTGTAGTGTAAATCTCAGTCATCTGCAGCCAATTGCAGAGAAATTATGTTCGGTTCCAAAAGAGGTAACAGGAATTTTGATAAGTGACAAACTACCTTGAGTAAGGATGTGTTAGAAATAGATTGCAGGGTTCATTGTGACAATTTGCATAACTGTTATATTATAGTGCTGATTTATTTGGAGGTTAATGGGTTGAGGCATTGATCTCACCAAAAGCTCCTTCAAGATGTCGTGTTTACACCTGGTGTAAAGATACAGATAGCTCAAGTTTATATATGGTGTAAAAAGGGAGGCCAGGTAGGAGAGCATTGCAATAGTCAGATTTAGAGATAACAAGGGCATGGATGAGGGATTCAGCAATAGATGAGCTGAGACAGGGATGGTGTTGGGCAATGTTACGACGATGGAACTAGGCAGATTTGGTGGTGGAGTAGGTTTTAGTTGGAGGTTCAACCCAAGGTCAAATGTGACACCAAGGTTGCAAAAAGTCTGGTTCAGTCTCAGACAGTTGACAAAGGGAGAAAGAGAGACAGAGACAAAGTAGCTGTCTCGGTAAAATGGTTGTGGTAAAGACGAAAGGCAATGCTTCAGTTAGTCCAATGTTTAGTTGGAGAAATTTGTACTCATCTGAATGTTGAATAAGCAATGTGAGAAATAAAAGATAAAAACAGAAAAAGCTGGAAAGACTTGGCAGGTCAGGTGGCATCTGTGGACAGAGAAACAATTAACAGACTCGAAACAGTCTTGAGGGGGATTTGGCGAGAAGGCGAGGAGATTTGAGTTTAGAAATAGAGTTGTTTTCCTGCAATTGTATAGGGCATTGGTGAGGCCATACCTGGAGTATTGTATGCAGTTATGGTGTCCTTATCTGAGGAAGAATGTCCTTGCTATAGAGGGAGTACAGCAAAGGTTTACCAGGCTAATTTCTGGAGTGGCAGGTCTGTCATATAAGGAGAGACCAAGTCGATTAGGATTGTATTCGTTGCAGTTTTAGAAAAGTGAGAGGGAATCTCATAGAAACTTATAAAACTCTAACAGGGTTAGACAGGGTAGATTCAGAAAGAATGTTCCCGATGGTGGGGGAGCCAAGAACTTGGGGTTGTAGTTTAAGGATAAGGGATAAATCTTTTAGAACTGAGGTGAGGAGAAATTTCTTCACCCAGAGGGTGGTGAATGTGTGGAATTCACTACCACATAAAGTAGAAGAGACCAAAGCGTCTGATTTCAAGAAGAATTTAGATATGGCTCTTGGGACTAAAGGGATCAAAGGATATTGGGGGAAGGGGGAGTGTCCAGGATGTTGAATTTGATGATCAGCCATGATCATAATGAATGGCGGAGCAGATTCTAAGGGCTTATGGTCAATTCTTGTTCCTAGTTTCTGTGGTAACTCTGTTTTTCACTCCACAAATGCTGCCAGATCTGCTGAGTCTTTCCAGCATTTTCTGTTTTTATTTCAGATCTCCAGCATTTTGCTTTTATACTGGGGTGGGAGCTTTCGGGTGTAAATTGTGCCTTTTAAGCATTGGGATGTCACATCATATGTGCTCTTCACAAATGCAGGTCCTTGGCTCACTGTCTGCTGATGATACTTCACCCTGAGCCATTTTTTAAGCCAGTTTTTGTCACTGGTGGTTTGCTACTGTCTTCCAATCTCAGGGCAGGGCGAGGCAGTGGAAATAATTCAGAATACTACCCTACACTGCTGTTCAACAGAAAGCACCATCAATGGCAGACCATGAGTTCAGTCTAGACTAATTTGAATAATTATTAATAATTGATTAAAACAATTCATTTTTATTTTTTAAACGTAAGATTCAACAGAAGTTAGAGCTAACTAATAGATTAAAACAATAGTATTCATCAGCAGACTAAACTGCTTTCTGAGATCAATCTAACAAACTGTTTCAAGGTTGTTAGTTTTTTTTCAGTCTGCATTAAGCTTGATGACGAACGCTCTAAGTGCCATGTCACTATTTTTTAACTGCCACTCCAGTCTCCCAGTGAACTGCTGAACAGATTAATGGCTGTAATGCATATACCTCTTGTCAGGATGTCTCTCAACCTATATGTCCTAATAAAATTAGATTTTAAAGACTCAGGGCATCATCAGAAATAACAGCTTATGAGAAACAATCATAGGAACATAGGAATGAAGAGCATTCAACACTTCAAGCTTGCTCCTGCATTCCATAAGATCATGGCCGATCTGGTTGTGGTCTGAACTCCATTTCCTTGTCTGGCCTCCATAGCCCTTGACTCCCTTGTCTATCAAAAGTAACCACAAGTAATAAGTTCATGCTTGCTAGCTAGTATTCCAAAACATCCATCTTGTAGGAACCTTTGGCTTTGGTCCCCAGCACCTCTTATTTACACTTCTCATCCTTATATTTAAATATCTTCATGGATAGCTTTATACGCTTCTCCAGAAGAGTAAGGATAGCGTTAACTGTTAAACAGTGTATTAATATGACACTATAATCTTCAATTACTGTAAGAGGTACATTTCCTTTCAACCTGTAAAACATATAATGTTGCCCTCTAGTGAATATATAGGATTGTTCTTGTTTTTACAAAAGCAATGGGCGACTTAACTTGCTTGAAGCAGAACAGACATTAAAACGTGACTTTGTATGAAATGGGTTTCCATTTTACATTCTGTTTGCACCAATAGCTACACTAACAACCATTTTAAGTCAAGCTCATAACTTAGCTCATTTACACTTGCTAGAAGTAACGTACCCATGCTCTGTAAACAAAAGGAATATGTTCAAGCCTTGCACCTTTTTGAATTACCCGAGAACTTGGGAAGCCTATAGTTCCCCATCCCTTTCTCCATGGAAATATCTCGGCCAATCAATTAGCACCCTGTTCTTCTGCAGTAGAAAATGTAGTGATTGTTTGAAATTTGGCATTCTTGCATCTGTCCTAATGAGTGCAAGATGAAAAGCTTCGGCAACATGTCTCTTTTTTCAGCAATATATTCTGTTTATAAAATTAATGTTGCGAGCTGGCAAGGTTTCCATTATTAAACCGATTAATTAATCACTGAACAATTAGGTGCTCTTCTCAAATAGTTCTGGGCAATGTGGCCAGGTTTTGGGAATTGGCATCTAGCAGAAAGATAGTCATAGTTGGAATATTGTGACAAACTGTGACAATGTTTTGAAGTCAGAGGTTAACTTTAAAAGGAGAAAGTAAGGAAAAATAACTCAAAATAACCCAGTAAAACAAATCTGTAGAGTGAAGCAGATGTTTCATATGTTGTAATTTAAAGGTTACATTCCAGGTTTCAAACAAAAACGCTGAACGGATACATTGCAATATATAACCATCAGGTTTTATTGTATCTTGGTGGGGTAAATTTGTCGTTGATCTGCCCAGCGTGAAATTTGCCTTTGTCGCAAACAAAACAGGAAGATTCCCTGGTTTTCTCCATCATGATGTGGAGATTTATGAACAGATTTCCCACTCACCTGAAGAAGGGTCTTGGAGCTCCGAAAGCTTGTGTGGCTTTTGCTACCAAATAAACCTGTTGGACTTTAACCTGGTGTTGTTAAACTTCTTACTTTCTCCATCATTACATTTAAGGAAGTTACATGCCACTCGTTCGTTGTTGGTGGTCGTTAACTATCTAGAAAACATGCATTCGGTTATGTTTCTGCATTTGGAAAGCGGAATTTCACCCCACAACTTTAGTGGAAATTCAATCTGAAGGCTCTTCCTCAAAACTGAGAACATTGGGCAGAGTTGGACACATTTTGCCACCGACCCTATTCATAACGAAAGATCACCAAGAGCAAGTTCTATCTCTGGGACGATATTAGATGCTGCTGGACAATTCATCATATAATTGTCATTGGAAACTCTTCGCCAAAACAATTTTCTATTCCATTTGCAACATCTCTTAATCTCGTGAACCTCCGCGTTGGTTTTAAATCTCTTTTTGAAAGATCCTGTGAAGTGTTTTCTGATGTGGAGATGTTTTCTGGACAGAATATAATATTCTTAAATCCCTTACCCCGGCCGTTGACTTTGTTTTATCCTCCAGAGATTCTGGTAAATTTACACAGCGTTACTTACTTTTTGTGAGCTGATATTGCCTTTCATCTACTGCCCACATTTTTGATAGGTAATCCTGAATTACTGCTCTCACAAGAATCTGCAGCATTTTTTCCACAATTAATGCCGGACTGATTGATCTATTATTACTCGTATTATTCTGTTGTTCCTCCCCGAAGATTGAAATTGCATTAAATTTTGGACTTGCGACCCAAGACTTATGGAAAGTTTCAAAAGATACAACTCACATCTGCAGCGCCAGTTTTCAAACTGGGGTCCGTGCTCTGAAATGATCCCTGAGGAGATCGCAAGCGATCTGCAAAGTCACACTTTCAGACCAAATGCAACAGGTATCATGAGCATAACGTTCATCTGATCACCGCTGGGCTTCGAGTGTTGGAAACCGATGCACCAGATCCAGCCAAGCTATTGCAAAGCAGCTATGGCACTGACAATGTGGGAAATCCTCCTCCAGTGTTGCTGCTCGGTCAGTCCTCCTGTCCGGCAGGCGGCACTGTTTCCCTCCTCCAGGATATCAGTCCTCCTGTCCGGCAGGCGGCACTGTTTCGCTCCTCCAGGATATCAGTCCTCCTGTCCGGCAGGCGGCACTGTTTCCCTCCTCCAGGATATCAGTCCTCCTGTCCGGCAGGCGGCACTGTTTCCCTCCTCCAGGATATCAGTCCTCCTGTCCGGCAGGTGACGCTGTTCCCCTCCTCCCAGTGTAGCTGCTGTTCGGCACGCAGCGCTGTTCCCCTGTCTCCAATGTACAGGCAAGATTAGTCCTCCCGTCCGGCAGGTGACGCTGTTTCCCTCCTCGAGGATATCAGTCCTCCTGTCCGGCAGGCGGCACTGTTTCGCTCCTCCAGGGTATCAGTCCTCCTGTCCGCAGGCGACACTGTTTCCCTCCTCCAGGGTATCAGTCCTCCTGTCCGGCAGGTGGCGCTGTTCCCCTCCTCCAAGGGTATCAGTCCTCCTGTCCGCAGGCGACACTGTTTTCCTCCTCCAGGGTATTAGTCCTCCTGTCCGGCAGGCGGTGCTGTTTCCCCTGCCTCTAGTGTACATGTTGGATTAATCCTCCCGTCCGGCAGATGGCGCTGTTTCCCCGCCTCCAGGGTAGCAGTCCTCCTCTCCGATGGGCGGCGCTGTTTCTGTCCCCCCACCCCCCTCCCCCGCTTCCGTAGAGGTTGTGTGGAGCCGCTTCGTTTCCTGTAGTTGGAGTCCACATCCGGGAGCGGAGTGAAGGGATTGATGTGCCTTTAGAGAGCGACAGTGCGTGCATTCGGGTGAGAATCTGACCGGGCCGCCACTAGAATCACCCAGGGCCTGCACTGCTGTTGCTTTTTTAATCTGTCGGCGGTGGGGCCGGCAGAAAGTTAGGAGCAAGGGTTGGGGGCCTGAGCACTCTGCGATTGGAGCTGTACCGGGGGAGAACCAGAGCCGGGAAAATAAATAAATGCAGGAAGGAGAGAAGAAAAATAAACTACACGGACGGAGAAGAGAGGGAAAAACATCAGGGGGAAAAGATAGAGAAAACAGAGCAATATCAGAGCAACAGGAAGGAGGGAGTGGAGGGAGAAACACTGGTGAAAGGCGAGGGAGACATCAAGGAAAGGGGGGATAGAGAAAAGGGCTAAAGTAGAAGCTAAGCAGAACCTGAAGAGAAATCGAAATAGGCACGAAGGAGAGAGAAATACAGAAGGGGTA